>NW_026000057.1:22635537-22681713 GCF_001458135.2 Marmota marmota marmota | reverse complement strand
CCCGCCCCCCCCCCCGCAGTGCTGGGGATTGAACCAGGGCCTTGTGCCCTCTACCATATCCCCAGCCCTGCACCATTTTAAAGTGAAAAAAAAAGTCATACATCAAACTATCATAAATCAAAGACCATCTGTAGTATGTTTCCTCTGGGAGCTGAGGGTTAGTGTGTTCATTATGCTTTCTACTCTTTCTAGATCTATAATATACAAACTTCAACATATAATGATTACAAAACTATATTATCACAAGCTGTTTCAAATGCTATTTGCAAATAGAAAGTACGTATTATAAGTTGAATTCAAATCTTAAACAAAGATAATCAAAAATTTCAAGCACATACAGAATACATATAAGAGTTTAAAATTTTCTTTTGAGAGCATGAAAAAAGCATGTCCCAGGAAAATAACTTCCAAAATTTTTATAATCATGGAAGGGTCAGAATTGTGTGTGGAATATTAATTGCAGCATTAAAAATACATTGTAGCCTTAAGCATCACAATAAGTTTTAAGTTGTTCTTTGGTTTTAAGTTTATACCTCCTTCATTCTAGCGTTCTTTAGGTATTTCTGCATTGCAAATTTTATATCATCATAAAAAAGTTTTTTTACTGGAAAATGTTAGCAACTTAAATGTTTATATTACTTTGTAGTAATACTTCAGTATATAATATTTATATTGATATCCCTGGAACCACTCAGCCTTAGAAATAATCCAACAACTTAAGTAGAGAATGGTAAAATTAAAGTAAATACAAAAAATCAATTCTGCTATGCTAATCTTTCTAGAAGTTTATTTCTAAAAAATGATATCATATAACTTGTTAAAAGTAAGGGTTATAGTCCTGTTCAATTCAATCTATGCATCAATCAGAACTGAAATTATTTAAGGAATATCGTATTACTTTCCACAAAAAAACTAATGTTTCATAAAAATTATATTAAGAATTTATTTCAAATAATATCTTGTATTTTCTCATAGGCATTTTAAAGTTGGCTTTATATTTTCTGATGAAGCTTAAAGAAAAAAAAACTGTGTGTCTTTTCCTACAAACTGAATATTCATACGTAGTAAATTTTTAAACATGATTATTCAAGTACAATATTAATTAAAAAACATGTCTGGTAGAATATTATTAACAATTTTATTACTATCTTTAATTTGTAATCACTGATGTTTTAATATTTGCATATAATAAAACAACATTTGTGATATAATACATAAATCAAAATATTTATTAAATAATTGTGACATGAAATAATCAAGCAATATTACATTGTGAATGTATACAATATTACATTGTGAATGCATACAAATCTCTTAAAGAAAAATGTCCATTCTTCAGAAAACTAAATGCCTTACTTCTGTCCTTCCTCTTAAGCTGCATTATATCCCATGGTCTGAACCCAGCACAATTTGCCAAGCTATTCAAATACTGATGAACCATCAATCCATTTTTTTATCTTCCCACTATAAAGCACACTGCAAATAAATAATTGTACATACATCTCTGAGTATCTGTGATTTAACATCTACATGATTCTGAGGAGCAGGTTCCCGGGTCAAATGTTGACAAAAACACTTTTAAAAATGGTTTGTGAAAATTCAAATTTTACCACCAACATGTGAATTTTTCCTGCATCCCACTCAGAAATTGATGTTTCTGGCTTTTAAATTTTTTTGTTTGCAAATTTAATGAGTAAAATGATAACATGTAACTACAAATAGCATTTTGATAACTAGTACATTGGGTATCTTTTCATACTTATCTTCTATTTGAATGTATTTTCTTTGATTTGTGTGTTTATATGATTTGCATTCCTTGCTTTGTCACTTTTTGCATGCCTCGGAAGAGATCTTTGCCTGTTAGAGATATTAACACTCTGTCCTCTCTGTTTCAAATATTTTTCTCCAAGCACTACTATACTCAAAACAGACAGAAATATGTAAAATAACACTCTAAATCATGAAGTTTTCCTGTCTATGAATCCAGCCCTATGTGCCTTAAAAAGAAATATCTTAAAATGAAATAAAAAGCCCTTTGTTAGAGAATATCATCAGCAGCGAAGAAAAAAAATCCAGGGTTTTCCCTACTGTATTACAAATATTTTATGAGAAAAAAATGAAATGTTAATAAACATGAGGTGTTTTGAACTTCTTATTTGTTGAAACTTAGCTATTCAAAAAGGATACACACCACCTTTAAAGAAGAAGCTGTTGGTCACCTGTCCTAAAAAAAAACAAATGGGATTCACAGAGCCTCAGAAGATAATTCACAAGTTATATCCTTATCCAGTCTGATTTTTGCTGCTTTGTCTTTGTAAGGTAGTTCTTTAGGTTTCTTTCCAAAGAATGTTCGGCTACACTAATCAAAGCAAAGGAAGGCTAACTAGAATGGCAAAGTGACTTTGCTAAATATGTGCTTTTGTTCCTTTGTAAATTTTTTTTTATTATTATTGTACTGAGGATTGAAACTGGGGTGCTCTACCACTGCAATTCTTAGGCCTCAACCTCATGATAGCTGCGATTAGAGGTATAGGCCACCATGCCCTGCATTGTTACTTTGCAAATTTAATGTGTCTAACATAACATTTAGACGATCAAATCAAAGAGTTTTTGGCAGTGAAAAGTATTACTTCAACATTAGTACCATTTTAAGTGAAGCTAAGCAATTTACACAAAAAGTCGCAGGGTATAAAATAATTTAGTATATGCATTTTTTTGTTTTCAATTATATGCTTACATATGTGTGTGTGTAGATGTGTGTGTGTATACCTAAATATGTACTCTTGTCTTTCAGTATCAGCAGTGGAGATGAAGGAAGTCTGGTACGAGTAGATCCAATAAGATCCCCTTGCAGATAATGAAATCTACCTATGCCTAAATCCTAAGCATGGTATTGGCAAATAAACTACTCATATACTCTTACATACTTTAAATTATCTCTTGATTACCTATTGTACCAAAGACAATGTAAGTGCTATGTAAATAGTTGTCGTACATTTTTTTGTTTAGGAAATAATAAGAAAAGACTATTCCTGTTAAGCACAGACACAATTAAAAATATTTTTGATGTATGTTTGGTTGAATGTGTGGATGTGGGACCTGTAGATATGGAGGATCAACAGTATATGCATATACAAATGTGTTTGCATACAAAATGCCCCACTGGATCAGGAAAATGAACCCAGGACCTAGGTAAAATGAAAATTAAATGCCTAATTTCACATTAGAGGACAGATACTCAAGTTCAGAAAGGTAACTAACTAGTCAATCATCAAAAAGTGAATGAGCAGGAGACTAGATGGATTCCCCAGGTTATGGTCAATTGATTGATGTTCTAGACATCTAAGATCATCAAGTTATGATCTAAATATGCAATTGGAAAATGTTTAAAAAATTAGAAATGAAGCAGTGGTGCTTTTGCTGTCTAGGAGAAGTTCTTGGGATTAGACTTGTTATTGCACAGGCAAAATGGTGTCCCTAACTGTCAGGGTGCAGCTGGTGCTCTAGTTTGCCAGGTCCCCATGCAGAATGATGGTTAAATAGAATGATACTATTTAGTGGCTTTTTTCTCTCTACCAACTTATATTGCTCCTGTAGAGGAGGGGGACCTTTATTTATTTTGAGGAGCTTTATTTATTTTGTTTACTTTGGCTTTTTACTTAGCCAAAAAATTAATAAATAAAATAAGAGATGAGAAAGGAGAAATACCACTAAGTAAGGTATCATAATGTCCTTAAAAATGCAAGACCTTTCCTTTTTGTGTTTGTTATCCTCTATTTCCAGAAGCTTCCACTAAATTCAGGCTGAAATCTGATGGCCAGGACTAAATTCTCAATGTTACCATTTATTTGTTATGTGACATTCCTTAAGTTAATTAACCCCTCTGATGTTTAGCTTTACCATTGGCAAAAACTCATAGGATTTGCTACATTAAAGACTCAATAGATACACTGAACAGACCTTATATCAACATGTTTTAAAACTTATTGCTAACTTATTACAACTATACTAACCACTGAGAAAAATGAGTGATAAATAATATAGAATAGATTGAAAAGTTAAGGATTAATGATGGTACACTTCATTTTAAATTATATTGGAGGAAGGAGAAAACAAAATTAAAAAAAGGAACAAAGTGCTGGGGAGAGAAGGGTGAAAGAAGAAAAAAAAAAGGAGGTGAAAAGGAGAGAGATGGGAGGAGAATGGGGAAGAGAGATATAAAGAGAATTCAATTAATTGAATAATATGTGAAATTAATTTGAACCATGAAAAAACAAACAATAAGGAAAGATACAACAAAACACTTTATATGGAACAGCTAATAGAATAATCATTAAAAGATTAAGTTTCTTCACGAATTTAAAATGGAGACACTTCTTTTGCATATCCTCATACAGGTATGGATGGCCCTTGGTATTTTCAGGGCTTTGGGGGAGGCAGCACACAACACAGCTTGAGGTTTCCTGGCAGCTGAGGTAAGAGATGGATGCTGGGTCTGATGTGCAAGGTGGAGGCTATGTTATGGGGTGAGTGAGGATGGTCGGGGCATGGTAGGGGCAGGGTGGCCATAGGGGTAAAAGTCCTCCCTAAGCACTGCCCACCCTTGCAGATATCCACAGTGGAGGTCACTCCCTAGGTGCCATACTCTCAGGGAACTTCCTGCACTCTGCTCTACTCCATCAGACTCCCTTTGCAGACACTAGAGAAAGTAAGTGAGATCTGTTTTCAGATCACAGAGATTTCACTACATCATGGGTTACTTAGTCATCCTGCTTCAAAGGTATCCCCTGTGCTATTAACTAGTATTTCTAGGTGAGATAAAACCGTAGCAATTTAATCTCTTCTCAATCTGTAAGCTTAGATGTAGTATCTGCAAAATGGCTGCCCACCCAGCTCTATGCCAGCAACTTGAGAAAAATAGAACTCTTCTTGTTTACCACATGGTTTTCAGCTCCTAGCCCGTCTTAACTCAGCCTGGCTTTTTCTTCTACCACTGTTTCCTAAGCAGGCTTATCAGCTTTGCCTCTCCCTCCAGACCAGCCCTGATGTTGCATGTGCTGATTTGGGGTTAACGAATTGTTTGGGGTTAACAAATTCTTTCCTGTTTTCTGTTCTAGTAAGCAGAGTTCTTGAATCCCTCCAATTCTCTGACCTTCCAATATTGTGAATCAGTGCATTCCCTCTTTCTTACTCATCTCTCCTGATAAGCTGTTCCTTCACTGCTTTGATCCCAAACTGTGCAGTAGTTGAGTTCTGCAGCCTACCTCATTCCCGCCATCTTGGATCTCTACCAAGATCTTTGTTTTCAAGAACTTTATTAGCTGTCCTAGGTCTTCCCAAGTCATTTGTTATTTTTTCCAAGGCAAATATTCCCTCTTCCGGTTTTTTTTTTTTTCTTACATACTTTTTCCTTCTCTGTGTTAGATTTCTAACTGCTAGAAACTGTCCTCAAATGAGGACCACCACTGGTTCAAAAAAAAAAGCTTTTCAATTAGTTTTCTTGTTTAAAGTCTCATGTCTTATGGTGATATCCTTCAAACCTAGAGTTTCTAAATCACATGCCTCTCTGGTGCTCTACAGTTAGCTTATTTCTTTCTCTAGCTACATGGTTCTCTGCCTGTACAATAGGCTTCCAATGTTCCTTACTCTTCCTGGTACCAAGCTTCCATAATCTTCTATTTTCTAGAAATATATTATCTCCCATCTTTGGAGGGCACTCAATATGGTAGTTACAGAATAATACTCTTTTAAAAAATTATCTTACTGCTATTTCAAAGGGACCCTAGGAATGTAAGCAAAATTTTAAAACCTGTTAAAACAAAAGTCCCAAGAAATCCAGGTGTCTTACAGGAGCAATTGACTGGGTAATTGCAATATTTAACAATGTGGCAACACAGGAATAGGAACAAATTTTAGAAGACTATGTACAGAACATTAGGAAAAGACTGAGATTACCTTATATTTTCATTGATGCATGTAGAGACATGCTTTGTAAACCAAATACTGAGGAATCTAGTTGATTTTACCTGTAAAATTAAGTAATTTTTGTAAACAAAAACCAGCATAAAAAATTAAGGCAATATATTTTTCTTTCTTCCAGTTTAGATTCTTTTTTTTTTTTACTTTCAGTTTAGATTCTTTTAATATAAAAGGTCAGTTAACATATCCAAAGATAATAAGTAGCTGCAAAAGCATATTTTCTGATAAACAAAGAACTCAAAATTGGATCTCAGATGTGACTACTTCAATCAGTCAAATGATGACTGCTCATCCTCAGGAGCTTGGCAAAAATCCACACTGCTGCTCAAGCACCTGAGGTGCATATGAGTGATTTTTAAGAACAGAAGATGTGGGAACATTATAATTCATGTGGACTGAAACAGGTTGTTTAGTCCTTAGTTAAAACAGCTGGAATTTACTTTGTTGAAACGTAAGCCAGGCATTTTATGCTGGCAGAATCTGTTCTGCTTCATTTGTGAAGGTGCTTACATTTTTTTCCCCTTTTACTTCAAAAACAAGTAAGCCTGTAACACCTGGTAGCTGTCATGTCAAACTCAAGTCTGCAAGTGATGGCATCGTCCATATCTGGGGATCTGTTGTGCAAAGTCATGAAGATTCTTTGCTTCTAATTATCTCCAAGTGATGCATGTCTCTTCCATAGTTAGAACTGAGCATCAGAAGTGAAAAAGTATGCTTTTCAGAGATTCTCCAATGTAAATCACAAAGCAATTCTAATTCATAGAGTATTCAAAAAGCAAAAAAAAAGTTATTTAGAAGTTTAAAAACAAGATTTAATTACATAATTTATCATTTCTAAGGCGATTGAACTGTCACTGACCAAAATGAATAGTGTGGGAAAACAGTAGAGAAGCAAACAACTGTTTGAACAAAATTCACATGACAAGCAAAACATCTTACTAAGATAAGATGAGAACTGTGGACCCATGGTTTGGATAGCTTATATCATACAATATTAAAATTCTATAATGAAATCCTTTGCTTTCCTTAATATTTTTTCCATAGTCCATCTAATTCTTTGCTGCTGGACAAAATTCAACAATTCAACACAAATAATGTTTACTAAATTTGCTTCTCCCCTCTTCAAATACTTTCAGGAGCATTCCACTGCAAAGTATAAAACTAGCAGTGAAAGCTCTGAGGTCTGGCTCTATCCTGGATTCCTAAATGTTATGTCCTTCTTTGAATCCTCAATGTTCCTCTTAGTATGACAAATCATTCTCCAGATTATGATTTTTCTCCAGTTAGGAAACCCTTGTTTTTTTGCCTCTCCTCCCTCCATCCTACTTACCTAACAGTTCTCTGAATCTAAAAGCCCACTGAAAAGTTCCAACCCAGCCTGTATTGAACAATTTTTGTGCAAATGTTTCAAACATTATTTGTATTCTCCTTTCTCCTTAAGATGATTTGTGATTTTTTTCTTACTGCTCTGTTTTTTATACTATTAATATTTGGTAATTGATTAAAGATTATATTGTTCTTACAATACACATTCATTACAGACTATGTGGTACAGGATATTAGCTCTTTCTGGTTACTCAGATCATCAGTTGTATATGAATCTTATATCAAACATCTTTGTTTGGCTATTACTATATTGTCTATGCCTCCAAAATCAACAATTCTAAAAAAGGCAAAATTTGTTTTTTTTTTATTTATTTCAAAGTTTCTTTTGATTAAAATAGTAAATAAAGTAAAATCTCTAAAGGTTGGAAAGTATTAATGCTACTTAAAAAATATTTGTAGTGATATTGCTATTATTAGCATTAAAAGTAGTAGTTGTATTTGTGCTTCGATATTCTTATATATGACATTTATTTCTGACATTGGTGTGCATATCTATAGAGCTGTGACCATGAGCAAATAGTATTTAATTATTTAAGGTTTGAATTGCCTACTGTAAACTTGTATTCCATTTTAATTCCTTTCTTCACAACAAATTCAACTGACATCTAAGAATCAAACATAAAATTTTAAGTAATAAAATATTAGAACAAAACTAGAGTTGTTTTAAATTTTGGAATAAAGTAAGTCTTTCCATGCATGATAACAAATATAGAAAACAAATTAAGTTGAATATGTAAATATTTTCCAAACCTTGAAGAATGTATACTCAGCACAGTAATTTTATTTTAAATAATTGTTCCTATAGACACACTGCTCAGATATATATTTGCATTTATATATCACATTATATATACATATTACATATATAATTCTACTTTAAAATTTTCTTTACACATATAACAAGGATATATATATACACACACACACATATATATGTGTACATTTTAGATATGTAGATATCTCTACAAAAACGTATTATGGATATGCGTGTATACACACACACACATATATAAATACATTCTTTATTGACTACATATTTCTTTACTATAAAGTGAATGTAATGAAAACTTATTGCACCAACAATAAACTTTAGACATTTAACAAGGACAATCTGTACTGCTTGCCAACACAGGGGCGATGAATTCTCTATGTTAGTGGTAGCAATATATATATATATATATATATATATATATATAGAGAGAGAGAGAGAGAGAGAGAGAGAGAGATACAGAAAAACACAAAATTTTTGTATCATTTAAAAAATGTAACCAAGTAGAAATAACCTAAATACCTAAGAATAAGTGAACAGATATAATTTTACTATTTCCATACAATTAGCTATTGTACAGCTATTAAAGAATAAAATAGGCTTTATGGACTGGTATGGGAGAGATGTTCAGAACATATTATAAAAACAAACATTTCATCTTAAACAGAATAATCCTTTCATAGAACAGGATCCCATGTTGGCCAAAGGATATGAAAATAATACTTAGTGGAATTGATTCATAGTGTGGAACTAACAAATTATAATTTTCAACGCTGTGAGTAGTACTAAGGTTAGTCTGTTTAGGTTTCCCAGATCCAACTACCATTTTTTTAGGGTTGTCTATTGACCAGCCCTAACTTTGCTTTCACTACATACTCTCCCTCACCATCACAAGATATTTAAATCCCATCTTATGCTTCACCCTTCAGAAAACATTCCTTCTATGTCATCTACATTTTGACTTGAGACTGTAAATTAAGCAAAGAAAGGATCTGTACAATAAATTTGGAATAAAAGTGGGAAAATACGTAAAGATGAATTTCTCTTATTTTATGTGGGCTAATCCAAGAATGTTTGAATCAAATTAAATTCTAAACCATAATTAAAAGATATAGTTTGAAAAATAAAGTTCAAGATCAAGTTTTATTCAATTATAATTAATTATTTCTGATACTCTTTTGTTTTTTATTTACCCCACTTAATGAGGATAATAATTTAGATCAAATATTTCTAAAATCAGAAGTATGTTTTAAGAAATTTATTCTATTCATTTGAAATGTTCCCCACCCCCATACCCTCATGCTTTTCTGCTAACTGCATATTTGTATTCTGAATGACACATTAGCAACTATTTTGAACCTCTTACTTAAAACATAGTCTACTTTAATTACATATTCTTTTCAAGCACTTGTAAACTTTGTAGTTTTTCATTTATAGTGTATTCAAATGAGCAATGTTTCTTTATTGACTATATATTTCTTTATTATAAAGTGAATATAATGAAAACTTATTGCACCAACAATAAACTTGAGACATTTACAAGGACAATCTGTACTGCTTCCCCACATAGGGGTGATGAATTCCCTATGATAATGGTAGCAATTGGCCCTCTGGACTTCGCTGGTGAAGAATCTCCAGTGAACACAGTATTATACAATTGACTTTATTGGTGTGATACTGTTATCAGGTTCCCCATTAAGGAGCTGAAATATTGATATGTATCTATTTTCTTAATTCAGAAATCAGTGTGTGTTTATTGCAAATATGACATACAAAGAATGGTTTAAGTAAATTTTTCATATTTCTATTATCCAAAGATATAACATGTTGTATATCAATATATCACTCACAAAAAATAATTCATTGTAAAAATATTACTCTGAAATTTCCATATTCCTGCTAAAAATATTTTGTAATTATTAAATCAAGATATAACATTTATTTTTATCATATACTATATCTAAAATGAAAGAAATACATTAAGTGACTTATAAATATATGTATTTAAAAACATGCACATCACTTTTTGTTCACGGAATTGTCTTTCTTTTCATTTTCAAGAGAAGTAGAGCAGAGAAACAAAAGTGTTAAAATAGTCAAAAGAAGGGGCACATTGGAAAGCAAGAAGGAGAAAGAAGAGACTGAGAGAAACATGATAGTTAATCAGAAAAGACTGGTACTAAAATGCAGGTGAAAATGGAATATAATTAAAATAATACCAAATAAAATATATCAGCAGAGAGACAGACTTTGTCACTTCTCAGAAGTTTAATTTTCTGCATCTATGTCTGAGATGCCCTGTGGGGAAGAGCAGAGGAAAGAGTGGTTCCTGCCCACCCGTGACAACCCTCCCCCTGCTACTTGGTCTTTGGGGTAACAGAGGGGAGGTAGGTAGCCTGGCTCTGACCAAAGGCACACCTGTGTGGAGAGCAGTATGGAAAGAGAATACAGAGGCACCCCTTGGTGGGCTGTTCCAATAGTTCAGCTGACAGTTTGTTTTCAACTTCAGTTTACCCTCCAATACCTTAAATTTTGGTCTTCATTTTTCTAACTCATTATTTTCATTTTTTGCTTCAATTCTAATTTTTTATCCTTAAAAAGTCTCCATCTTTCATATTTCTGGTTTCATGTTTCATACCATACCCTCATTTTGAGTTTTCATCATTTTGGAAATTAAATGAGAGGACTAAATATTGTAGGAGAATGACAAAATTTAGGTCCATGCTTTTCGTTTTGAACACATGGTACAGTTCCATGTACCAAGGTAACAGATATTCCAATTTGGGGAAGCAGGAGTTTTGGCAGAATGTAAAAGTCTGGAATTTTATTTTGGATACATTCACTTTTTCATATCTTTAAGATATTGAATGAAATATCAAGAAGAAATCTGCATTTTAAAATCAATGACCTTAAAGAGAAATAGTCATTTTAAAACAATCACCATTTTGTATTTTGTAAATAAAAATGCTACAAAATTCTGTTTCATGTCAAATGATCTTGTTAAAAATAGTAATTCTCAATGAAGGAAGTCTGGCATTTTAAGCAGCACCAATACTTTTGTGAAATTATCTTATATATTGTAGCACTTTTAACATCCTCGGTCCCAGCTTACCAAGCACCAATGGTCCATTCGATCTGTGTGGTGACCAAGGATTCCCTTCCTAAACATATATATATCATCTGATGCCCCCAAGAAAGGGGACCTGCCTATTTCCACCCCTGTGGGTGAAACAAAGTCCAAAATGATTCTTTACCTCAAGACTTTGAAGGTTTGATAAATCATGTGTACTGTGAATTACCAGTATGATCTATAGGTTGCATTCTCAAAATCTATCATTGAATATTTTGTGGCATTCTGTTAGTGAGTTTTAATAATGTTTTGTAACCACTGAAAGAGAACATGAGGCCCTTGATCAGACAATGAGTTGACTGTTAAGAAAACTCAAAGTTACTTACTACTTTGTTCTTTATTTCAATTTGTTGTGGAGTTCTTTAAGATTTTATTTTTAGTTTTTTTTTTTCCCCTTATTTTTTTTGCAGTATTTCATAAGATTGATCCCAGGGCTTTGTGCACATGAGGTAAGTGCTTTACCAGTGAGCTACCACCCCAGCCCTAGAAGATTTTTTAAAGACAAAGATTAAAGCTATCCATTATTTTGTAAAAAGTTTTAAAAGTATGAAACACATAAATAAAAAAGATAAATACCCAGTAGCCCATTCCATTATAATACCCCAACACACAGATAATAATGTTGTTAACAGTTTGAAGTGAATTTTCCAGATATTTACAGAATTCCTTCTTTACCTGTGTTGAGATCCACCTTCCCACTTGATAAGAGATGCAGTGGGCTTTAATGTGGGCATCTGTCACAGCTTGTCAATCATAGCCCCTGCCTGACTGACCATTAAATCAAATGGCCTTAGATCAGAGAAAGGGCACTTGCCATCACATTAAACACTCGACAGCAGCCATCAAAAGCTCAGTTTAGAGCAACAAAACTTATAGTGGATTTTCTGAAAAAACACGCAGTCCTTTTTTTCTTGGACATTTTTAAAGTGTGTCTTTTGATTAAGCCACTCTAAGAAAGTCACATATTTCAATGATAATGAGCCCCTGTGGTGCTGGCTTGCAGAGCTGTGCTATGGCATGGTGCCCTCCACTTTGATGGAGGGAAATATCCAATTGCATTTTGCATTTGCCCTAAGAATGTCACTGTTCACCGCATTAAGATACATCATCTTCTAAGAGGACAAAGGATGGATGTTTTTTCTGGACTCAGTTCCAGAAATAGTTTTGCTTCCCTTGACCAATTCATCTCTTTTTATTTCTCCTTTTGTGTGACTCCCATCATAATTTTTGGAGGGTCCTGTACCTAAAATAAAATTTTGTTCAGGTTCTAGAATGTTTGGAATTAACCTTGTGGCCCAATTCCTGCAAGTGAAGAGGCTCTTGTGGCATATTTATAGTCTAATTGAATCCTGATTTCATGTCACTTCCCATTCCTGATCCTTACCTTTCTCCTTAGTGCCTCACTTCTTTAGTCTTACACTTCTGTTAAGTACAACTTGATATTCCTTACACAGTTTTCAAGTCACTTGAAAGTCTTTTTTAAAAAAATAAGCCTCACATACTTATGTATATGCACATACATGCACATTTGTTTTACCTTGGTTTTATAATCCTGAGGAAAATATCAAGCTATTGTTCTCCTCTCTCCCTCACTATGTACTCAGGAGAAATTAAGATTATTTAATTCCAGTAAATATTTCTGAGAACTTCTAATTTAGTTAAATATAATACAAACTATTTGACTTTCTACCATATAAAATATAATTCAATTAATTATAAGGAATTGGCACTAAAATTTATAGCCTGCTTTTCAATATGCTAATTTTTATCATCCTTTATGTATTTGATCCTAACCATATCACCTAAAGATAAGTTAGAGAAGTCATTTTTACAGAGAAAATAAGAAAGACAAAAATGACTTTAAATCAAGCAACTTACAGAAATGCATAATAGCTATTCAGCTATTCCATGGCCAGGGTCCATATAACCTTTTTTTTTTTTAATAATTCGCTGGAATTAGCAGTAAAGTGCTTCAGACCATAGTGTAAAATGTTTAGTTATTCTTAACTATAATATCAAATATAATAAGTAACTCATTGTACTCTGAATGTTCAAGGCTCATGTTGTAAAAATAAAGGAACTATTCATGGAAAGATGAGTATTTGAGAAGAAACTTAACATATTTTAACAAGCAGCTATAGAATTAGAAAAAGTAGTTTCAGGAAAAGAAATTTCATGAACAAAAATGTGAAGAAAGTTGAAAATCTGGCATTTTGGGTGAAAAACAACTTGGTTTGTCTTATACTGGGGAGTGCATTTTGAAAAGTCATAAGACTTAAGGCTAAGAAGACAATTGGGATCCTCCTATCACCCTGAATGTCAGACATCATCTTTTTGCTATCACGAGGCAGTAAATTCTGCCTCTGCTCTTGCTTTAGAAAATCTGGAGAGACTACAGGAAGAGATCCTAAAAGGACTGAAATGATAAAGGCAATCCTCTGTTTGTGACTGAGAATTGTAAAATAGCGCTGGTATTTATCACACTGAACTACCTTTAGGTATTTAAAACGAATTCTAAAGGGTGCTTTCCTCTTTGATGATGGGACAACTAAGCTCTTATTGCCTTCTTGGTATTTATACAACAGCCTCAGGGCCTTAGAAGTCAACTCAAAGAGAAAGAGCAAATCGTCCCTGTGCAGCTCGAATTGGACAATCATTTATCTCCTTATATTCAGAGCAAACAACAGGCTTTTAACAGCATTTTTGAGTTATGAGAGTTTCTGCTGAAGGTTTTGCGGAAGCAGGAATATTTGAACTTTTGCCCAACTGATAAAGAGGCTCTAAAAACACTTCTGAGTTTTTAGTTCAAGCAATTAGACTGCTCATCCCATCTCCATGCTGCTGGATGCTCACTCTGTTGCTCTCCAAATACCAAGGCACAGAATAGAAAAGATAGGTGATGATGTGATGATAGCTTTAGTAGCAAACTGGGAGAGGGCTGAAAATGAACAGGAGTGAAAGTAGAATCAGTTCCCTCCATTATAATATTTAGCCTTTCTTGAAATTTCCTGTGCCCCTGAACACTGACCACCCTGGCTGTCTCACCCAGGTACACCATTGCACAATGGCTTGGGTTGGTTAAAGGTTGAAAGAGTCAATAGTAAGAGATGGAAATCAAGGAAAGAGAAGCTGAGGTATTTATCTGCACCTCTTCCCCTGTTTCAAGGCTTCTTTGACAATGAAAATTTTCAGCTCCTTTCTACTGGTCAGCCTCAACTTCAAGACTCAAGCTTTACTTGGGTGTTTGTAGCATTCCTTCAACATACACTAATCACCAAGGGGGTTGCATCCTCATCCAGCTACTTCAACTCTGTCTGTATTTCTTTTAAGTATCTCTTCATTAAAATCTATTTATTTAAACCATCTGTGGTATTGTGTTTCCTGCCAAGACCCTGACAGACACAGGGAGAACAGTATTATAATTTCAAGTAATTCTTACCTTATTAAAGGTCTAATTTTGTGCGCTTGTATGGGTTTTCTTTTAGATTCGTTTCTCAGAAAGTGTTTCAATATACTTTCCAATTTAATGCAAGGGAAAAAAATTAACATTATTTGTTTCCATTCCCTTACCAGAGTGTTGGAAGGAAATAACAAAGCGAATGTTTTGCTCTAGACCAGTGATTTACCAAAAGTGATCCCACGCTACAAGCATTGGTATCCTCTGGGAACTAGTTAAAAAAGAAAATTCTCAGGCCCCATTTAAGATTTAACTGAGGGTAGCTTTTTCCCCACATTCTTGCCAACACTTATTGTTGTTTCTCTTCATAATAGCTGCCATTCTGACTGGAGTGAGATGAAATCTTAGAGTAGTTTTGAATTGCATTTCTCTAATTGCTAGAGATGATGAACATTTTTTTCATATATTTGTTGATTGATTGTATATCGTCTTCTGAGAAGTGTCTGTTCAGGTCCTTGACCCATTTGTTGATTGGATTATTTGTGGTTTTGGTGCTTAGCTTTATGAGTTCTTTATATACCCTAGAGACAAGTGTTCTATCTGATGTGTGAGGGGTAAAAATTTGTTCCCAAGATGTAGGCTCTCTATTTACTTCACAGATTGTTTCTTTTGCAAATTGGTGCAGATAATATGGAAAGCAGTATGAAGATTCTTCGGAAAACTGGGAATGGAATCACCATTTGACCCAGCTATCCCCCTCCTTGGACTATACCCAAAGGACCTAAACACAGCATACTACAGTGACACAGCCACATCAATGTTTATAGCAGCACAATTCACAATAGCTAAACTATGGAGCCAACCCGGGTGCCCTTCGTTGGATGAATGGATAAAAAAAAAATGTAGCATATATACACAATGTAATTTTACTCAGCAATAAAAGAGAATAAAATCATGTCATTTGCAGGAAAATGGATGGAGTTAGAGAAGATAATGCTAAGTTAGCCAGTCCCCCAAAAAACAAATGCAGAATGTTTTCTCTGATATAAGGAGACTGATTCATAATGGGTTAGGGAGGAGGAGCATGGGAGAAAAATAGATGAACTCTAGGTAGGGCAGAGGGTTAGGAGGGGAAGAGAGGGGGAAGTGGGTTAGCAATGATGGTGGAATCTGATGGATATCATTATCCAAAGTACATGTATGAAGACATGAATTGGTGTGAACATACTTTATATACGGAGATATGAAAAATTGTGCTCTATATGTGTAATAAGAATTGTAATTCATTCCACTGTCATGTATTTAAAAAATAAAATCAATTAAAAAAAAAGATTTAACTGAATCAGAAACTGTGATTTAAAATGCTTTCCAGGGAATTCTGTTACATGCTGAACTGACAATAAGAAACAATGCTTCCTATTACCTGTAAATTAAAAATCTTCAGTGTCTTTTCCTAAAATAATTTCTAATCATAATTTAAAACATCTTGAAGTCTACTACAACCTACCTTGGTCTGTGTTCTCTTCTTATCTATTGAAATCCTACTTATTCCTTGAAGTCTAAAATAAATGCCATTTGCCCTTAAAACCTTTCCGGCTTTTTAAAGTC
The DNA here is from genome assembly GCF_001458135.2 of Marmota marmota marmota. Taxonomy (NCBI): domain Eukaryota; kingdom Metazoa; phylum Chordata; class Mammalia; order Rodentia; family Sciuridae; genus Marmota; species Marmota marmota. Next base: position 22,665,444 of record NW_026000057.1, on the reverse strand, counting down.
CAGGTGGATCTTTCCTTTTTCTGGAACGTTGTGTGTTATGGTACAGCCTTATAACATCTGGATGTATATTTTTCTTCTCCTCTTCACAGTCTTTGCATAGTACTTTTTTTGTTCCTACTAGACAGTTGTTGAAAGTACAAACATGGTTCAATTTTCCTTGAATTATTTATTCTAACTTTAGAAAATGTGGACAGGTCAGATATTATTTTAGTATTGTTTGACACATCCCATTTATCATCAGTACACAAAAATGCACATCACAACACTCACTCTTCAGGAAAGTTCTTGGAAGAAATCTATAATGTGACAATAATATAAATAAAGTCTTCAGAATTAATAAAAGCATAATATTAAAACAACATAAAGAGTTATGTAAAGGTATCACACATTTTCCTTTCTTTCAATTCTAGATAATTGCTTTGTAACAAATACTGCTGTAGAATATATGTACAAATGTAGGAGGATAGAGTCAGAACTGGTAAGGTGTCAAAAATCCATTTGTTAACTTAGGCTCTAAAATAGTTATGATTTAGAAATAATCATTTTACTGAAAAAGAAACATTTATCAAGATTCAATAATATTAGGAAAAAGAATCTATGTGACACAAGAATAAATTTGTGATAAAAGATAAATGTTACAGCATGCCTTTTTAGTTTTTAATTATTCATTTCATTTACTTGATACTATACATTATAAAAATCATTTGAAATTAATGCTATATCATTTGAAAATAATGCTTTAAACAATATGTGATATTGAAAATGTTTACAAAATTTATAGGACTCCAAAGAACATCTTAATTCTCAGAAAAACAAGTAATTCTAAAGGAAAAAAAACAATAAAACTGAAATTATCAAAAAAAAAGAGGAGTGATCAAAAACATCAGTAATTTAAATTTTTTTAAAAACTTACAAAAATATAGTCAAATGAAACAAAATAAAATTTAAATTTTCGTATGTAAGAGATTTGACATTTACTATGAATTTTGCAGGCATAATTTTTAAGATCCAGCATCTTAAAATAAGCATATGCAAATCCTTGTTATAAATCAATAACCAGAGGGAAAAAGCACCTTGAAAATAAAATCTATTTGTTAACTAAATATTTACTGTAAAAAAAACATGCTTTCCCTGGTGCTACAGTAGACCCACTACATAAACTACTACTGAGGGGCAAGATACTCACCATGTATGGCAAGGAGGGTACTCTAGGGCACTAAATTGAGTAAGAACTTATTCTAAGGTAGCCTAAATATATGGTATAGTTCAAGGTTCTACATAGCTATGTGAAAAAATTACTTGCACATTTTATGACAAAATCAGCTCATCCTGGAAACAGCATCTGTTATAATTCAACTTATTTTATATCCTGTTCATATGTGAAGACTACAGTAATAAGGCACAGTTAAAGGTCTGAAACTTCAGTCTCCTAAAACAAATACCCTTTTGCACTAGAAATATACTGTTGCTTCTAATTTTTCCTATAAGTAAAGGCAAATATTTATGAGATAGCTAGCTGGTCAACAGTCTGAACTTTCAGAGGACAGAATGTATAACCCTTGAAGATTAGACAACTGCTGTAAACAATTGTGCAAAACAGATACAATAAAAATAAAAATATGTCTAAAAGAATAATGTATAATCATAAAAGAGACTTTCAAAGTGGAATGATGTATTTTTATTCATCTTTTTCATTTACAGACGAAGAAAATATGCAACAGAGAGGTTAATTAATTGCCTCCATATATTCTTTTTTTCTTTTTCTTTTTCCCAGAGAATCTGGAATCTGAGAGTTTGTAGTTAAACACACTCAACATGACCCAAAGGCAATCAATTTGAGACCTCCATACACTCTTCCTATTTTGGTTTTCCATCTTAGATTCATTTAGAAGTCACTTTCTTTCTAGAGAAATGAAGGACCAATAAGCTTTTCTCAGGGGTGCTCCCTCCAAAGCTCTCAGTTTCTAGGGTAACATAGGCTTTCCCTTGCTGCTCCTTTAAAGATGCCCCTGTCTCAGAGCCATATGCAGATACTTAAATTTAAATCACAATTAAGTACAAAGTGCAGTTCCTCTGTTACAACACCACATTTCTGGTGCTCAATATCTGTATGTGGATTATGACTCTTCTATTTGGTATAGGATAGAAAACATTTCCATCATGGTTCAGTTGGACTGAGTTAGTTTTTCAATTAAATTTGCTATTTCTTTAGTTTTTCCTAGGACATTAAAATGCAAAATGTACATTCAGAAAAATAAAAAATTATATCCCATCCATGTATGATATATTAAAGTACATAAATGCATTTTACTGTCATGTATAACTAATTAAAACAATTTTTTTAAAAAAAATGTGTTTTTCTTGATTTGTTTTTTAATTAAGGGACTCCAATTCCCAATTCCACAATTTTCTATAGTCTCTAGTGAGTTACTTAGCACACTTAATAGACTATATTTTGTATTAATAATGATTGTATAATAGTTATAGCATTTATGACTTGTATGTTCCTTTCTTTTAATTGATGAAGTTAGTTCACAAGAAATATCACATGAAGGAATACAGTTAATATTACAAAGACAATAAATAAATCAAGACCAATAATGTAATGCTACAAATGTTTGTACATTGTTAGCCATTGAATTCAATGTCCAATTTTTCTGTGATATATTAAAATAAATATGAATTTATACACTTACATTGAACTTACTATGCACCATGCACTATTCTTAGTGCCTTATATTCCATTGACTTCATCATCAGGACAATCAGGTAAAGTAGGTACAATGATTATTTGTATTTTATAAAATAGGAAATGGATGCAATAAAAATAGAGATGTTCTCTATACACTTTTTCCTATTTGGAATTTGTTTCAGTAAACATATAAGATTTTATTTTAGTTCATATACTAAAATTAATAATGGAATAATAATGTTACTCTTTAGTGGAGCTTTTAGTATTGAGTAACTTCATTCTCCTCCTGGATCTTTATTTTTTGTTTCCCGGAGCTTATAATTGTCTTGAACATGGTATTAATATGTATTAAAGCTTCTAAATGATGTTTCTGCTACATTGTGATGTGGATGCAAAAGCATTCCCTATGGTTATAGCTGCATCTGTCTCAAACCAACAATCTAATTTTTTCAGATCCATGGGGAATCATACTCATTATATTCACCAGGTTTAGGGCTTCAAGCATTAATTTTTTACTGGACACATGAATAATCAAAGAACTGTTAACAAGCACTGAAAAACAAGCAGATTACTTTTGTGTATTAATAGAGCATTATATGGCTCAATAAGATTGTATTGCTAATAGGCACGGGCTATGCTCTCTTTTGTTCAAATTGTTATTTATTGGCATGGTTGAGAAGTATTACATACCAATATGTGTAGATAATAAAAATACTGTAGTTTTTGTTAGCTAATGATGAGTGGACTATTGGCAGTAGAATATGTCCTTTGAGATATTTTGTACCAATAGCAAAGTGTGCTAATCCAGAAAAAGTCCCCTTTTAACTTGATCATATCAAAGGCAGCATTTGTCTGTATTACCTACAATTCCATCTCATCTGCTCTACAGTTTACCCATAATAGGAACCTAATATTTGTAGGCAGTAAACAAGTTTTCCTCAACTTACAATGAGGTTACACTTCAATAAACCCATCATACCTTGAAACTATGACATATATGTTTATTCATAAATATAGACTATAAATATATAGAATATAAATATATAATGAATGCAAAGATGCATTTATTAATGCACTTCACCTACTGAACATCATAGCTTAGTTTTGCCTAACTTAAATGTGATTAGAATACTTACATTAGCCTACAATTATGCAGAGTCATCTCAAATAAAGTCTATTTTATAATAAAGTTTTAAATAGCTCATGTAATTTATTAACTAATACTCTAAAGTCTAAAAATGAATGGTTGCATGCATACATTTTGTATCCATCATAAAATCATATATTACAAACATATATAAATAAATACCTACATATAAAAATTAGATACACAAACAGAAATTTTTGACAGAAATTTGGAAATCTTAGTTATTACAAACAAAGTATGTTCAGTTAAAATTATAGGATTTACTCTAATAAATCAATATTGTCCTAGAGCTGAATTTTTGCATATAAAATAGTTTTATCTCCCTTTATTCTTGAGCAATAAGTACAAAGACCCCCATTTGATGCTTGAAACTACATATACTACACCAAATCCTATATATGATTTTCCTATACATACATACCTATGATAAAGTCTAATGTATATATTAGGTATAATAATAATAATAATAATAAAAACAATTATAATATACTGTAATAAAATTGTGTATGTAGAATCTACCCCCCTCATATAATATCTCAATGTACTATGCCCATCTTTTTTTGTGATATTGATAATAATTAAAAGAGGTACTTTAAGGCTTCTTTTTTGGGAATCTGAGTTTCTATTATCATTACTTTGAGGCCATTTTTCTGTAAAATAAGGTTTACTTGAACACAATTACTGTGATATTATTACGGTCAATTTGATAAGTGATAGTTACTACTGGTTTAAAAGATACATAACGCATACAGAGTAGATACACTGGACAAAGGAAAGAGTCATATTCCATGCAAAGCAGAATGGTGCAAGATTTCATCACAATACTACGAAGGGTACACAATTTAAAACATGAGTTTCTAACTTTTAGAATTTTCCATTTAGTATTTTCAGACCATGATTGACTACATCTAACTAAAAGGGCACTACTTTTAGTAGTGCTTTACCCATTCTTCTATTTCTCTTCTCCATGTTCTAGAATGGGCAGAATTAGAATGACTGGAATATATTTAGCAGAATTAGATTTTAACAGTTTACAAACACAGAAGTTATTCTAGCTTCTTTGTCAATGTAGTTAGTTTTGCTTCTCTATGATTTTGACTTATATGTGGTTTTGACACATTTATCAATGACTATTGCCAAGATTCAACATAAAGTCTGATCTCCAAAGAAAACAGTTACCAGCTCAGGCTAACCCAGATGCAAACTCACAGGAAAATATGCCCCACTGAAATCATGTACTTCCTGATCCACCCATAGTGGCTAAAAAGAATGTTGTATTTGAAGTTAGGAGGAAGGAGAATTTATCATTCCTATAACATTACTACTAAGCTCATCCCACCTGAGCAGGACAGGTACTCTAAAATATATACTGACAGTCACAAACATTCAATGGATTGGCTTACAAGTTTTCAATATTATGTTGATGCAAAAATGATAAGCATTCAGTAGAAACCTTACTTCAAAATTTGAAGTTTGATCTTTTCCTGGACTTGATGCTGAGCAATGGAAGTGAGTTTCAGCTCCACATGTAATCACAAGGATAAGCAACTGACATTCTATAGTGTATTGTGTTGTCAGAATTTTTCATAGATTCAATAGATTACATGAGAGATCCAGCAATTTATTATAAAATAAGCTTTTTGTTAGATGTTTTTTTTTTTCCTGACTGTAGACTAATGTGTGTGTTCTAAGCATATTCAAGGTAGGATAAGCTAAGCAATATGTTTGGTAGGTTAATTGTATTAAATTCATTTTTGGCTTAAATATTTTCAACCTACAGTGGTTTCATCAGAAAGTAACTGTCGAAAGTCAAGAAAGATCTGTATACCATACCCCTAGAAGACATTTCACTTCATTTGTTTAGTTACAAAAGAAGTATTTTCAAATAAATATTCTATCCTTTTAAATTTACTAATAACTAGAGCAAAAAGACAATTAAACATGCATTTTTTCTACATAAACATGTATCATATTTGGGGAATGATTTCTATTTTCTTAATGAACAAAGAATTGATAGTCATCTTTCCTATTCTCATGTAAACCTACTAATAAATATTTACTGATCAAAATTGAAGAAGCATGTCTATGCAAAGATTTGGGCTAAAATGTTCAAATCAACTTAATTTATAATACAATAAAATTAGGTACAACCCAAAATGTCATAAACAGGGAACAGATAAAGAAACTCATATTAAAACATGAACTACTGCTAAGTAATAAAAAGGAAAGAGCAATTTTTTACTTATGATAACAGAAAAATATTGAAATAAAGAATGAATGAAGCTAATATTCAGATTCATCACTCATCAATTCTATGATTATCTTCCTTAGAACCTGGCTTAAGATTACACATAGAGGAGCACATGTCACTACTGATATGATTTGGGGCCATTATTAAGTAAAGTAAGTGTCCTGTGAACACAAGTGCAGTGATATTCAGGACTCACCCAACAACCAAGAAACTTCTGGCAAATGGTTAGGCAGTGGGTGGTGAATTGTAGGTGAACAATATAAATACATCATACGTAATGTTTGTGACAAACTTATTTTTAAAACAGTTTGTTGTAAGATTTAACTCTGGATCCCTGTATTTTATCTGGTAGCCCTCTATGACTGTAGTTTTATGTGGGTGGTTACTAATAGTATTTGTTTAAACACTACTCTTTCAGCAATACCACTGAGGGAATATGCTATTCTTCATAATTTTGCTTTTGAAATTAGCAGAGTAATAAGAAATTTTCAATTTAATGTAGAACTGTACTTTGTCTATAGGCTTCATGCCAAACCTGGACCTTTCCTGTCCAAATGAATACCTTTTTTTCATCTTTATTGCCTGATAAGCCATAACTTTTATTAATACCTTTCAGCTAATGGTGTATAAAAACATGCCTTCTTCCTTTAAACAAGATTGTTTAAATCCACTTAATAGCCTTTTACACCTTACACTAAAGCTATTAACTCAGAATGTACTCACAGAATAAGTGCTAAAAGGGTACATAATGGGGTTTAATTGAAGAATAATCAAATAGGATCAACCTATTATCTGTGTATGCAAAACCAAATGTTTTAGTTTCTTAAAAAATTCTTTATGGATTTGGAATATTTTATGTTTTAAAATGCATTTATAATCATATACTCCAAAATAATTTAGTATAATGATAAACCACCAGACCATAAATATTAGTCAGAACAGTAAAAAAAAATGTTTTCATGAGATGTTGAAAATTCAGACACTTAGAAAACCAGTGATTTTTTAAAAATGACATACAACATGGCTTTCAATTCTATCTCCTTTGAAACTTTAATTCATTTAGACCAAATAATTTTGATCACTTTATCATTTCTTCAATAAGGATAAACCATAATAATAGACTTTAAAGTGGACACATAAAAAAAACTTATAGGAAAACAAAAAAAAAGGGAGACATGGTAAAATTCATGATCATATATAATTTTATATGCATGGAGTATGAAGTAAGTTTAGGTATATGTAGAAAACCACAAGTGGAGTTATTTTGTTTTGTTTTTGCAGAGTTAGGGATCCTAGTGCATACTTGGCTAGCAGTCTACCACTGACCAACAAATGGTGTTTTAAGAAATGCTTATGTGTATAACAAGTTCATCTTGTGCCTAATTCGTGCTTACCCTGAGATACAGAATGTGTTTGGCCTTCCAGTGCCAGTTTACATGATGGTAACAAAAACACCATTGGAAAGTCAAGGTTATTAGCTCAGTGGGCTGAAGCTGATTCAGCAAATGGCCCTATTATTACTATTTTTTTCAAACTGAGGTTTATTCACCAGTACTCAGTGAGCCCATGATATATTCCTAGAAAGAGATATTAAAAGTAAACAGGCAGATAAATGAAATCAAAACCAAACACATGCAAACACATATACAAAGCAAAATTAAAAAACTAAAGGAGATGTTTTGACACAATTATGTATAAATAAGAGTTTTGAGTCCACTTAAACAATGTGACACAGAAAAGAATTTCCCCATTTTTAACTCAGAACACTGGATGTTTCTGTTCCAATAATCATGTCTGCAAAGCACCCTGGTGTCTTTGGCACAGTGTGATAGTTCTCACAGAGCAGAGTGTTTCAGGGAGGCTTAGAACTGCCAGAAAATGACCTAAGCCAACACTAACAGGACAGCCTGCTGCCATCAGTTGCAGTGGTGCAAATACTGCCTGGTCTTAACACTAGAAGAAAAATGTACCTACACAGGTGCATTCCTGGAATTCCTGACTTGCTAGGGTTGCAGAAGCCTTAGTTAGCATCTAAAATCATCTAAAAGTACCAGAGCAGAAATTGGAGAAAGAATGAATGACATGGAAATGGAAGATTCTAACTGTATTTTTAAGAATATATAGAGAGTTCTTGAAGACTCTTAGAAATAAGAAAATGTGACTTTAAAGAGATAAAGTTTCCATAAAAGTCAATGAGAGACTGCTAGAATAATATGGCTTCCTCAACTACTATTCTTTCTATTTTTTTCTTTTTTTAATCCAAGGCCAGGCATCATAGATAACATAAACTATATGAGACAAAATTGGTATGAAAAATATTTGAGTCTATTAGATCAAGTCTATAAGATGTTATTTTTTTTCCAGACTGAGTGGTGCACCAATTTGCAGTCTCACCTGCAATGTATAAGTGTCCCTTTTCCCCCACGTCCTCGCCAACATTTACCGTTACTTGTATTCTTGATAATTGCCATTCTGACTGGAGTGAGATGAAATCTCAGTGTAATTTTAATTTACATTTCTCTAATTGCTAGAGATGGTGAATAAATATTTTCATATATTTGTTACACACTACGGCAAAAAAAGATTTTATAAAGCTGTTAGCTGCTGTGCAGAAATATTCACCCTAAATATTTTGCTCACCCTTAAATACATATTAACTGTGGCAGATTCCTCTGTAAAATATTGCACTTAAAAATGAAAATACAATTGTGCTCTTTTTGAGCTTTCTTTTTTTATTGTTCTGTTTAGTTATACATGATGGTAGAATATATTTTTGGCATATTATACATACAGGGAGTATAACTTCCCATTCTTGTGGTTGTACATGGTGTGAAATTACTGGTCACGGAAACATATATGAACTTAGGAAAGTTATGTCCATTTCATTCTACTGTCTTTCTAATTCCCATTTTCTCCCTCCTTCCCCTCATTTGCCACTGTCTGATCGAGTGAACCTCCTCTCTTTCCTCCCTCCTCTCCTGATTATTGTGAATCAGTCAACTATTAGAAAATTCCACCTTTTTTGGGGGGCGGGGGAATTGGCTTATTTCACTTAGCATGATAAGACTCCAGTTGCATCCATTTACGGGCAAATGTCATAATTTCATTATTCTTTGTGACTGAGTTAATATTCCATTGTGTATATTACTACATTATCTTTATCCATTTATCTATTGAAGGACACTTAGGGTGCCTAGGTGGTGCTATAGTTTGGCTATTGTGAATTGAGTTGCTATGAACATTGATGTGGCTGCAATATCAGAGTATGCTGATATTAAGTCCTTTGAGTATAAACCATGGAATGGGATGGCTGGGTCAAATGGTGATTCCATTCCATGTTATCTAAGAAATCTCCATACTGCTTTCCAGAGTGGTGCACCAATTTGCAGTCTCACCTGCAATGTATAAGTGTCCCTTTTTCCCCATGTCCTCACCAACATTTACCCTTACTTGTATTCTTGATAATTGCCATTCTGACTGAAGTGAGATGAAATCTCAGTGTAATTTTAATTTACATTTCTCTAATTGCTAGAGATGGTGAATGAATATTTTCATATATTTGTTGACCATTCATATTTCTTCTTCTATGAAGTGTCTGCTTAGTTCCTTTGCCCATGTATTGATTGGGTTATTCGGGTTTTTGGTGTTAAGTTTTCTGAGTTCTTTATATATCCTGGAGATAAATGCTCTATTTGAGGCACAGGTATGTAGAAAGGATTTTCTCCCATTCTGTAGGCTATCCCTTCATGTACTTGACTGTTTATTTTACTGTGAAGAAGCTTTTTAGTTTGATACTGTCCCATTTATTGATTTTTGATTTTACTTCTTGTGCTTTAGGAGTCTTGTTGAAGAATTCAGTTCCTAAGCCAACATGATGGACATTTTGACCTACCTTTTCTTCTAGTAGGCTCAGGGTCTCTGGACTAATGCCAAGGTCCTTGATCCACTTAGAGTTGAGTTTTGTGCAGGGTGAGAGATAGGGATCCAATCTAATTTTATTACATATGGATTTCCAGTTTTCCCAGCACCATTTGTTGAAGAGAATATATTTTGTCCAATGTTTGTTTATGGCACCTTTGTCTAGTGTGAGATAACTGTATTTAGGTGGGTTTTTCTCTGTATCTTCTATTCTGTACCATTGGTCTTCATGTGCGTTTTTGTGCCAATAGCATGTCATTTTTGTTATTATGGCTCTGTAGTATAGTTTGAGGTCTGGTATTATAATATCTCCTGCTTCCTTTTCTTGCAGAGAATTGCTTTGGCGATTCTGGGACTCTTATTTGTTCAAATGAATTTCATGACTGCTTTTCTATTTCTATGAAGAACATCATAGAAATAATAATTTCTTTAATTGAAATTTGTATAGTGCTTTTGGTAGTATGGCTATTTTAACAATATTAAATCTGCCTATCCAAGAAAATGAGAGATATTTCCATCTTAAGGTCTTCTTCAATGTCTTTATTTATTATTCTGTAGTTTTCATTATAGAGATATTTCACCTATTTTGTTATATTGATTCCCAAATATTTTATTTTCTTTGAGGCTATTGTGAGTGAAATAGATTTCTTAATTTCCCCTTCAGTTTTTTTTATTCATCACTGATGTGTAGAAATGCAATCAATTCATGGTTAATTTTATATCTCACTACTTGGCTAAATTCATTTATGAGTTTCTGAAGTTTTTTGTTTGTTTGCTTGTTTGTTTGTTTGTTTGTTTTTGGGTGTAGATTTTGGGTCTTCTAAATATAGATTCATGTTGTCAACAAATGGGGATTGTTTGAGTTCTTCTTTTCCTATTAGTATTTCTTTTAATTTCTTCTTCTAATTGCTCTGGCTAGAGTTTTAGGATTATATTGCATGTAAATGTTGACTTATTCCAATTTTTGGAGGGAATCCTTTCAATTTTTTTTTTCCATTTAGAATGATGTTGGTCTTGGGTTTAGCATAGATAGCTTTTACAAAGTTGTTCTTACTATCCATAGTTTTATCAAGTTTTGAACATGAATAGATGCTATATTTTGTCAAATGCTTTTCTGCATCTATTGAGATAATTGTGTGGTTCTTGTTTCTAAGTCTATTGATGTGATGAATTACATTTCTTGATTTCCATATGTTGAAAGAGCCTTGCATCCTTGGGATGAACCCCACTTGATCATGGTGCACTATATTCTTGTATGTTTTTATAACAATTTTATTAAATATTGTTATATCTATGTTCTTCAGGGGTATTGCTCTGAACTTTTCCTTCTTTGATGTGTCTTTGTCTGATTTTGGTATCAAAGTGATACTAGCTTCATAAATTGAGTTTGGAGGAAATCCCACCTTTTCTAATTCATTAAATAATTTGAGGAGGATTGATTTTAGTTCTTCTTTGAAGGTTACCTAGTACTTGGCTGAGAATCCATTTGGTCCTGGGCTTTTCTTTGATGGCATCTTTAATTTCTTCTCTTGAAATTGTTCTGTTTAAATTTTCTACATCTTCCTGCTTCAATTTGGGTATTTCATATGCATCTAGAAATTTGTCAATATTTTCAAAATTTTCTATATTATTGGAGTGTAAGTTTTCAAAATAGTTTCAGATTATCCTCTTTATTTCATTTTGCCTTTTCAAAAATCACTGATTTTAGATATTTGAGGTTCCCCCTCCCACCCCCCACCCCCCGCCTGCTGCTTTCTCTTTGTTAGCCTGGCAAAAATTTATTATTTTTATTGATTTTTTCAAAGAACCAAATTTCTGTTTTGTTGATTTTGGGGATTGTTTGTTTCAGTTTCATTGATTTCAGCTCTGGTTTTAATTATTTCCTGTCTTCTACTGCTTTTAGTGTTGATTTGTTCTTCTTTTTCCTGGGCTATGAGATGTAAATATTAGGATATTTATTTGTTGGCTTTCTATTCTTTTAATGAATGAGCTCAATGCAATGAACTTTTCTCATAGTACTGCCTTCATAGTGTCCCAGAGATTTTGACATGTTGTGTCGCTATTCCCATTTATCTCTAAGTATTTTTTCTACTATCCATTCATCATTTAATAGCATATTATTTCGTTTACAGGTGTTAGAGTAGCTTCCATTTTTTATTTTATCATTGATTTTTTTATTTTCTTCCATTATCATATGATAGAATGCAAGGTATTAGCTCTATTTTTTTTTTGTATTTGCTAAGAGTTGCTTTGTGGGCTAAGATATGATCTGTTTTAGCAAAGGATCCATGTGCTATTGAGAAGAAGATGTATTCAGTCATTGATGAATGAAATATTATCTATATGTCTGTTAAGTCTAAATTATTAATTGTATTTTTTAGTTCCATAACTTCTTCAGTTTTTGTTTGGAAGATCTATCCTATGGTTACAGAGGTGTGTTAAAGTAACCCAGTATTATTGTGTTGTGCTTTATTTGATTATTGAATTTGAGAAGGGTTTGATTGATGTACACAGATGCTCTAGTGTTTGGGACATAAATATTTATAATTGTTATGTCTTGATAACATAATTCTCTTAAGCAGTATTAAATGTCCTTTTTTGTCCCTTCTGATGAATTTGGCTTTAAGTCTACTTTATCTGATACAGGATTAGAAACCCTTACTTGTTTACAAGATCTGTGTGAATGATATTTTTCCCATCCTTTTGCCTTTAGTCTGTGGATGTCTTGGTATAAGTGGTGAGTCTCTTGGAGACAGCATATTGTTGGGTCTTTAATCCAATCTGCCAATTTATATCTTTTAATTGATTAGGTTAGGCCATTTACATTCAAGGTTATTATAGAGATATGATTTTTATTCCCTGTCATTTTTATTTATTTTTGGTTTTTAATTTAAACTTGTTTCTCCATTGATTCACTGTTCTTTTAGTATAGTTCCTCTCTTTGCTGCATTTCACTTTTATTTTTCATTTCCTCTTCATGGAATATTTTGTTGAGGATGTTCTGTAGTTCAGGCTTTCTAGTTGTGAATTATTTTAACTTTTGTTTATCATGTAAGGTTTTAATTTCATCATCTATTCTGAAGCTTAATTTTGTAGGGTATAGTGTTCTTGGCTGGCATTTATTTTGTTTCAGATCTTAGTATATATTATTCCAAGACCTCCGAGCTTTGAGGGTTTGGGCTGAAAGATCAGGTGAGATCAGATTGGTTTCCTTCTAAATGTTAACTATTATTTTTCTCTGGCAGTTTTGAAAATTCTGTCCCTACTCTATATGTTAGACATTTTTCATAAAAGTATGCCTTGGTGTGTATTTGTAACAATTTGTATATTTTGGGTCCTATAAGCTTCTTTTATTTGATTTACCACTTCATTCTTTAGGTTTGGGAAATTTTCTGATATTATTTCATTCTAAAGATTGTGCATTCCTTTTGTTTGAATCTCTGTGCATTCATCTATCCTCATAAATCTTCAATTTGTTTTTTCAGTTATCTCATATGTCTTGGAAGTTCTGTTCATGGTCCCTTAACATCTTTTCTCTGTGGTCAACTTTGTTTTCAAAATTATATATTTTGTCTTCATTGCCAAAACTCTGTCTTCCAAGTAATCTAGTCTGTTGGCAATGCTCTCAGTTGAATCTTTAATTTTATTTATAGATTCCTTTATTTCAAGGATTTCTGGTTGTTTGTGGTTTTTTTCTTCAGAATCTCTCTTTATTGAAAAGATTTTTCACTTCCTGTATTTTATTTCTGATTTTATTCCTTATATGTCCTTTACTTTCCAGATCAGTTTAACTTTGTACATTCTGAACTCTTTCCCTGACATTTCTTCCACTGTGGTATCGATGGATACTGTTAATGGAGTATCTTTGTTTGAAGTAATTTGTCACCTTGCTTTCTCATGTTTTTTGCGTGTCTTCCCATCTAACAGTTGGATGTGATGCAGTAGAGTTTCTACCCTATGTTCCTGAAGGTTTCCAGTATATCACTTGCTGAGAAGCTACCTGTCTGCTTTCTTGGTTTCAAGCCATGGAATAGCCAGAAAGTGAAATCCTCTCTTCCCCCATCTTGAAAACCTCCTCTTTTTTGAGTTTTCTTATATGATTGTACGGTAATTTAAATAAAAGTGAATTATGGCCAGGTGCAGTTGCGCACACCTGTGGCTTGGGAGGCTAAGGCAGGAGGATCACAAGTTCAAAGCCAGCCTCAGCAACAGTGAGATGCTAAGCAACTCAATGGAATCTTGTCTCTAAATGAAATACAAAGTAGGACTGGGGATGTGTCTCAGTGGCTAAGCTAAATTAAGCCCTCTGAGTTCAATCCCTGGTACAAAAAAAAAAAAAAAATTAATTATGTGTAGCTACTAAATCAAGTCTCTACATGCTTCATTATGCCGATGAGTAAATATCAAAATAAGAGATAAAATCTCATTCAACATAATTTGGATATATTAACCTTATTTTGTATAATAAAACTAAGTAAGTCAGGTACCTTTTTTAAAATTTTTTTGCTAGGGTTGATTAAGGTTGATTATCTTAACCCAGTGAACGATATTTAGAAAATGAGAAAACCATTTTGTGTAAATTATGATATTGGTTACCAATCAAAGGATTTTAGTTTCATAGATTTTATATAGTTTTACTAACAAAAGGCAAAAATATTAATTTCTCATTAAAATTCTTCTTTTACAATTAAAAAAAAATTAATATGTCTCACCATTTAAAAATATTTAATTTTCAAAGACTGATGTTTTGGAAAACATAATACAAATCAATTCTAATAATAAAACTAAAAAAAAAAGAACACAAAAAATGGAAGTCTCACTTAAAAAAAAATAGATTCAGCACACAAAAAATTACTGTTATTTATTTTTGTAAGAATTTGAAAATATTTCACTTTGTCTCTAGACATCTATCATTTTGTAACAGCAAGAAGCATACTTTCAGAAATATTGGATAAAATGCCAATTATATACTGATTTTTGAATTACAATTTAAAAATTTAAAACCTGTCATGCCTCTATATGCGGTACTTCTGTTTCTATGTGTTCATGCATGTGTACATACATTAACTGAAACCAAATTAATGATTATTATTCTTTAAAAATCCCAGCCCAACTTCCACTTTGCTTTCTGGAATGCTATAATTCCTCCCACCAATTGAGATGGCCTATCATGCTGAATTTATGGGAACAAGTTTAGAGGAGATTCGTTTGTTCCTGGGTCTTTTATAGTTTCTGGGATATAGTAGATGGCCAATTAATCAGTGTTGAGTAACTGAAGAGTTTAGCCTAAGTTTCATTTAGCCAAAAGGAAAACATAAAATATTTCTACTGGAAAAGAACACACAAAATTACATGTTTTTGGATAAAATGGGGAAAATAATTAGACTTCAACTTATGTAGTTCTTCACAAAACATATATGTACTGAACAATTAGATCAAAAATTTACACTTTGTAAATTATTTTTTTAATCAGATATTGTCTAAAGGTCAGTTTGAAATGCTTATGGTTTATATAATCAACCTAAAATTGCTCCTATATGTTTTTTCCAGTGTGTCATTTCCCACATCTGTATTAAAGCAACCTACAGAAATAGTTCTTGATTTTTAACACATGTACTCTCTCTTGGAAAGTTACATTTCAGGCACTTGGCACAATATGTGTTGTTATTTCTCTTTCCTCCTAACGCTGACTTAGAAGGCAGTGAGGAAGAAGGAATCTAGGGAAGTAGAAAGAGAGAAAGGGAGGGAGGCAAGAAGAAGAGACAAAAGTTAGATATTTACTTACTTATATGATGAGAAATTTAAAAATTGCCTCATATAAGGTTAAGAGCCGACCTCACCCATTATTCCTCTTATCTAAGATTTAATTTTTAAAAATCAGTTGCTTTTTTATTGGCCTAATCTCTTAATGGAAAGATGTGACCTATAAAAACTTTTTAATAAAGACACTACCTTAGAACTAATTCATTTTCTTAAAGATGGAATGGAATATTGCTAGCAAACTGGATTACTTATAACACAAGTGGTTTTCTGTTGCATTAGGTATAACATATAGTACCATCATGTTTAAATAAGGCTCAAGTCCTGAGACTTAGTTACAAAGTAGAAAAAAAAAACTGAGATAAAATAAAAACAAAGGAAACATAAGCATTTTAGATACTTTCCTTCGATAACAAATTAGAAAATAAATGTGATCTAAAACCAAATATATTTTAGTCACTGACAAACTACAGATTTCCTAGTATCTGATTTTTCCTGTTACAGAGTTGGTAAGTACTTTTAAAGAGTGGCCTAGTATTTATTAAAGTCAGATTAAAAATTAGAACATACTTATCAAAAGGCCACATGTCATTTAGGAAACATGCATGTATATCTTTGCAAGGAATATGCAGTTTAGAGCAATATTAATCACTTCTAGTTTTATATGAAAATTTAAATATAAAATTCTCAAACAAAACTCAATCTTAAGCAAACATTTATATTTGAAGTGAAACGTCTGAAAACTTTTAATCTTGTTTTCTTAATACCTTTTCTCTCCAAAGAACTGTAGGTACACTATAATTTTAACTCTCAGTAAATGGTAGCTCTAACTTTTCTTTAATTAAAATTCATGAACATTTCCATTCTTGAAAAGTCTCATCAGTTTAAAATATAAACACACACACATACACACACACACACACACCCTCCCCTTGGAAGCTCTTAGGTGAATATTCCAAATTTATATACAGTAACCCATAATTGAAAAAGCAAGTCTAAAAAAACCCACTGAATGACAACAAAATTACTTATTTACTTATAGGAAGAACCATTATGCTGTCTAAAGCTAGTCTGGCATGCACTATGCCATAAGGATGCCATTTATCAATGATTTCTGTGTCATTTCAGAAGGAATTTTATTGTCATTCATTTCTAATGCCCATGTCATATGCCTATTCTGAATAAACTACATACATTTCATTCATTGTTATTTATTACTCTTCTAGTGATAAGTAAAAGATGCAAATCTATTTATGAAAACAAAGAAACACTGGGTGTGTTTTCCTTTAAATCATCATGTGGACTTTCAACAAACAAAAAATAGCATAAAGCTAATAATGTTAATTTTCTATGCTCAATACTAATTATTAACTAAAATGAATTCTAAATAGTTTTACATACAATCCATAAACATTAGGCTAAAATTTGGAACTAGCCAATCTAGATATTTTAAGTGAAACACTCTGTTAATGGTTTACATATTATGTTCCCCAAAGACTCAGGTGTTAGAGCATTGGTCCATAATGCAGTAGTGTTCAGAGGTTTAGGCTTTTAGGAAATGATTGGATCACGAGGATAATCACCTAAACTGGTTAGTGGATTAATCCATTTGATGGGTTAGTAATTCAAATAGATTATGGGAAAGTGGTGGAAACTATCCAAAGTCAGGCCTAGTTTCAGTAAATGGGCCACTAGGGGGGTATGTTTTGGGAGGGTTAAATATTATTCACAGCTTTCTGACTGCCATGAGCAGAACTGAAGAGCTTCCATCTGCTGCACCCTTCTGTGATATTCTGCCTCACCTGAGGTCCAAAACAATGGATCCAGCCATGGACTGAAATCTCTGAAACCATGAGCCAAAGTAATTTTTTACTGCTTTAAGTTGTTTATGCCAGATACTATAGTCACAGTAATGAAAAGCTAATTAATGCAGAATTAGTCCAAAATTGATTTTATAAATCAACTTAAATTATCTGTAGAGACACACTAATGACCTTGTCCCCAAATAGGAATAACTATTGAAAGGAAGTATGTTAACATAGCAAATTGAGAGAAAAACTGAAATTAGGAACAGTAAAAATAAAAATATCCAATATCATATTTGAACTGAAAGCATTCCAGTCTTCACTTAATAGCCATTTGTTGAGAGGCAGTGCAAGATATTGCACCAAATGATGGAGAAAAGCAGATAGACTGTGCTTTTACACAGAGCAGTGTAGTAAGGCAAACAGAAAACTAAACAAGTTATTACCACAATGACATCAGATAAATATAATCAAATGGGGAAGTGTAGAACACTGCAAGAACAGAGAGGGGCAACCAACAGTTTCTCGGTAATCAGAGATCTGCTGTTGAAAGTAGCATTTAAATTACAGCTGTACAATAAGTAAGATTTGGCTCAGGTGAAAGTAAGGAGGTAGCCAGCATGAGAAAAGTCTCAGAGTTCTAAAAACTTGAAATTAAATAAAAGTATAAAATCTGTAGAGCAAAGAGCTTAGCATACAGGAAGTGTCACAAGAAATGAAGGATGGGTAAATGTTAAATTATGGAGGGCTTCATAACCCAGTTAGGGAGGGATATTTTATCCTGAGGCCAATGGAAATCTGCTAGGTATAGCACAAATGAATGCACTTATTAGCAAGATAATCCTGCCCACTGAAGATGGCGGAGAATGGCATCAATGGAAAATAAATAATTTAGAAATTCCAGTATTCCAAATAAGAGTTGAAAATGAAGGTATATTTGGAGTTAAATTCAATAAGACCCAATAATTGAGTCAAAGCTGGGAAGCAAGGGGAGGGCAGTGGCATTCTGGCTTCAACTGTACCGCTTATTTGGAAAGAAAATACCAGAGAAAATGGTGTTTTGTTTTAGAGGAGATAAATTTAGTTTAAGAGATGCTGAAAGTGAGAAAAGCAAATCTGAAGCTTGTGGTAGAGGCCTAAGTTGAAGAAATCAATGAAGGAATAGGGAAGAGGATTGATCTATAGCTAAAACCATGGCTGTGAGTGAGATTGCCCAGGGAGAAAACAGTTATTTGATAATTCTATATATTTTGTTTACTGGGAACTTTCTAAGAGAAACTACTTATTTCATTTCCTTCTCATCTAAATACAAAATTAAATCACCATAATAATGGTTCTCCACAATGTTTTTTTTATAAAAGATTATCAAACCCCTGATCAGAGTGACCTAGACTAGACTAGAAACCACAGAAAAGAGTTTCTCCTCATCGCTACCTGAATTTATTTGTGACAAGAATATAATAAGTTAATAACCCAGTAGTGTTGGCCTTAGGACAAAACAAATGTCGGATTCCAGGATATATAGCAAACTTCAGTTAGATAATTTGCTGATTGATGGAGTTTCATCAAAGCTATCCAGATGTACTTCACTGACTTTCCTGAGCCATCCTATTTAACTTTTTGTCATATTCTCATACAAATTAGAAGTAAGGAATGTCATTTGTTCCTATGGGTAAAACAACCTGAACTCAATAATCTGACATAGTCATTTGACAGGTAAAGAATAATCTTCCTGCTTAAATTCAATCTATAATTGACAGAAAAAAACTGGTGATGTGATGTAGTAATGTAGTGGTGGTATATAAAGATCGGGTGTAATGTAGAATGTCATTAGTAAATTCCTAATCTTTCCATAGCTCTCTTTCTATTCTTTCCCCCAACATTACCATTATATTTGTCTCCAAACTTAATTATTTTCCTCAGGCCTCTACTTCTTCATCCGAAGAAGGGTGGAAAGAGTTAAGAGGTCTTGAGAGCTGATCTGAATTTTTTATTTCCTTAAGAAAATATTGTCCAATAGGTATAAAAGCCTTCAATTTGTTTCCCTCACTATAGCTAACCAGGCTCTTTCCTAATTATCTCATCAGTTTATTCACTTATTCTTATACCCTTGGGAGGGAGGGACTTCACACAGGGACCAGTTCCCCAGCTGGGTGTTTTATTCTACAGGATCTTTTATCAGCTGTATTCAAACTCTTTTTCTTCATTACTATTTTCTCTTTGGTACACGAAAATGCTTACTTACTTCAGTCACCCTTTGCAGACAAAACAAACTACTTAACTAACTAAAGCAAAGCAAAGAGCAACAATTAAAAATCTTTCTAAATTCTTATTTTTATCCACTAGAGACTTATTGGAGTACACACTTAATCAGTGCTTAAGAAAGCTTGCAGCAAGATAAGAAAGAATCTACAGAATGTGATAATAAAGCAAATGGAGAGGGGAAGCTAGCCAGGTGTTGGGGTAACCATTAATCAGTACCTAGGAAAGCTTGCAGTGAGCAAAAAAAGATCAGTAGGGCAGAGGGGAGGGAATAAAGTGTGGGGAGAGGGGAAGGCAAGGAAAGGTACTGGGGACTGAATTACAATGAGATACATTCCACGATTTTATAATTATGTCAAAATCAATTCTACTGTTGTGTATAATTACAAAGAACCAATTTTTTTTTTAATTACAGATATGTAACAAACTTTAATGTAAGTATGTTTCATTGAGTTTTGGGGGACATACATATTTAAAAAAAAGAATGTGATGAAAATGAAAATGAAGAAAGGAGTTGCCCTTGTCTCCAATCTTTAGGGGAGGACCAAAGCAAAGTGACCTTGGCTGTAAAGTAAAAGAATACACTCCCATAAAACATCAGAGGAAATCCACCTGTGGGGTGGGCACACAACCTAAAGTATATATTCCCTCTGCTTGCAGATGCAGTATGGCCCTCCCATTGTATTTTGGCCTGCCACCAAAAAGGAGCACATGGGAAATAAAATGTCAAAACCCCCTCTTGTGAGCCCTCCAAGTTCTTTTTTGGGGATTGATAAACAGTATTCTTGGGACATTTTCAGCCCTGGAATTAAATAACACTAAGCAAGAGGTTACTCAAGTTTAGGGGCACACCATTTGTACCTGCAGGTAGAACATCTAGGATTTTACACTTATGCACCTAAGAGAAACTCCTTATTTCATTTCCTTCTCATCTAAATACAAAATTAAATCACCATAATAATGGTTCTTCGCATGTTTTTTTTTTTTTTATAAAATACTATCAAACCTCTGAGCAGAGTGACCTAGACTAGGCTAGAAACCATGATGCAGGTGCATCTTCCACTCTAGCCCTGTCTAACATCCCACACAGCACCTGAGATGGGTGTGATCTGCCAAGATGTCAATCAATCTGCTGACCACAAGACATCACAAAGCAAGACTCCACCCTGGAAACCGTATCCCTGCCTCTGACGTCCCTGCTATAAAATAAATGAAACACGGGCTCACACTCTCTTTCCAGTGCTCTTTTTCCAGCATGAAAGCTGACCCTTAAGGTCACAGAGCCCTCTGCACTTAATTTGAAAAACTTATCTGTTTTGATCTGTTTTGTGCGATTTTTTCACCGCTTTCTTAATTTAATGTTGCAGCCAGCTGTTTTAAACCCAGTTTGTCTTGTCTGTGTGGGTCGTGGGTGATACACACCTGCATACACACACACACACACACACACACACACACATTCTTCCTGTTTTAAAGAATATCAATATCATGAAAGCTATTAGCAATAGTAGTTGGAGTAAAAAAAAAAAAAAAAGATTCATTTTATTTGCTGCCTTGACTGGAATGGGCAATAACTATTATCACGTTCATAATCATGGTAAGGGTGACAGTAAAAAATGATGATGATAATAATAATCATAATAAAAATATGATGTTGATTATTATTAAATTGGCAATTATTTATCAGGCTGTTGTGTGTTCAGAGGATACTTGGGGATTGAACCCAGAGATGCTCTACCACTGAGCTATACTCCCAGCTCTCCACCCTTTTTTATTCCCATTGAGACAGGGTCTTATTAAGTTGCCCAGGCTGGCCTCAAATTTGTAATCCTCTTGATTCAGCTCCCAAGTCACTAGGATCAGAGATGTGCACCACCATTCCTGGCTAAAATTGGCAATTATTTAGAATATATATCTGAACTCTGCAGCATATTTAAAACATGTAAGAAATAATTATCCTATGGCTTATTCAGTTGAAATAATCATGTTTCAATTTATTCTGCTGGTACATTCAGGAAGAGTTTCAGGAAATTTTATACACATAAAATAATATCAAACTTTTAAAAAATCACTAAGATTAAATTTATTTTGTTATAATCACTTTTGAAAAAATAAAAAATTACATCTTCATAAAACTAAGAGCTATTCAACAACATTCAGTCAACTTCAAATGAAATTGTATAGATACTAAAATATTTGTGTTTTAGAAATATCTCCTACTTTTTAAAACCAACAACTTGAATAAATTACATGAATGCAGACAGAGGATTTTTGATCCAAATAAGAAATCTGTTCAGTAATAACTATTCTTAGAAAAATGAACATAAATTTTTGGAATATTTGGCATATTATTAAATCAAGTACCAAGAGTGCATATATAAATGTAATATTTTTCATGTTTAAAAACATGTATAAATTTGTTTTTTTAACATTTTATACTTGCATAGTTCTAAGGTTCCTGTAATTGTGAAGTTCAAAATATTCTCATAATTTGGAATATAACAAATAGATTAATTAGCTATGAATCTTTTCAGACACTGAAATTAAACTTTATTCTGTAACTATTACTGAATTGCCTTGAATACACTTGGTTTAAAACAAAGTTCATTATATTTTTGCATGCGTAAAGGCAACCTTTCATAAAGTAAATCAGCTACTAATATTAGTACAGACTTTTCAATAAGTACGTTTATAGAGATATAAAACTGCATTCTTTCAACCATAACTATCAATTTTGATAATAAAAAGTCAACTATACTAAAATAAAATGAACATGAGAAAAACTAACCCTATAACTTAAATAACTTATTTTAAAAGATTGGTTTAACATTTATATTTTCACATCCAGAAGCAATGTGCTTCATGCTTTTTCAGGCATTTGTCAAAATTAATTTCTTTTCTGTTTTTCTTCTGTTTGATTAAATAATAAGGACCCTGACTCCTTGTGATGAACAAAGATACCAGCTAGTCACCACACCAAATTGGTTAAAACAAATTGTTGAAAAATAAGTATTGGAAAAGTAGATTAAATTAAATTTTTTATTATGTATTATTTCCCTGCTATAACTTTACTTTTACTAATATAATAGAGCAGATAGAAAGAACTTGGCTTGTATGTAGTCTACCTCACTTGAATGTAACATCATATATTTTAAATGAACATAAAATTAATCTTTCTGAATGTTATTATGTTTACATTGTATAATGGTAAGATGAGCTATAGTTAATAAAATAGATGCACAGACTACCATCAGATGATAAATACTGGATAGATATAATTACAAATTATTAATTTCCCTCAGAAAATGCTTAATTATGGACCAGTGAGCTGTAAAAGAATTTAGCATTTCTTTTGTACTTTTTTCTTTAAAATAATAAAAAAATTTGAAGAGCCATTTTCCTCACAATTTTCATTAAGCTAAACTGGGAGTTTAATTCTCTACAAACTTGAAATTTCTGCATCAAATATGTCCTTCCAGTCCCACTTGCACAGAAGTTAATTATGTTTAGTGGAATGATCCTAATTTTGAATTACATGAAACTAAAATAATATGCAATAAGTGTTTACAATAGTTTTTAATTTTAGAAAAAAAAAGTTATATCAAATATTTGATTTTTACCAATCTCCAATCCAGTGTTTGATGTGAAACAGAGACATACTTATATTTTTAAATGCATGCTTACAGTTGTTTTGACCTTGTCAAGATACAAGAATCTGTCTTTGTTAAAGAAAAATAGAGCAGGAAAATTTTGCATCATGCAGTGAATAAAACTGTTTCAGGAGAGGGCATTTACAGGAGCTTATATGCATAGTACTCAAAAGAATTCATTAGGCTATAAAATAGAACGCAACTATTGTAGAATATAGCACTTGAAGAATATAGCAGCTTTTATGGCACAAATTTAGAAAGGGCTAGTGCTGGTGCAGAGAAGGAGAATCAGGAAGAGTAAGAGAGGTAGTTCAAATGTAGGCAAAACAACCAATTAGTTATAAAGAAAAGGCTGATGACATTTATGCTTTCATCAAACCAATGAGAATCATTTGTCATAAGTGTTTCTTTTATTGTTTCATATGGGGATATTTAAAAGTTTTAATGTTCATTTTAAAAATAGCTATAGATTTCTATGGCATGAAGGAGATTAGCAAAACTAAATAAAGGGTCACCAGGATCAATCCTCCATGTTCATCAGATATAATAAGGGATGAAGAAAAGTTCCCAGAAAATATTAAAAGCCTGCCATAGAACATTTTTTCAAAGACTTTACTCCCTTAGCAATAAATGACATCCTGGCTTATATATTTATGAAAGATATAACATGATGGACTTTTGCTAGTGTACAGATTTTTAAAACTGGCAGCATTAAACTTCGGATGGGAATGACAATGTCTCACTACCATTGGGAAGAGAAAGAAAAATAAATCAATAAAAAACCACATGACAGCTGAGAAGGCTTGTTAGTTAACACACATGGGATAAACTCCAAGGTTCCAGAAAACCCTGTGGGTGGCTTTAAATGGATCTGTAGTAGGGTGAGAGTTAGTGAGAGTCGGACAAAAGTTGTATTTCACTTGGTTTAATTTCTATTAGCATCACTCCATTTTCTCTCCAGGCTATTGATGCTTGTGTGATCTTGATCCACTTACTTAAGTCTTTGAGGTAAACACATTCTCTCTCAGGGATTCACCTATGGATAATTCCTTCTTTCTCCTAGAGGTTAATCCTTCTTTAGAAAGATCCTAGCAATGACATAAAAAAGATGACAGAGTAGGATGTCCTAGTAGGATGTTCCTTACCCTATAGAGACATCCATCCAACAATGATACAAAATACAATGTTATGAGAAACCCAGAAACCAGTTTAGGCTCCTAAGAACAAAAATTATAGTTTGAATGACATGCACTCATTCCTCATTGCCCCTTTACCTCACCTTAGCACAGAGTAAGTGGGAGAAAACTTCTGGTTTCTCCCTGAGAAGGAAAAGAATTGGAGTGTGTGCACTCAACCTCCAGCATTTGGTGGGGTTGCTTGAGATATTTTTTTTTTCTATCTGACCTGACTCAGAGCAGCAGCAGGACCGTTGTATATTCTCCATGCCTGGAGGACATTGAAAATGGAAAAATACCTGAGTGGTTTACTACCCTTCTAGAAGACCTGCACTGTAGATGACAGAGGGGATACACCTTTTAGCATCTCAAGGGGCTGTCTGAAGAAATAGCTACATGTTGCCACTGTCAGAATACTCATGATTCACAGAATACTCCAGAAAAATGAATAAGAAATACAGAAATAATAAATGAAGGCTGAGGAATTCATTCCTATTTTATAGGAAATGGTTAAAGAAGTTCTTTTAGTTGAAATGATAGAAGATAGCACACAGAAGCAGACAAAGGTATAAAATGTGCTGGTAAAAGAAAATATATACACAAAATTCAGAATATAGTAATGCTTAATGATGATGCAAAAATCAAATTTTCCCTCAGGGATAGAGTTTTTAAAAAGTATCAAAATAAAAATGCTACAAAATATATTAATAAATACAAAATATAAAATATTTGTTTGACATCAATAGCATAGATGTGTGTGTGTTGGGAGGGATAGCAGAATTTTTTTATGCTGTTGAAGTTAAGTTGTTACAGCGGAAAACAGATTATAATGAATATGAGATATTTTATATGAGCCCCATGAAAACTACAAAGAAAGCGCTTACAGATATACACCATAAAAGAAAATTTGAAAAGAATCCAAAAGTCACTACAAGAGATCCAACATGGCGGCAGGCACGGAGAGATCAAGTCTCTGACCTCTTCAGCTGCGCCGGCATACGGAGTCTTAAACCGTCTAAATGCTGTTTGCTCAGGATCACTAGGCAATACTGAGCTGACATTGATCTGGGGTGAACAGTCTGCACCTCTCAGAACACACACTGAGCCCAGAGCGGCTGAATTCAGGCTCCCGTTCGCCTGTGTCTCGCAGACAAACCACTGTGACTCAGCGCTAAACACTCCCGCTGAAACAACGTGTCAGCTTCTCCTGAACCTGCGGAGGTTAATACCAACCAAGCCTTCATAGGCAGTGGCCACAGGATTGAGACGGGGCTTGGGAGAGCTGGTCAGGACCCACCCATTGCTTCAGTCACCCGGCAAAGGGAACGAACTGTCGCCATTCACATGGGATATCACCATGGCAGAGAACTGATGTCACCAGAATGTGGCAGAGGAGATAACTTCATTGAAACTGGCAGCGGCAGGTGTGTAACCCGCTAGCCCTTCCTCTCCACACAGCGGGGAAACCTCAAGGGCCGCTCCCAGCTTTCCCATTAGCGCGATAGTCAGACCAAGGGAATCAGGAGTGGACCCGAGGCACAGGACCCCCAGCTACTGCTCCCACCAGCGCTCACAACTGAGGTCTCTTGCACCAGCTACCGGGGCGTTACTACCGGAGGTTCTCAGACCCACGCTCCACAACCTTAGGGTCTGAGGGAATGGGAAGCAGGGAGAGTGTGCCCAGTCGTTCAAGAAAATAGGGTTCCCTGGAGCAACAGACCTGGTGTGTAGCCAGTATTGTGGTGAGCATCACCGGTGAGCAGGGCCTGGCTGGAGGAAAAGTGGGGAAGTGACTAGACACAAGAAAAGGCCCTAGCCACTCAGGATTGGAGACCCGCCCAGTCGGGGAAGAAGAGCTGCTTCACAGTGATTGGTTCCTGCATATTGAGAGGAAAAGCTTGGCCCGATGGGCACAGCTCCACCTACTGGAAGGGAAGTTAATCGAACTCTAATACTGCATTTAAAATTTTTTTTTTAATATTTTTTATTATTATTATTTTTATTTTTTATTTCTATTTTTTTAATTTTTTTTTTCTTTTTTTGTTTTCTATTTTTTCTTTTGTCTTTTCATTTCTTTTCAATTTCCTTGCTCCCCTTTCCTTGAATTCTACCTGTTTACTCTCATTCTCTTTAGTGACTTCTTCCCTCCCCTTCTAATACCTTTCCTCCCAAGCATCACGATGCTGTTTATGTGTAATTTGCTAAATATGTATAGGTAAATGTTCCGAGGCGTTATATAGTGCTACCAAGTCCCTAGCTACCCACAAATACTCCAGACTATTCTCCTGTTAATATCCCTCGTCAGTAGAGCAAACTTCCAAGGTTGCCAAGAGATACCAACCTCAATACCATCACATCATTCGACATAAATATAAGTCCCAAGACCAAACCGCAGACCACTATATGCCATCAGAATCCGTACACAGTTTAGAAAATGAATGAATCTGCATTAAAGTGCAACAAAACGCATCATCTCTAGCCATAGTCTCCCATCACAAAAGAGAGACCACAGAGACACACAAAACCAAATAAATTTATAGGAGTAAACAGTAACTCAGCAAACAGAACAAGAAGTAACATGAGCAGCATGAAAAAGTAAGGAAGAAAAGGAGTACAAACAATGCAGGACAGCCTAAATATACAGGAGGACCTACAGGCATCAGAAAAATGGTCAAATAAAGAACTCAAGCAATACCTTAGACAGATGGAATGGAATCTTAAAGAGGACATGAGACAGCAAATTCAAACAATGAAAGAATACATTGCAAATTAATTACATAAACAGATAAAAGAAGCAAATAAGCATCTTTATCAGGAGATAGAGATTATTTAAAAAATCAAACAATAATCCTAGAAATGAAGGAAACTATAAACCAAATTAAAAACTCAAATGAGAATATCACTAACAGAGTGGAGCAAGAAGAAGCCAGAACGTCAGATAATGAAAACAAAATATATCAGCTTGAAAAGAGTCCAGCCAACTCAGAAAGGCTGGTAAAAAATCATGAGAAAAGCATCCAAGAGATATGGGATAACATAAAAAAAAAAAAACTTTAAGAGTCATCGGGATAGAGGAAGGTATAGAGGTCCAAACCAAGGGAATGAGCAATCTGTTAAATGAAATAATTATAGAAAACTTTCCAGATATAAAAAAGGAAATGGATGTACAAATCGTAGATGCATACAGGACACCGAGCATACAAAATCACAGTAGACCAACGCCAAGACACATTGTTATGAAGATATCCAATATACAGAACAAAGAGAAAATAATAAAAGCTACAAGAGAAAGGAGGCAGATTATATTCAGGGGTAAACCAATGAGGTTAACAATGGATTTCTCATCACAGATGCTGAAAGTGAGAAGATCCTGGAACAACGTATTTCAAACACTGAAAGACAATGGATGCCAACCAAGAATTTTGTATCCAGCAAAATTAAGCTTCAGGAACGACAACGAAATAAAAATCTTTCATGATAAACAAAAGTTAAAAGAATTTGCAGCCAGAAAACCAGCATTGCAAAGCATCTTGAGCAAAACACTACACGAGGAAGAAATGAAAAACAATAACCAAAACCAACAGTGGGAAGTACGTCAGTGAAGCGAGAGGGCGGGGAGAAAGCTAATCATGGAGAAACAAACCAAATTAAAAAAAAAAGATAAATAATCAAACATGGCTGGAAGTACAAACCATATATCAATAGTAACTCTAAACGTTAATGGCTTAAACTCACCAATAAAGCGACATAAGCTGGTAACGTGGATTAAAAAAACAAATCCAATAATATGCTGCCTCCAGGAGACACATCTGATTGGAAAAGACATACACAGGCTGAAGGAGAAAGGTTGGGAAAAAACATACCACGCACACGGTCCTCGTAAGCAAGCAGGAGTGGCCATCCTCATATCGAATAAAATAAACTTCAAGACTAAGTTAATCAAAAGGGATGAGGAAGGACATTATATACTGTTAAAAAGAACCATTCACCAATAAGACATAACAATTACCAATATTTATGCACCAAATAATGGTGCTGCAACGTTCATAAATCAAACTCTCCTCAAGTTCAAGAATCAAATAGACCACAACACAACATGGGTGACTTCAACACACCTCTCTCACCATTGGACAGATCCTCCAAACAAAAGTTGAATAAAGAGACTATAGAACTCAACATCACAATCAATAACCTAGACTTAACTGACACATATAGAATATATCAACCACCATCAGTGGATATACTTTTTTCTCAATAGCACATGGATCCTTCTCAAAAATAGACCATATATTATGCCATAGGGCAACCCTCAGTAAATATAAAGGGGTTGAGATAATACCATGCATTTTATCTGATCATAATGGAATGAAACTGGAAATCAATGATAAAAGAAGGAAGGAAAAATCCTACATCACATGGAAAATGAACAATATGTTACTGAATGATCAATGGGTTACAGAAGACATAAAGGAGGTAATCAAAAAATTCTTAGAGATAAATGAAAATACAGACACAACATATTGGAATCTATGGGACACAATGAAAGCACTTTTAAGAGGGAAATTCATTGCCTGGAGATCATTCCTCAAAAAAAGAGAAAACCAACAAATAAATGAGCTCACCCTTCATCTCAAAGCCCTAGAAAAGGAAGAGCAAAACAACAGCAAATGTAGCAGAAGGCAAGAAATAATTAAAATCAGAGAGGAAATCAAAGTAATTGAAACAAAAGAAACTATTGAAAAAATTGACAAAACTAAAAGTTGGTTCTTCGAAAAAATAAATAAGATCGACAGACCCTTAGCCATGCTAACGAAGAGAAGAAGAGAGAGAACTCAAATTACTAACATACGGGATGAAAAAGGCAATATCACAACAGACACTACAGAAATACAGAAGACAATTAGAAATTATTTTGAAACCCTATATTCCAATAAAATAGAAGATAGTGAAGACATCGATAAATTTCTTAAGTCATATGATTTGCCCAGACTGAGTCAGGAGGATACACACAATTTGAACAGACCAATATCAATGGATGAAATAGAAGAAGCAATCAAAAGACTACCAACCAAGAAAAGCCCAGGACCGGATGGGTATACAATAGAGTTTTACAAAACCTTTAAAAAAAGAATTAATACCAATAGTTTTCAAATTATTTCAGGAAATAGAAAAAGAGGGAGCTCTTCCAAATTCATTCTATGAGGCCAACCTCACCCTGATTCTGAAACCAGACAAAGACACCTCAAA
>NW_026000057.1:22621826-22634692 GCF_001458135.2 Marmota marmota marmota | reverse complement strand
TGAAATTCATATGGAAAAATAAAAGACCCAGAATAGCAAAAGCAATTCTAAGCAGGAACAGTGTGAATCAGGCTGTATAGCGATACCAGATTTCAAACTATACTACAGAGCAATAGTAACAAAAACAGCATGGTACTGGTACCAAAACAGGCGGTGGACCAATGGTATAGAATAGAGGACACAGAGACCAATCCACAAAATTACAACTATCTTATATTTGATAAAGGGGCTAAAAGCATGCAATGGAGGAAGGATAGCATCTTCAACAAATGGTGCTGGGAAAACTGGAAATCCATATGCAACAAAATGAAACTGAATCCCTTTCTCTCACCATGCATAAAAGTTAACGCAAAATGGATCAAGGAGCTTGATATCAAATCAGAGACTCTGCGCCTGACAGAAGAAAAAGTTGGCTCCGATCTACATATTGTGGGGTTGTGCTCCAAATTCCTTAATAGGACACCCATAGCACAAGAGTTAAAAACAAGAATCAACAAATGGGACTTACTTAAACTAAAAAGTTTTTTCTCAGCAAGAGAAACAATAAGAGAGGTAAATAGGGAGCCTACATCATGGGAACAAATTTTTACTCCTCACACTTCAGATAGAGCCCTATTATCCAGAATATACAAAGAACTCAAAAAATTAAACAATAAGATAACAAATAACCCAGTCAACAAATGGGCCAAGGACCTGAACAGACACTTCTCAGAGGAGGACATACAATCAATCAACAAGTATATGGAAAAATGCTCACCATCTCTAGCAGTCAGAGAAATGCAAATCAAAACCACCCTAAGATACCATCTCACTCAAGTAAGATTGACAGCCATTATGAAGTCAAACAACAAGTGCTGGCGAGGATGTGGGGAAAAGGGTACACTTGTACATTGCTGGTGGGACTGCAAATTGGTGTGGCCAATTTGGAAAGCAGTATGGAGATTCCTTGGAAAGCTGGGAATGGAACCACCATTTGCCCCAGCTATCCCCCTTCTTGGACTATTCCCTAAAGACCTTAAAACAGTGTACTATAGGGATACTGCTACAGTGATGTTCATAGCAGCACAATTCACAATAGCTAGACTGTGGAACCAACCTAGATGCCCTTCAATAGATGAATGGATAAAAAAAATGTGGCATTTATACACAATGGAGTACTACTCAGCACTAAAAAATGATAAAATCATGGCATTTGTAGGGAAATGGATGGCATTAGAGCAGATTATGCTAAGTGAAGCTAGCCAATCCCTAAAAAACAAATGCCAAATGTCATCTTTGATATAAGGAGAGCAACTAAGAACAGAACAGGGAGTAAGAGCATGAGAAGAAGATCACCATTAATCAGGGAGGAGAGGTGGGAGGGAAAGGGAGAGAGAAGGGAAATTGCATGATAATGGAAGGAGACCCTCATTGTTATACAAAATTACATATAAGAGGAAGTGTTGGGAAAGGGGAAAAAAACGAGAGAGAAATGAATTACAGTAGATGGGGTAGAGAGAGAAGATGGCAGGGGAGGGGAAGGGAGGGGAGGGAGGATAGTAGAAGATAGGAAAGGCAGCAGAATACAACATACACTAGTATGGAAGTGTGTAAAAAAGTGGATGTGTAACTGAAGTGAATCTGCAATATGTATATGGGGTAAAAATGGGAGTTCATAATCCGCTTGAATCAAGTGTATGAAATATGATAGGTCAAGAGCTTTGTAATGTTTTGAACAACTAATAATAAAAAAATTAAAAAATAAAAAAAAGATTTATATTGAATTCCCCCCCCAAAAAAAAAGTCACTACAAAAAAACATCAAGGGAACTCAAAAGAAGACAATCAGACAAGAAAAGAAGAAGAAAAGGAATTATAAGATATGCAGATAAAAATGACCAAATAGCAACCCTAAGCCGTTTCCTGGCAGAAATCATACTCTCCCCCCAAATTAAAAGTATAATAAGAATAATAAACAAAATATGTCCCAATATATGCTATCTCCAAGATACTTTATATTTTAGGACACATGTAGGCTTAAAGTGTAAGTCCAAAAAAAATATTCCTTATGCATAGTAACCTAAAAGGGGTAGCACTGGTAATAGTTAGTTATATCATACAAATACATTTTGGTGAAAATTGTCATAAGAGGAAAAAAACCTGACATTACATTCATAAAATGTCAGATTTCCAGGAAAATGTAAGAATTATAAATAGTATACATACACATATGTACTGATCTTTTGGGCACCACTATGAAACAAGCATTGACACCAATGAGAAATAGCAACATAATACACAATAGCTGGAGATTTAAATACTCTACTTTCAATAATGGTTAGGAAATAAACATTCAAAAGATCATAAGGAAACAGAGGAATTAAACAACACTATAGACTATACGAAGCTAATATATGTAAAGAAAATTCTACACAACAAGAATAGAATACGCATTCTTCTCCAGTGAACATGGAACTTTCTTTGAGACAGAGTACATGTTAGGTTACAAGGCAAGCCTTAACAAATTTAAGGTGGTTGTGATCATACCAAATGTCTTTTTGACTAGAATGGTCAAAATGGGTTAGGGTTAGGGTTAAAACTCAATACCAGAAAGATAATTGGAAAATCACAAATATGTAAAAATAAATCCACAAATTCTTAAAGAAGAAATCCAAAGGTAAACTTAAAATTATCAGAGATACATTAAACAACAATAAAAATCCTAGATATTTGGGATGCCACAAAGCAGTACTAAAAAAACAAGTTTATATAATCACCATGTTAAAAAAGATTTCAAGCAATCTAACATCAAAAACTATGTGAACAGACTAAGCCTTAGGGGCACAGAAAAGAAATAAATAATGAAGAACAGAGCAGAAATAAATGAAATCGACAGCAACAAAAAAATAACAAGAGAAATCAACAAAACTATGGATCAGTTTTTCTGGAAAGAAACAAAACTGACAAATTCTTATCTAGGCTAAGGGGAAAAATGAAATAAGATTCAAATAAAAGTAGAAATAAAAGAGAAAACATATAACTGATGCCACAAAGATGTAAAAGAATGTTAAGAGATCACTATGAACAATTTATGTACCAAAATTTAATTAATCTAAAAGAAATGGGTAAATTCCTACCAACACTGAAATCATTAAGACAGAAAAAATATGAACACACCTATAATCAGTTATGATTTGGATATGAGGTATTCCACAAAAGCTTATGTGTGAGACAATGCAAGAAGGTTTAAGAGAGAAATGATTGGGTTGTGAAAGCCTTAACCCAATCAGTGAATTAACCCCCCCCCCAATGGGATTAATTTTGTGGTAACTGCAGGCAGGTAGGGTGAGGATGGAGGAGGTGGGTCATTTGGGGGCATGCCTTTGGGGTATATATTTGATAAACTGAGCTTAGTCTCTCTCTTGACTGATCATAATGTGAGCTGCTTTTTACTACCATGCTCTTCTGCCATGATGTTCTTCCTCACCTTGTCTGACCCTTGAGGAACGGAGCCTGCTGTCTATAGACTGAGACCTCTGAAACTGTGAGGCCCCAAATAAACTTTTCTCCCCTAAAATTGTTTTGGTTTGTCTTTTAGTCATAAGAGTGAAAAAAAAAAAAACTAGTAAGATATTGAACTAATGATCAAACAAAGAAAAGCCCAAGACCAGATGGCTTTTCTGGAGAATACTATAAAACATTTAAAGAAGAATCAATAGTAATCCTTCTCAAATTTTTCCAACAATTTGAAGAGGAGAGAAAATTTCAGACTCATTATTTGTGGCCAGCATTACCCTGCTACCAAAGCCAGACAAGATCACTTCAAAAACAGAAAATTACAAGGCAAAGTTTTGATGCTATAGAGGCAAAAATCCTTAATAAAATAGAAGCAAATCTAATTTACCAGCACATTAAACGGGATGTACACCATGAACAAGTGGTGTTTATTCCTGTGCTACAAAAATCTTTTAACATATGAAAACTAATCAGTGTGATACAGCACATTAACAGAAGAAGGGATAAAGTCATATGATCAACTGACTAGATGCAGATAAGGAAGGAATTTGATAAAATTTTATCTTAATGGTAAGATAAAACACTGAACAAACTAGTAATAGAAGAAAATCAGCTCAGCATAACAAAGGCCATGTACCACAAGCTTAAAGACAGTATCATACTCAGTGGTGAAAAATTCAAAGCTTTCCAGCTAAGATCAGTAACGAGATAAGGATATGCACTTGAGTCACCTCTATTGAACAGAATACTGGATGCCCAAACAAGCAAAGTTAGGCAAGAAATAGGAATAATTATGCATGCAAATCAGACAGGAAGAAGAAAAAATATCTCTGGCTTCAGATATCATGGCATTATATATAGAAAACCCTAAAAATTATACACACACACACACACACACACACACACATCCCCTGGATTTAGAAATAATACATTTAAAAATTTCAGGCTATTGAATCAACATATATAAATCAATCATTTTTTACATACACTAATATTGAATGAGAACAAAAGATACTAAGAAAAT
This sequence comes from Marmota marmota marmota, assembly GCF_001458135.2. Classification (NCBI taxonomy): domain Eukaryota; kingdom Metazoa; phylum Chordata; class Mammalia; order Rodentia; family Sciuridae; genus Marmota; species Marmota marmota. The sequence goes on along the minus strand of NW_026000057.1, from coordinate 22,630,174 downwards.
TATACATCTTACCCAAAACTATTTATAGATTCAATGCAATACCTACTAAAATCCTTAGTATTTCTTTGCAAAAGTAGAAAATACTTTTAAAATTCACAGGGAACCACGAAGGATACAGAATAACCAACATCTTGAAAAAATAAGGTTGGAACTTTCACCCTTACTGAAATCAAAACACCACAATGCTACAGTAATTAAAACAATGGAAAAAAGCAGACCCATATGGTCCAATGGATCAGAATACACAACCCAGAAATAATTCTGTATTTTACTTTCAAGTGATCTTCAACAAGAGTGACAAAACAATACTTGGAGGAAGAAATAGTCTTTACAAGAAATTGTGCTGGGAAAACTGGATACCCATGCATAAAATAAAGCAACTGGATGCTTCACTTGACACTACACAAATAAATCAACTGCATTTGAGATAAATCAACTGGAATAGTCAAATAGTTCAGGTCATGATTCAAAGTCACATTACCTCCTCTGAGAGGTCCCACACCTTAACTATGCTGGTGTACCTATTATGGGAATTACGACTCTCTGTGGTAGTTTTTAGATAGGTTTCTGTCTCCATGAATAGAATGTTTTTCTAAGTCACAGACTGGCTCTTGTTCAACTTGATATGCCCTCTAAAGACTATGTTTTAAGAAATATCTAAGAACAAAATAAATATTGGAGAATGAGTCATAAATGTGCTTTTGAAACACTCTCCTTAAAGTTTCATTTTTTATTATATGTCAATGATATTAGTCATAATAATTCCTGCCAAAGAGTGATAATTTTATTCAAGCATGTCTTGACAAATACTTATTGCATATCCTTTTTGTGCCAGCCTATTTGTCTAAGGCCTGAGGTAAAAAATTAAGGAAGACATGTTGAAATTCTTCTACTAAACAGATTTAATTATAGATGCAAAAGAGGAATTATCCACTAAGCACAATAAAATGCTTTAATACCTATGACAGTGGTCATAGAGGGTGCTATTTGAATATGCAGCAAGGAGAACTATTCTAGAATGAGAAAGTCTGAGATGCAGAACACAAGTAAAAATTGCCCAAAATTAAAAGGTCAGGGGAGAGGAAAAGATAAAAATATTCTGTGTAGAAAGTTAGATCTGAGGATGTAAATCTAAGGCAAACTGCCTTAACCTTTTAAAATATAATGTCCAAATAATAACATTGTTTCCAAAATTTAAAGTTTATTTTTAGAGCAACTGATAACAGATTTTTTGCATATTTTACACTAATCATTTTATTTTTGCTAATTAAGTAGTTCAAAATGAAGCATGAATCCCCTTAGAAAATGTAATTGAAAAGTCAATATAATTTCACAATTTTTCCCAATGATTTGAAGAAAATGTGGGAAATAATTTAGCATGAAGAAAACTTTTTGAGAGGAAAAAAATCTGTTGAAAATATAATAACTGGTAATTTAAAAATTACCTCATGTTCATTTTATTCTATATGCAAAATTTCGGTTCTGGGATACATGAATAATTTGGGTAAATGGAATTTTTGGACTCAAAAGAATTCATTTATTTTTAGTCCATCTGAAATATGTCCTTTTTTATCCAAAGTAAGGAAAAATAGACTAGGTTTCTCTTGGGACTGAACCTTGACTTTTTCTTGAACTTGATCCTTTTAACAATTAACCAGTGTAATGATTTATGTTTATAGATTGTATAAAACCTTATGAACTTCAAGGTGGACTTTTAACTGCACAAAATTGACAGAATTAGAACAAAGCCAGCTGGTTTAAACAGGAAGTCAATTGATAAGAATTTTCCTTAAAGTACTACAAATAATTATACAGGAATCTCCCAAACCTTCTAATCTGTATCAAAGAAAACATTATAAAACATGTATGTTTAGTTTCTGTGCTTTAATAATTTCAATATAACAACAAAATCACCTAATATAAAATACATCCATGTAATTCTTCAGTTGAATAGAATTATTAAAGATTCTATCTAGGTTATCTCACATTCTATGCAGTTATTTTTAGGGAATATTATTTATTTTAAATATTGCTTTCAGAAGTTGTTTTGTGAAATAATTTTGATCTTAAGAAAGCACTTAAAAATTGTAATGCATTCTGCTGTCATTTGTTTTTTTAAAAATCAGTAATTAAAAACAAGCACTAAGTATTAGGTATGTTTAGTCCAAAGCAACTGAAAACATTTGAATTTTTATCAAGACAAAGAGTGATTCTGAAAATAAAACAAAAATTATTAAATTGAAGTTTAAAGCAGCTTTTCTTCCTAATAAGCAAATATTAGGGAAAGTACACTGAGCATATTCTATTCTTTTCCCTAAATACTAAAGTCATATTAGCAAAATGTCTATTTCAAGCTGGACTTTAATATTATGTTCTCAGCTTTTATTAGGCATCACTGTAAGAAATAATCAAATGAAACATCATTTTTTTTCATCACAAAATTACGGTTTACTTTCTTTTATTATATCTTTCATATAGTTTCCAATGGAGACATTTTCTTAGCAATTTACCAAAAGGCAAAACTTTTCTTCCTTTCAAGAATAGGTCTAGTTCCTTCCCTGGGATAATTAAAGTCACACAACTTTTGTGTATGTTCCCCACATTCACTTGTAAGTGTGCAGGTGTGTGTGTGTGTGTGTGAGAGAGAGAGAGAGAGAGAGAGAGAGAGAGAGAGAGAGACTCTTAAAAGTTAAAAGTCACAAAATCACAAAATGTATATAATTATATTAACTTCAAGATCCTTCTACAGGCCTGTTTTCTACCATGCTGTTAACTATATTGTATATATTTTCTTTTTTGTAACTTGTATTTGCATGAAAAGAAGGAAATATATGTGTACATTCTTACCAAAAAAAAAGTAGAAATTCCATGACATTTTAACAGATTGCTAAATATTTTCAAAGATTCTCATAGCACAGTTTACATGCCTTATAAAATTAACTGTAAATAATGATTTGATTGACAAGGGCAAAGAAAACAAAGATATATATATATATATATTTTTTTTTCCACAATTTTCCATAATCAATTCAGCAACTGATTAGTAAAATTCCCCTTCATGTATCCTAAGGGAATTTGCCAAAATGTCATGTTTTTGGTTTAGTGAAGAGAAATTATATAGTAATTCTAATATGCAGCAAGAGGGTTGCAGAAAATTATAGCAGTATGTCATAGTGCATGAAACAAAACCCAAGAGAAAATTTACTATGTAGAAACCTATTTATTTGACTCCAACAATTTATGAATATGATTTGTCAATTATCCTACAATTCCCTTAATAGATTCCCAGAGAAATTCAACTGCTCTAAGAAACAGCAAGAATAATTCAAGAATAATTTACTAAATCAAAAGCCATATGGCACATCAAAATAAATAACTTTAGCTCTGTGTGAGACCATGTGAAGAGGCAAGAAGACTGCAGACTAAAAGAAAAGATTTGTAAACTATATAGATAATAAAGGACTATTATCTAGAAAAAATATATATGTTTACATGTACACACACACACTCACACACATATACACATACACAATCATATATTCCATACAGAACTCTACAGTTAAAAAAAACAGCACCATACAATCTAATTAAAAATGTGCAAAAGACATGAACAGACATTTGACTAAAGTCAGTATAACAATGAAAAATAAACACATGACATTATGTTCAACATCATTAGTCATCAGAGAAATGCAAGCTAAAACCACAATGAGATGTCATTACACACATCAGAATGGATAAAATAAAGTTTAGTGACAAAGGTCAAAGCTGATGAGAATGCAGAAAAACTGGATCATTGATACATTTGTTACAAGAATGAAAAAATGGTTGTGTTACTTGGGAAAACATTTTTCCAGTTTCTCATAAAACTAAACATGCTCCTAGTATCTGAGGTAGACCGAATAATGCCAATCTGTCCTCCTCACCTGCAATCACAAAAACAATGTCCACACCCTAAGCCCTGGGACCTGTGCATATACTGCTGTGCTTAAAAAGGGGATTTTCCCCAAGTGGTTAGAGGAAAGATCTTGAGATGAGAAAATTAACCTGGATGATCTAAGTGAGACCAGCATGTTCACAAGGATACTTACAGGGAAAGAGGAAGGCAGGACAGTCTGAGTCAGAAAAGAAGACAACATCAGCAGAAAGGAGAGAAAGAAGGAACAGAATGAAATGTGGGATGTCATGCTGCTGGCTCTGGAGATGAGAGAAGGGGCCATGGTCAAAGAAGGTTGACAGCATCGAGAACGGGGAAAAAGCTAGGAAGCTGATTCTCCACCCACACCTTAACTTCAGGCCAATAAGATTTGCATAATTTAAGCCAATGTGGTAATTTGTTATAATAGCATTAGGAAACTAGTTTACCACATAACCCAGCACTATACTCCTGGGCATTTAATGCAGAGGAATAATTCCACAAAAACCTGAACATGAAATTTATAGCAGCTTTATTCATAATATTGAACAAATGGAGACATCCCAAGTGCCTTTCCATAGGCAAATGGTTATACAAAGTATGGCATATATACATTCCATGGAGTACTACTCAGCAATAAAAATGAAAAAAAAAAAACCTATTGAAACAATCAATTTGGATAATTCTTCATGGGATTTTACCAATTAAAAAAAGCTACTTTTGTATTTTTTAAATATCTTGTATCTTTTGTTTCTAAAACATCTTTGAAATGACAGTTTTAGAATGGAGAATGCATTAGTGGTTGCCAGTTGTTTGAGGTGGAGAAGGCAGGAAGCTTGGTGTGAAGTTTTGGTGGAGGGAACTTTGATAAATCATTAAGAGAAACTTTACTGGCAGAATGACCAGGTGTTAGTTCAACTGATGAAAGTCATATAGTTCTTTAGCTATTCAACTGGAATTCAAAATAGTCATACTATAGTTATATTGATTTCAATCTCTTCTTCTTATCTTCTTTTCCAAGACAGGTTCCTCTGGTACTTATAAATGGACAGACAGTTTCAAAATTAAGAAATCAATGGAATCATCATCTACTGATGTACTAACAGAGCACCTGACTAGGAAATTAATAATTAAATTATATACCCCAGAAGATTTTTTAAAAATACCCTGAAATGGCCCTAACCAATCCTCTACAGGAGTTTGTGTAACAGAAAAGTGAAAAGTCCCTAATGAAAATGTTATTCATTACAAAGATTTATGTCTAATGCCTACCTTCTTAAGACCCATATTTGCAAAAAGATTTGTCATGAATCATCAGGAAATTTATATTTGTGTATATACTTGCCATGACTAAAAGGACATACATATCAATATTAAATCCTACTTAACATTATCCAGAATTCTCTTCTATATTGATTTATTTTTCTTATTTACAGCAATATTGAACTAGCTAAAAAATTATTTCCATCATAATGATTTTGACTCTAAACCATGCATTTAAATACAGATTGAAGATATCTTGAAATCTGAGCAAATTGGAAATTAAATGAAGAGGAAATGCACAAAACATGTACTTTTTACTTAAATTATTAATTTAAAATAAGAATGAAAAAAGATCCAGAAAAATGTATCCTGTTTAGGGCCCTCATATAAGAAGCTACAAATCTACTAAGGATCTTTTATAGTTCTAAAAACTCTACCACTTGTTACAGAACATATAGTTTTAATTTGGTTCTTTGAACAGCAACACTTTGAAATAATATAGTTCTTCTTAATTATGTTATTACACTATGCATTTTGGTTTGAGTTCATATTCATAAATAGTAATGTAACTTTAAACAATTTTGTAATAATAACTCTGATTATGTTCTAACTGTTGGCTGTGAGTAGAACATAATCTCAATGTAATTAGACCCTTACTTCTATATGCTAAATTAGAGCTACATTACAAAATAAAAACTTTTAAATTATATAGTGAAAAAATCTTCAAACATAATTACCAGAATCTCTACAGGAAGATATAATTACTGTGGGCTAAATTCTTTCTTGAGTTTCATTTCTGCATCTCCCACAGAATCCAATAGAAACAAACTACATGCATATCTAAGGGCTGAATATCAATTTACTGCGCATTCTTCTGGGCAAAGTCCAGAAACTAATGGAGGATGTATCATGAAAGCTTAAAATAAACATTTTCAACTCTGTATGGTGAAATCAATGTAAGACACCATCCACTTTTTAATTTTTTTTTAAGAAGTCAGGTCCAGAATGCTCAATGGCAACCTTGATTTTCCAATCATTTCACACTCTGCCCTTGAAGAACTTATTTAATTAGTCTATGTCTAACTTTATGCATCTGTAAAATGGAGATAATAAATATTCATTTACCTCATATGATGCTTGGAGAATTCATAATTGTAAGACACAAAAAGACTGGTGGATGAAAGTTACATATCAAAATGCAGATGGACTGTGTCAGATGTTCAGCTCTGCACTGTGTCATTGTTTGTAAGCACCAAGCACTACTTGTAATAATTGAATTTAATATAACCATCAGAAGTGGAAACTTGAATATAAAAGCTTGTTGAACAATGTGAAAAGATAACTATATTCTGGGGGAGACACATGATGTGACTTCTGATCCTACTACAGTGAATTAATAAATCATCAAAGAGGCTACTCCAACAAAGAATAAAATAAGAATACTCAAGGCATAACAACTTGAGCAATATAGACATGGAGCTGGAAAACACATGTATAGCAGACTGGTTAAAACCATGAGCTTTGAATTTTGGCAGACCTAGTTTTAATTCAAACACTACTGCCCTACAAGTGATTTAAATTATCTTATTATACTTACCTAATCAGTAAAAGAAGAGTAGTAGAATTGAAAATAGACTCCATAATTTTGTGAGGATTGATGAGAGGATGTATACAGAGCACTTTCAATGCTGATATACAATAAATAGTGTTTATCACCCCACCACTCAATAAGCTAGTTTTTATCACTATGCTAGTCAGTTTTTACCACTATGACCAAAATATCTGTGTCATCACTCTGACAAAAACAACTTGGAGGAGGAAAAGTTTATTTTAGCTTATGTTTTTGGAAGTTTCTGTCTGTGGCTGGTTGGCTTGCAGGCAGAAATACCATGACAAAGGACTAGGTAGACAGAGGCTTCTCAGCTCATGGTAGCCACAAGGAGAGACAAAGACTTATAGACAGACAGACAGGGAAGGGGATGTCAATGATAAAAACCCTTGCAGGAAGGAGTGACTTACTTCCTCCAACCTTGTCCTGCCTCCCAGTAATCTATTTAGATTTTTAAGTCATCTAATGGATTCATCCACTAATAAGGTCACAGCCCTCATAATCCAATTATTTCCTAAAAACTCCACCTCTGGACATTGCTGTGTTAGGAATGAAATCTTTGATTACATGAATCTTTGGGGGACATTTCAGATCTAAATCATATCACATGCTATTTGTCAACTGTAGTCACATTGGTGTTTAGTCTTTTTCCCCTAAATTCCATACATTGAAGTCCTAATTGCTGACATGATAGTATTTGGAAGTGAGGCCTGTAGGAGGTAATTAAGTCATGAAGTTGGCCCTATCCGGATGGGATTATCACCCTTATCAGAGACTCAAGATAGATGAAATCTCTCTTTGCCATGTTAGAGTGCAGTTAGAAGGGAGTCATCTGGAAACCAGGAAGAGAGCCCCAATGACATGGTGCCTTGATCTTGGACTTCCAGCCTCCAAAGCTTAAGAAAAACAAATGTTTGTTGTTGAAGCCACCTAGTCTGTAGTATTTGTTGTACCTCAAACATAACAACACAGTGATAAAACAGTGAACAAAGTTTCAAATAGTTTGTACTCTAATAGAGATAGAAAAAGAAAAATGCAAAAAAAAAGAAGAACCTAAGTGCAAACGATGAGATGTTATAAAGCAGACAAAACAGAGTAATGTTATAGATCATTGCTTATGATCATAGCTGCAAATTAAAACAATTATAAAGCTTTTAAAAATAATCATGCGATCCAACATGGCGCCCGGCAAGGAAGCAGCACTTTCAGTATCTCCACATTAACCGGATCAGAAACACCCATTAAAACAGCTACATTCTACCTACTGAGGAACTTCTAGCAAAATTCCGCTGAAAGGAGACCTGCCAGGAAATAGTAAGTTATATTAGAGGTGACAGTTGGCCCCAGACAAGTGAATCTTGGCCGGCCATGTGGGCGCAGAGGTCCAATCCCGCAGCCACCGCCCAACCGGCTCTGCAAGCGGCCCCCGGCGGCCCGGGGCAGCGAGAAGGGTCCCCGCCTGGCCAGGCAGACAGCCCCCGCCATCCCGGCTCTCCTGGCGGCTCCGCTCGCTCTGTGATCGGCCACCCCACCCACCCGGCTCTTAGCCACGAGGCCGCT
>NW_026000057.1:22545564-22617155 GCF_001458135.2 Marmota marmota marmota | reverse complement strand
GTCCATAAGTAGCCCTCAAAACCATGCATGAAGATGTTTACTCAGAAGAACATTTACAGTGAGAAGACTGAGGGTGGTAGACAGAAGACATTAAAGGTGGCTCCAAAGGTGACCTTATCCTAGTGTTCATGGTTGCATGTGAAGCAAGCTCACACTCACTCATTGAACTGGGGAGGGTCTGTGACTTCCTTCTAAACAATAAATGGAATGAAAATGATCATATAAACATGATCACATGTTTTCCTAAGATTGTAGCACCCATGTATGGGAATCTCTATCATTCACTGGCTTTAGTCATATTGGGGAAACCTGTGTAGAAAGTAATTACAAGTAGCCTTTTGCAGTTTAGGGAACCCTCCAGTCAATGGCCATTAAGGGACAGAAGATCCTAGCTCTACCACTGGAAGGAAATGAATTTTACCAATAATTTTTAGGAGCTTACAAAAGGATACTTCCTCAGCTTGTTTTCAGATAAGACCAAAGTTTTGATGATCACCTTGATCTTAACCAGCAGATGATCCAGCTAAGCCATACTGGAATATCTGACCACCACCCCTCTCAAATGTGTATATATATATATATATATATATATATATATATATATATATATATATATACTACTAAATATATATCATTATTCAGCAATAGATAATCAACATGCTAAGCAAAGGGATCATTGAAGGAAATGTAAAAGTATTTCTAGATACAGGAAGAAAACAAGATAAGAATTATAATAGCATTTGCAATTTAACTTTAAATGTCTGTATAAGCAGTTATCATGCACAAGCTTATGGAAAGTAATAGAATTCTTCCTCTTGGAATGTCTGCTTTGAGTAAAACTTTTATTCCAGAAAGTGATAGGAACATTTGAAGGACAAAGAACAGTAAGTTCTCTCTAGTTAATGATACAGGTTTTGTGCTAGTGATTCTAAAGTTACATTAAAATCATACGTAATTTTGGTAGAATTTTATCTGATACTTGTTTTCATTATAACTTATTGGGTGGCTAGAGTGATTTACCAAAAGAAAACTCAAAGTCGTAAACAACCATATTGACTTCTGCCAGTTTAAATAGAAATAGGCTTCCAGAAGAAAATACTCAATTCTCTGAAGTGCAGTACAGATATCAGGGAATACAAGAACTAACAAGTGTTCTTCAGACTCCTCAGTTAAAACTTCAATAGCTGCTTTAGCAAGAATAGTTGAAACGGTGGTAGAGTCTAAAGCCACATTGCAGTAAATATGAGGAAAGAAGAGAAGTGATGAGTACAGGCTATTTGTTCTAGAATCTTAGCTAAGGAAGAAAAGAGAAAGGGGGAAGTAATTGGATTGCAACATAGAGTTTTGTTATGGATCGAATGGTTTCTCTGAAAAGGTATTCTGAAATCCTAACCTCTCACACCTATGGATGTGATCTTATTTGAAAATTATATTGCAAATGTAATCAAGTTTAGATAAGGTCACACTAAATAAGAGTAGGCCCTCATCCAAAATGATAGTGTCCTTAGAAGACCAGGGAAACATAGGGGAGAATGTCATGGAAAGACGCAGATATATATGGGCACAGCAGGGGCCTACTGTGTGAAGCCTTGAACAGAAATTGAAATTATGGTGCTGTAAGCCAAGGGATGCCTGGAACCATCAGAAACTGAAAGACACGAAGAAGCTGCTGTAGAACCTGGGAAGGGGCATGGCTGATGACATGGTTGATTTCAGGCCTCTAGCCTCCAGGATGTGAGGTGATAAATGTTGACTGTTCTAAGTGCCCAGTTTGTGGGTCATTTGCTATGTCAGTATTACTAAACAATGAGAAAGGGAAATAATCTCAGAATGTGACCATCTTAAGTCAATTCAAAGTGAGGTAAAGAAACAAGGGCAACAGAGAAGGAGAAAATTCAATTAGGAAGGGAAAACCTAAAAGTACTAATATTCTGGAAAAGACAGAAGGACAGAATGGAGGGGGGAGTTCACGGTGTCCACCCCTATCTCGCAACTTAAGTGATTATTCAAAAGACAGTTCCAAGGTCCCCAGCCATGCTAAAAATTCCATCTCTGAAAGTGGGTACCTGGAGTTTGGTGAGCTTGCTGGAATCTCATTGCACTGAAGCTTAGGAAACAATTAGAGTACAGGTCATTAAAGCATGAAGTTTTAGCATTTGAAATTTTAAAATCACACTAGCACTATCTAGTTACAAACTCAACCCCAGGTCTGTCTTTGACCAATATTATTCTTGTTGCTACAGATGTCCAATTCACCTTAATTTTATATATTTATAGTGCCTCCTGCTCACCTAGGTAACATAATACCTCTTTCCAAACTTAAGGTCTATTAGAAAGATCTGGGGATCACACTGTCTTCGCAGGTTCTTAGGTTCTCAGGTTCTCCTCTCAGAGACTCTCTTTCAGCACACCTGCACCAAGCATCTGCACCTGCAGGAAACACTCCATCTGATTCTGAAACAGGGGCAACCTGGACATGATTTCCAGAAACATTCCTTGAGAAGTATTCATTGCAAGTTCAAAATGCTTTCAGGTTTCTGATAAAGCAGCCAGACATGCTAATGAAATCTTTGGCAGCATTAAAGAACTTTCAGCACTCGGAGCTATGATATTCAGATAAAGGAAGGTAAGTCTCTATTCCCTGCAATGGCCAAAATGAACTTGAAATACTGTGCTTGGCTAAGCATGTCATATTTTTAAGAAGAATACTTGTTACGTGTAGTACATTTTGACCCAGGGAGTGCAGTTCATATCCCCTATGCCTGTGGGGGACACAGTTCAGGCCTTTGTCGATGTGCTGTTCCTATACCTTGTAATTGGAACTATTTGTCAGAAACTTGGAAAACACTGAATTTACTCCTCACTTTCAAGCACTCTTTGAATTACATTGTAAAGAAGTGCTTCACATTAAAAAGGGAATCATTAAAGCATTCAATTTTCCCGAAGTGTTATAGAACAATGAAGGATCTCATAATGTCCCACAATTTCTTAAAACCCATTAAAGTTTCAAGATGCCATCTCAGACTGAAAAGCTCAGGAAAAAGACATTTTGGGGTATCTGTAGGTATCTTACATCAAGAACCAAGTTCTAAAATCATACAATTTCTGATAGTAATGTTTTTTGTACTCCCCCATCTTCTTTCTGTCTCTGTCTCTCTCTGTCCTGGCAAATCTAAGATGACTTTCCCCCCCATTTCAGTAGTTTTGAAAACTGCTAGAGATTAGAATCAACTGGGAAGCTTTATAATACTAATATCTAAGACTCCAATCCAAACAATAAAAGCAATTGCCATAATTTTAAGAACAGGAAATCTCCATTTTTAGTCTTATGCCCATGAAATTTTCAGACATTCTGCTACCCTTTAACAAGGAACTTTGTTCATCTTATTCTAGAACTTTTTTCTCCCAGAGAGTCAGTCTTTTCTTTATTCCTAAATTAGAAATACCCTCAATCATTCACCCTTTCAAAATGAAATTGTTGCCAGTGGCTCAGGAGGCTGAGGCAGGAGGATCACAAATTCAAAGCCAGCTTCAGCAATTTTGCGAGGCCCTCAGCAACTTCACAAGGTCCTCTCTCAAACTATAAAATAAAAAGGGCTGGGAATGTGGCTTGGTGGATAAGCACCCTTGGGTTTAATCCACAATATCAATCAATCAATCAATCAATCAATTGTTACTCTCATAAATTTTTCTAGATGGTTTAGTTTCCCATTTTTCCCAGTCCTTTGCATAGAGATGGATAGAGGGTATTTTAAGTTGGTAAACATACCTTCTCATTTTCTTTCAACTTACACTCCAGATATATTTTGTCACTCACATAAAGGACTTTAAAATGTTTTTGTTTGTTTTCTTAAAAAAAAAAAAAAGCACAAATATCCATATGGATTACACTTCCTGGCTACTCAAGATGTTCCATATGGAGATGCTTAGGTTTGGTTTGCCAGAATATTTAAGAGGAGGCTAAAAGACACACATGAATTCAATGATTCTTCCTTGTTATTAGGTACAAAAATCTCTTTAAGCAACAGGAAAATGCCTTTTGAATACAAAGATGGTTTCATAGTCTGGGAATTTCAGACTATGCATTACAATAGCCAACCTCTAGTAAATTGTATAGAATTTTTTATTCTGATGTCATGGAGTTGCTACACGGAAGCTTTGGTGAATTTATAAAATATATATTCTCAAGTTTATCCCAATATTCAATATTTTACTTTCCAACTTAGAGATGTTGTGTCTAGATACAGATATTGATGAGTTTGCCTTTAAGAAGAAAACACAACAACAACAAAACCCCAGGCTATTGATTTATGCCAAATGTTGCATGAAACTCTCATTAAGTATTTATTTATTATAAAGTCTTCTGATTTCACGTTTTGTCAAAGTTTAAGATTTGTAAAGTTTAGCAACAAATAGAAAGTTGAGAACTCAACAATGGAAATGGAATTAGCCATCAAATTTATCATAATTCTTTAAATATTTTAAATTGAAAAATATAACATGTAAAATTTTAAAAATTCACTAGATACATTGAACAGTAGAATGAATATGACAGAGGTAAGAGTCAGTAAATTTGACAACACGTCAATATAAATTATCCAAAAAGAATAATGAGAGAAAAAACAAAAAAAAATCTTATTATATCTGTAGAGACTTTCAGGCTAATATCAAAAGGTCCAATATTTATGTCATTGAAGTCCCAAAAAAGAGGAGAAATAGATTAGTACAGACAAGCATTGAGGATATAATAGCCACAGGCTTCCCATATTTGATGAAAGACATATTTATATATTCAAGGAGCTCAGTGAACTCCAAACAAGATATTCCAAATAAAAATTATGCTCAGACATTTTATAACAAAATATGAAACTCAAAGATAGATCATGAATACATCTTGAAAGTAGTTTGGAGAAAAATGATGCATTACATTTGGGAAAATAACTACTGAAGTGACACTAACTAATATGTTATGAGAAACCATGGGGAAAGAGAATAGTGCAAAAGATTTTTTATTTTAATTTTTATATTTTTATTGATTTTTTTAAAAAATAGGGCAGAGGGATGGGAGGGAAAAGGAGGGGGCAGGAGGTTAGCAAGGATGGTGGAATATGATAGACATCATTATCCAAAGTACATATATGAAGAAACAAATTGGTGTCAACATACTTCATACAACCAGGGATGAAAAATTGTGCTGTATTTGTGGAAAAAGGTTTAAATGTTTCAATAAAAGAATTATTGATCCAAATTTAAAAAATAAATAGGCATTAAAAATATGTAAAATAAAGACAGCCTCAGATGGAAGAAAATCAAAATAATTTGTTTCCACACATTAAAAGAAACACTGAAGGAATTTATTCAGGCTAAAGAAAAATGACACCAAAAGAAATTATAAAATTTAGGAATGAAGGGATAGCAGCATAAAAAACTTTTTTCCCTCTTAAATCTTTTTTTTTTTTTTGAGCACAACTTTTCATTTCTCTGGTTGTACATGATATAGAGTCACACCATTCATGCAATCATACATGTGCCTAAGGTAATGATGTCTGTCTCATTCCATCATCTTTCCTAAGTCCCCTTCCTCCTCCCCTCCCCACACTCCCCTTTGCCCTATCCAAAGTTCCTCCATTCTTCCCATGCCGCCCACTCATTGTGGATCAATATCCACTTGTCAGAGAAAACATTTGGCCTTTGTTTTTGGGGGATTGGCTTACTTCGCTTAGCATGATATTCTCCAACTCCATCCATTTACCTGCAAATGCCATAATTTTATTCTCTTTTAATGCTGAGTAATATTCCATTATGCATTTATACCACAGTTTCTTTATCCATTCATCTACTCAAGGGCATTTAGGTTGGTTCCACAGTTTAAAAACATATTAATTATAACTGGCATCTTTCACAAAATAGAATAACATAAATTTTGAAAGTACAACTTATTATTTAAAACTATGACAAACAACACCAGCAACCATTCAATTATTTTTGTATGACCAAAATTCTTGGCATTTCATAGAATTATGACTTTTAGGCATATAAATTGCAGGATTAGAAAAAACAGCAACATCATATTAATTAACAAAATTAATAAGTGGGAGTGTTAAGTTTGCTTTTCTTTATTTCAAACTAAAAAAAGTGTGGCTGTTAGTTCTATTTTTAGGCAGCATATACTTTCTAATAATTTATACTAAAATATTGACTGTATCTGTTAAAATTATGATACCTGAATATTTCAAACATTAAAGATTATTAAACTATATAAGCTCATGTAAATAAATTTTATTTTATTTAATAATATTGATCCTTTTGCAGCAGTATTTATTAAGATTTTCCTCTGGAGTACATTAGTAGCAGAGGAAAATAAATTTGCACCTTTGGAAATCTATGGGACTACTCCAACGCAACCTACTATGACATAAGTACAACATATTTTCAAGTCCAATGCCAAAGATAAAAAAAAAAAAAAATCTGGGAACTGTGGCGGATGCCTATATTACAAGTTACATGGGAGAGTGAGGCAGGAGGATCACAGGTTCAAGGTCAGGATTATCAATTTACTGAGTCACTGTTCAAAATATAATTATAACAATTTTTTTTTAAAGAGAGAGAGATATGGTGATTGTAAATGAGTGGTAGAGTGTGGCCTTGCTTGCATGAGACCCTGGGTTCAATCCCCAGTACCATCAAAAAATAAAATGAGGATAAAAAATCACAGTAACTTCACACCATAATAAATACATGTTTAATGGAAAAAATGTTTTCCACAATTAGTCTCCAAACTATATATGATTTAATCACTGTAGTATTCATAAATATGAGTGTTTTAGTATAAAAACCATAGGTTTAAGATACTGGGCATCTCAAAATTGAGGAAATTTACATTCCAGAAGGATTTATTCAGAAATTTTACAATGGTATATTTTGAATAGATAAAAAAAGTATTTGAAGGAAAAGAAAAGTCTAGAACAAGACCAAATAATCCCTAGACAAATCTGATTAAAAAAATGAAATGGTTTAACTTGGCATTTTAGTGAACTGTAAAATATTAAAATGAAGAAAATAAAAGACCTAGCTTAAGTTCACAGGAAGGGTTGTGAATAAAGATTAAATTGAAACAGGAAAGCACTGTTCTGATTATTCGGTAAGAAATGAAAGGTAAAACCATAAAAATTCTACTAGAACTTGAAAATTAAAAAACCATGTTTCCCCAAGACAAACTACCTACCCTCTAGTTTTCTTAGCACCAGCTCACACATACATGTTTCTAGATATAACTTCAAACTGATTTAAAAGATAGCTCCGCAGACTACAGGCTCACATATTCCAAATGGAACACTAGGGGCAGTTTCAGCAACTCATCTACTTCACAAATTCCTACCAGTGCCCAGATATCACTTACCATTTTCTACCCTAAAACGAACTTGTGACTAATGCCAGCTCAAAAGACCCTATCTGACTCTTCCCCAGTTCTCCCTCTGCTAAGGTGGGTACTCTCCCTTACCTACCAGGTTTAATAGATTTAGCTTTCTATGATCCACAGAAATTCCTGGTGGTCTTGTTAGGGGATCTTGATACCTTTTAATATTATTTCAATTATCATTTAATATTAACATTAAAGTTGCAAATATTAGCATGCCAGTGATTTATGTTTGTGCCATGCAATTTAAATTTAGCTTGTTCCCATGTCAAAAAGTGCTAATCGTTCTATAGCCTAATTTTAACCCAGTACCACCTCACACTTAATAGACTCATTCTTCAATTGTTAGTATTCATATTTAGCCCATGTCGCCTCATGACTGACTGGGCAGGACTCTATCTGATGCCCTCCCCCTTTCCCTTTCTGGTTGCCTGGCAGGCTACCTTGATTTAAAGATCCTCCCTCCAGCTGATCCAGACATACAAAATATTTAAATACAGGTTCATGTATACAATCCATTTTTCACTAACATTTTGTTCCAGAAATAATTAGGAGTTTTAAGTTCAGTTATACTATTCAGGACATTCAGAGTTTTAGGCTACCTTATTTTAATTTACTCTTGTTCTCAAATGGAAATATTCAGAACTATTAGCTAAGAAGTGTATTAAAAAGATCAAGGTTAAAACTAGTCGATCTCGTCTTGGATATGAAACATCAGTGAAAATCTTCCTCCCATAAAAGATAAAGGAAAAGGACAGAGAAAGCAGAACTCCAAAAGTTGATCCTAAAATTTCCTTTGGAACTGTTGAATGTAATGGGCACAAGGAAACACAATTGATTTTAATAAGTCTAATTCAGAATTATTAAAGTCTTATTTTAATTTTTAGGGAAAATTGTCTGAATACAAATTCTTTTAATTATAAAATTAAGACAAATTTAACATATCTGAAATGAAATACTACTTTACACATCCTACTCAATTCATTTCATATATTCAGCTAAACTGTTGTATGAGTTAGAAGAAAGCAAGAAATAATATTAACCCACAAGATGCTGACCCATTTACTTAATGTCCTTAAACTACAATTACGGACTCATTGACAAAAATTGTTTAATAATAAAGAACAAATCCTATACCTGATGCATTGGTTAATAGCTTTAAAATTATTTCTGTCATAAATATGGTCCCTATCAGTTTTCTGCCATTGTTAATTAGACAAAGTCATTTTTTTTTCATTTCTTTTTTCCTTTCCAATCAGGAATATTTCTAAAATATAAATGGGTGGGCCCTATTTTTTTTTTCTAAAAAAAATATTACCCAGTGAATGGACATTTTATCAGGTAAAATACAAATGAATGGTAGGGTAAATCTGTCACAGATGGTGTATAAGCTAAAGAAAATGTATTCCATGCTAATACTGATAGTCCACAGGATTCAATTTTATTGTTGAAATAGAAACATTTTGGGGATGATAGATTGACTACAGAGCTAAGGACAGGTAATAAATATTTAAGGGAGACAGTATAGTATATTGTGCTGCAGACAGAAGTGATTTTGAGTTGTATTCCTACCAATATTAGCTATACGATCTTGAGAAACTTGACATAAACCTTTTGAAGCTTTGTTTCTTATCTGTTAAAACAGAGGTAACAGATGCAGTGGTTTTATTTTATTTTACACTCCATTATTCCTTTCTACATTCTTTAAAAAACATATCTTTAATATTTGTTTCAATTTATTTTCAACTCGCAGTCCTTATGATTCCAGATAGATTTGACAGACTCCATAACAAGGGATTCTGATTCACTTAGACCAATTCTACCCTACTAGTTACAGAGATTGGTTCAAGCATTGTCCCACAGCTTATCTGAAGAGACATATCTTGAGATTTCTTGGAAGGATACTCTCTTGATTTTCCAATGTTTTGAAGGTGTGCTGTTGTTTTCTCTGGACCTATGGTCAACTTGTAACCTGGAAGGCAGAATCTACTGGCAGCTACTACTGTGAGCCTACCTGGAAAATGTAGAGCTGGAAGATAAGTCCTTGCCCATAGGAACCCAGAATCAGGCTAGGACAGAAATCCTTATTCTGTAAACCAATATGATTTGCATTTTCTATAACTTGAAAATGAAGTAATTATGATTCATTTTTTTCCTAAAAGTTGTGAGGATTGAGATGATATAAGCAAGAAACTTCACACCTTCTTGACACATAACAAATGGCATGTGCACATCCTGGATAACAGTTCCTAACAATAGTAATTTTTCTTCAGTATGCGTTCAATTTTAATTCCACTCAGCAAGTTTGTTTGTTTATTTATTAATCCAAACAATATTGGCATTTATGATGAATAAGGAACTGTGCCCAGCACAAGGTGTGTGATAATGGTTACTTCAACAGCGTTGCAAATACAAAAAGAGATGAAACAGGACTCTGGTGAAATGAATTACATGTAATCTACCAAAGAGACAAACATTTAAAAAATTATACAAATAATGTGTACATTATTGTGTAATGTGCAATGTGTATGGTACATAAGCAAATGAAAAAAAAGGTACATAGTAAGACAAAGTATTCCCTAGAGAAAAATGCCCAGATATTAAATTTTATTAGCTAATATATTACAGAGTAACTATGTGAGGAAAAAATCTCTAACATCCCAAATACACAACTTCTAGTCCCCCTCTTTTAGTGCTTTTTTCTTTTGCTTTTTTATATTTACTATTTATTTCTGTCTTTAAATTGTTAGCCTCCTTGAATGCAGCAAAGCCTTTCTATACCAAGTTCTGTTGGGCTCTGAATTATCAGTGTACAGTAGTAAAATAGGACTCTTATGCTACTTTCAATAATAAACACTTCTGGAGAGAGTTCAAGAAAGATTTGGACAGAAGATCACAGAATTTCAGTGATAGAAGAGATTTTCAGGGCCACATAGCCATTTCTCAACCCAAATTATTTACTGTGAATGTCACAAAATAATAGTGCGGATAAAAAATATCTCTTTAGTATGTGAAAAGAAAAAAATAACACTAGACTCTGGGACTGAGAGTAGAAGAAACACATCTTTTTAGACAGGGGAAGAATGATGTATATAAATAAATAGCCAATAAAAGACAACATGAAACATCCTCTATAAAAATATGACACTCTACTGATTACCTTTATCCAAGGGCAAAAAAAAAAAAAATGGAATTCAAAACTCCTCAGCCTCTTTGCTTTTATTTTAAAAACATTCCCAGCTGTTAAAAGGTTATGATAGTGATTCATGAAAGAATGTGCTTAGGTCTCTGTGCTGGAGGCAGGGTAGAGGAATATGAACCTCACAGGCTGCTGAGGACTTGGAAATCAGAGGGTGTGAGGAGAACGAGATGGATTAGGTCATGGAAAACCTGAGGAGATGCACTTAGATTCACTTTCATAACCATCCATCCATTGCTCAGCCTGAGGGTGGGAGAGAATGTAGGTCCAATGGTCTACTTCTAAGGACTCTGCTCATTTTTTGTTTGACTTTGTTTTTGTTATGGCTCTAGGGTCTCAAGCCTCAGGAACTTATTATAGAAATCTTATTAGAGGAGATCTTTTCTTGCTTTTTCAGTCATTTAGATTCAAAAGAATGGTCCTTTTTTTTTCCCTTAGTGGAAACAGACAACTTTTTCCTCTTTTATGATAATGGTTTTTATATTTCAGATGCTAAGTTAAGTATGTTGTCATATATCATATTTTGCAGGATTTACTTTTGCTTCTATGTTTATCATTTACACGTTAAAATATGAAAGGAGGATATGTCAGTATTGCCCCTTTATTCCCCATTGATCTAGTCCAGCATTCTATATTTTTCATTCTGTTTTCAGATTCAAGCCTTTGGTTAAATTCCCCACTATTGATGTATTCCTGTAAATTTATGCCCATTGCTATGAACTGAAATTTGTGCTCCTCCCTGCAATTTGTATGTTAAAGTCCTAATTCCTAATGTACTGATTTATGGGGATGGGGCTTTGGGAAGGTAATTAGGTTTAAATGAGTTCATGAGGGTAGAACCTCCATGGCATATGTTTTCCTAAGAAGAGGAGATCAGAGATTGCTCTCTCTGCCATGTGAAGACACAGCAATTTATCTCATACAATACTGAATTTACCATCACCTAGATTTGGACTTGAGTCTCTAGAGTGAGAAATAAATATGTGTTGTTTAATTATCTTAGTTTATGGTGTTTTAGTACAGTCGCCTAAGGTGACTGAGTCATTCATTTCTTAAAAGTCACTTAGCTGGGTGCTATGGCACATGCCTGAAATCCCAGCGATTTGGGAGGCTAAGGCAGAATTGCAAGTTCAAGTCCAGCCTCAGGAATTTATCAAGGACCTAAGCACTTAGTGATACTCAGTCTTAAAATTTAAAAAAAAGGGGGGGAGGGGCAGCTGGAGTTATGGATTTGTGGTTAAATGACCTAGGTTCAATCCCTAGTACTCCCACTCTCCCTCAAACAAAGGAAATATTTAGACTTACATACATTCTTGAAAGTACAACCGTATAACTTTGCTTATCTCTCAGGATGAATTCAAGATTATGCCAAAATGAAGGAGACAGTAAAGCCTGAGTTGCTTACTTTAATTCCTCAGTTTTTGGACTATGAATTAATTGTATTACTTCTCCTAACCTTAGTAAATCTATCTATAAAATTTTCCATAAAATCCACATCATTAATAAAACAAACTATGCTGATACCTTCCTAAACCTGAAAAACAACTTCCCTCTCAGATGGAGGTGAACAACTTTTAATTTAAGTGTTCTTTCCTCATTGAGTGCCTGTATATGATGGACATTGTACTAAGTCTCTGGAATTCATCAGTAAATAAAACAAACCCTTACCTTTGTTATGTCCCAATCTTATATTTAAATGCCTGTTGTTTCTTCTTCGAATAGCTCCCAACTATGAATATCATGTCTTTTTAAAAATTAAATGCCATCATCTTTGCAATATTGTATTTATGACAGATGATTTATTTTCACAGTGTCAAAGCTTACATTTTACTTTTGAAAATATTGAATGAATTTTGTTCATGTATTAACTGTATTTTGGTTTTCTTAGAAGCAGGCCCTGAGTAAAGGATTGAGTACAAATAATTTGGAAGCTGATACTAGGAAATACCATTTGGGAGCAGAGAGGTGAGAAAGGAAAATAATAATAAAGAAATAAAGAGTCCATTATAGAAATGTTACCAATCTGGACAATTGGGGCTTAATCCTACCTGGAAACTCTAGGTGTCAGTGCCAAACTTAGACTTCAGAGTTCTCTGCCCAGTAAATGAGGGAGCTGGGTTATTTGTCTACCAACTTCTATAAGTGACTGTTTGAAGATTTCCTGGAGTTAATAATGCCCTCACACTTCAGCCCTGCTGCAGTGTCTAAGGTGATGGCTGATTGGGAGTTGGACCCACAAGAATAAGTAAGGTAATTTATCAGGATGTCCAGGCAGGACACCATAGCTTACACTGCATGAATCTTAGATAATGCCCACTGTAATGAGAGAATAACTGTGAAAGAGTATGGTCCTTTAATATAGCTCAAAGCCAAAATATGCCCTGGAATGCAGAACAGATCTCACTTCTCATTCTATTTTTTTTTTTTTTATTTTAACCTGGCATTCCTTCCTTCTCCCAAATTAAATCTACATTTCCTGATCTCTTCTTTCTGTCTAACCAGCCACAGTCCCTTCCTCTCACAACCACAAATTCAGAGCAAACCTGTAGGGTCAGTCTCCAAATGTTATTTCCACACGTTTTCACCTCTGTCACAACCATTCAGCGTTGCACTAGCCTCCTGCTTCATCCTTTCTTTCCCCTCTATAGTTAATGGTGCACCAAGAGTTTTCAAGTGATCTTTCAAAATCATAGATCTAAACATGTTGTTTCTATGTTCAAACTTTCTTCTTTCACATATTATTCATTGTCAAAGCCTAGGAGTCCTTACTGTCCCTGCACTCACAGGACTTTTACATACCATCTCCCACAGCCCTCCCCCTTGCTCAGGCCGCTGCAGGCACAAAGGGCCCTGTGCTGTTCATGTGGAGCCTCAGAACCTCCACAGTTCATTGTTGCTTCAGATATTTGCAAAAACTAGTGACTGGTGGGCTCAGGTCTGTTCCCACAAAGTTTTGTTTCAGAACCTGTGTGCCCATTTGCCCTGAAGGCTCTTGCCTTTAAGTCAGGTCTCTGATTATGTATAACTTCAGCAGAAATGACTTTCCAGGCCACTCTAACTAAAAAGTTACCACCAATCTTTGTTTTCTTACTAAACTGTATTTTTATAGCACTTAAGACATTTATTATTGTATTATAAATGGATTTGTTATTATTTCTAAATTTTTAATTCCGTCATTTGAACATACATTTAACATGGAAAGATACTTTATCTGCTTTGCTCACAAGTATATCCTCAGCACCTAGAATGATGCTCTATCAGCCAGCATAGGCTTGGTTATGTCTCATTAACAAAAAAAAATCCAATAGTTGAAAGATGATTTAACAGTGAAATCATATTTCATCTCAGCCAACACACCAACAGTGTGAATCTAGAATGCAGCTCTTTTTAATCAAGGTCACTTAATCACATAGAGTAATGGAGGTTCCAATTGTCACATATTCCATGAGAACTTTGATGTTTAAATCCTTTTAGAAGGGGCTCCCACTTACATTTAGTTGGCTGCATTAAGTCACAGGACAGGAGTGGAGAAGTGCAATCCTCTCAAGTGTTCTTGTGAACGGCCTTAATAACTAGAAAACACTTAGCTCATATAGAAAATCAATAAGTATTTATAGAATTGATAAATAATGTTTCTTAACATCTGTCTAAGGAGAGAGAAAAATATACTACCCTTAAAATCTAAAATCTAATTTTATTAGAAAACCTTCATGTATTGTGACCTTATCTGATATATTAAAATCCCAAGAGCATAGAAGCTCAATAATTTAGATGACCTCAATAAATCTTTGATGGATGGATGAATGAGAAACGGGAGAA
This sequence comes from Marmota marmota marmota, assembly GCF_001458135.2. Taxonomy (NCBI): domain Eukaryota; kingdom Metazoa; phylum Chordata; class Mammalia; order Rodentia; family Sciuridae; genus Marmota; species Marmota marmota. The sequence goes on along the minus strand of NW_026000057.1, from coordinate 22,602,720 downwards.
CTATGAGTCTTTACAGATGTCAAATCGGCTTGCTTTCAAAGACAATATTTAAAATATTTACATATATATACATGTATACATAAATATATACACACATACATATACAGACTTTTAAATACAGTATGCCTATGTAAAATATTACACATATATACAATAATGAAACACTGATAATCCTTTCACATCAGAAAGTTTGATGGGAATATGGAAAGATGATATGTTTTCAAGATGCTTTAAAAGAATTAGCTTTTTTCCTTCTGAAATACATTTATAATTTTATTTAATATTCAATGTATTTAGGGAGACAATTAACCTGTCTTTTACTGTTCAGAATATTTACATTAAATTTTTGTGACATTAGTAAAGATTCATGCTAAAATAGGAAACTGCATTTAAAGAACTGTTTCTAAAATGAACCTTTATGGTAGCTGAACTTAATCATAAGAGCTCTCCAAAATCTCACATAAATATCATCCTTCAATGACATCTTGACCAATCATGCATACAAAATATGTGAACTTCGTGTTTTCCCAGGGAACATCATCTAAGATAGACTGAATTACAGTCTATAGACCCTTTCATCACAAAGCTAATTTTGAGATCACAATTTCCATCTCACTCGGACTCCTCTTCATTTAATCTCGAGAATTATTATTTTCATATTGATAAACTATGTTGGGACACTCAGCACCTATTCTAAATCTAAATTAGATTATTGTACAAATATATTCATTAACTGAAGATTTAATGAAGCAACAGAAAAGAAAAGTCACAATGGAAAGGCAGTCTTGAGAGGTATTTTTAAAGAGGCAGATTTGGATCTAATAATGCATCTGGACTGCAAGCCATTATTTATAAATAGCACTTATTGAGAACTTCCTATATTTCCAATATAGTTCTAAGAGCTTTAGTTGTTTTAACTTTTTAAATTCTCCTAATAACTCAACAAGGGAAATGATATAACCTCATTGGTCTTTTTAGCAATCAGGAACCCAAAGTATAAGTGATTAAGCATCTTGCTATAATATACACCAAGCTAGGTATTCTCAGGTCTGTGGCAACTCATAGCAGCTATAGAACTTACACCCCTCTTGCTGGTACAGTTCCTGAGAAAGTCTCCTATGTATATATTTGAAAATATCCTCTTTGAATCTAGATTCTAGAGCAATAAGCATAAAGGTCATATTTTTGATGTGATTTGCAGCTATCAGAAATCCTAGTATGAATTAATGAATGACATCACTCTTGTGGTTTTGCTCATCTGTCTTATCATATATTAAATGTATGTAAATGATGATTCAGATAAGATCCCTTCACAAAAAGAAGAGATATATCATTTTGCTGACATTCCTACTTTTTGCTCCGTTCAACTTTCCTACTTCATGATTCAGTGTCAGAAGGTGGTATGAGTTTAGGAATTTATCCATATATTGTTTGTTAATCACACTGGTGGCATGTAATTAATTGTTCACAGTCATCTCATATGAGTCTTTGTATTTCTGTGGAATCAGTTGTAATGTATCTTTTTTACATTTCATATTTATTTGAATCCTCTCTTTTTATCTTAGTTTGTCAATTTTTACTTATTTTTCCAAAAAGCAGCACTTATTTCTCTGACTTTTCTATTGCTGTTCCAAACTCTATTTTATGTATTTCTGTTCTAATCTTAATTTCCTTCCTTCTTTTAACTGTGTGTTAGTTTCTTTATCTTTTAGCTTTAAGCATATAATTAGGTTGTTTATCTGCTGCCTTTCTCTCTTTGTTAATCTGGGTGTTTATTGCTACAAAATTGTATTTCTTTTGTTGTACATCTTAAGTTTTAGCATGTTGTACCTCAGTCTTCCTCTTCTAAGGTAATTTCCCACAAGATTTTATGTTTGGACCACCAGTGTATCAAGAGTATATTCAATCCCCACATATTTTTGAATTTTCTAATTTTTTCTCTTGTTACTGGTTTCTAGTTTCATAACAAAGTAGCTAGAAAAGGTAGTTGCAGTGACTTTAGTTTTCTTAAACTTGATAGGACTTTGTTTTTGGCCCAATTTATGCTCTATCTTGAAGAATATTCCAGGTAAGCTTGAGAAAAATGTCTTTTGTCTATTGTTGGATGGAATGTATGCAAGTATCTATTAGGTCAATTTTGTCTATAAGGTTATTCATGTCTGCTCTTATTGATTTTTCTGTATATATTATATAGCCAATGATAATAGTGGGATCACTATCACCCACAATGATTGCTTTACTATTTCTCATTTCAGTTATGTTAATATTTGCTTTATGAATTTAGGTGTTCAATGTTTTGGACATATATTTTCATAATTGTTTTATTCCCTTAATGAGTTAAGTCCAGTGTCATTATTTTGGAACAACCCAATCCCAGTATATAAGGATCAGCCACAAAGTACCTTAAGACTTTAAAAAGAGGCAGATAGAACCAGTATTGTACTGAGTGCAATTTATCAGGGACTTACTGACCTGAGTGTGGTCCTAGGCGTCAGTGAAACCAGTGGATCTCTATGATTTGGGCCACAGAACAGGGACATATAGAGTAATCAGGATGAAAGCAACTTCATCCAAGCCAGAACACATGTGGTTTATTTCAAGCTAATACTCAAGACTTCAGGCACATTTCTTGCATAAATTCCTTTATATTTACTCTAATGTTTTTATCTAGAGATACTGGGAAACTATGTGGAGAAACCAACCAGAGTTTCTCTGTGGCAATCATGGTGGTTATGATGCCAGATGGCTGCAGTCAATCAAGCCGACCTCTATAGTCATCAATAATCACTTTGCTTGTGTCAGTTTTTGACTTAAGGTTTGTTTTGTCTAATAAATATAGTCACACCCTTGAAAATTAGTGCAACTGCTCTGGAAAGCAGTATGGAAATTTCTCAAAAACAAAAACTAGGAATGGTACCACCATATGACCCATCTATCTCACTCCTTGATATATTCCAAGACTTCAAATCAGCATACTACACATACATACACAGCCACATCAATGTTTATAGCAGTATAACTCACAATAGCCAAGCTATGAAACCAATATAGGTGCCCGTCAACAGATTAATATATAAATAAAATATGGTATATAGACACAATGGAGTACTACTACTCACCCATAAAGAAGAATGGAATTATGGCATTTGGCAGTAAATGGATGGAACTGGAGACTATCATGCTAAGTGAAATGTCAGTTCCAAAACGCCAAAGGTCAAATATTTTCTCTTGTATGCAGAAGTTAATCTAAAGTGAGGGAGGGAGAGAAAGAAAAAAAAAGGAGAGGGAATTTCATCGAAAGAGATGAAAGATGAGTAGAAAAAGGCAGTTGAGGAGGAGGAAGGAGGGATCAGATAGGGGAAGAAGAGTGGAATGAATCTGTACATGCAGAAATATACCACAGTGAATTTCAACATCATGTATATCCACAAGACACTAATTAAAAAATAAAAAATAAAAAACTACAAGTAAATTACAGAAAGATCAGAGTACAGGGAGGGCAGCAGAGGGAGGACAAAGAAGGTGGAGAAGTGCTGGGGACTGAATTAGAGCAATTTTATATTCATTCCATGCTTTATGATCATGTCAAAATGTATCCTAGTGTTATATATAACTAAAAAGAATCAATAAAAAAATATTTTCACCCCTACCCTCTTTTTATTATGATTTTTGATTGCTTGTAACATTTTTCTACCCCTTCACTTCCTGCCTATGTAATACCCTTAAAGTGAAAGTGATTCCTTTTAGGTAACATATTTTTGAACTTTACTTTTGTATCCATTCATCCACTTGTTGTACCTGTATTGAATATTTTAAACCTTTCACATCACAGAACAGGTAAGGACTTACCATTATTGTTTCATTGTTCTTAGGATTTTGTTGTTCCTTCGTACCCTTCTTCCTCCCTGGCAGGATTCCTTTGTGATCAGATGATTTATATAGTGGTTTGTTCTGATTCTGTTACCTTTAGCTTTTGTGTATCTACTAGAGGGCTTTTAGTTTATATTTATGATGAGTTTTATACAAAACATTCTGTGGTTATTAACAGTCTGTTTTCAGTTGATAAAACTAAACTTCTGTTACATATCAAAAGTCTATTCCTGTGGGGTGGGGTTGTGGCTCAGTGGCAGAGCACATGTGAAGCGCTGGGTTCGATTCTCAGCACCACATAAAAATAAATCAATAAATAAAACAAAGGTCCACTGACAACTAAAAACATATTTAACAAAAACAACAACAAAAGGCTATTCCTTTATTTTATCCCCCCTTCTTCTTGTGTTTTTAGCATCAGCATTTACATCATTTTATATTGTGTATCATTATCATATTATTTCAGTTGTACTTATTTTTAATACTTTGTCTTTTACCTTTAGAGAATAGTTTAATAAGTTTATAAATCACCAGTACAGTATTATTGGATTCTGAATTTCACAACATATTTACCTTTACCATTGAGTTTTATACTTTTCATAAGTTCATGTTATTACTAATCAATATGCTATTGTTTCAACTTGAAATTTTTCCTTTACCATTTCTTCTAAGGCATGACAACATGTCCGGGGTGATGAACTCTCTTTCTCTCTGTGTATGTGTGTGTGTGCACACATGTGTGGTACTGGTGCTAGGGATAGAACCCGGACTTCATGCATACTAGGCAAGCACTCTGAGTGAGCTACCCCCTCCAACCCCCCCCCCCAGCTCATTTACATGAGAAAGGCTCTTTCCTTCGGTAACACCTTTTCTCCGTATTGACACAAGTTTTTTGGTGGCAGCTCTTGGAGTATATTACGTATTATCTCCTATCCACCCATAGTCTTATAAGGTTCTCTTGCAACTTCTGACAAGTTGCTTTTGTCTTACTATTTTTAAAATTCTTTTTTTTTTTTTTGACTTTGGAAAATTTCATTATAATGTGTCTTTGTGTAATCTTTGATTTGTATGGGAGAAAATCTTTCCCACCTATATTTGTAATAGGGAGTTAATTTCCAGGATATAGAAAGAACTCAAAAAACTAATAAACAACAACAAAAACCTCAATCAATAAATGGGCAAAGGAACTTAAAGGAACAAAATTTTTGATACACTTTAAATATGTGAACCCAGATGTTCATATCCCTCCCAAGATTTGAGAAGTTTTCACCCATCATTTTTGTGGGAGGTACCAGGGATTGAACTCCGGGGCACTTGGCCACTTAGCCACATCCCCACATTTAAAGACAGGTTCTCACTGAATTGCTTAGCTCCTCACTGTTGCTGAGACTGGCTTTGAAATCCAGATGCTCCTGCTTTAGCCTCCTAAACTGCTGGGATTACAGGCATGAGTCACAGCACCCAGATCATCATCTATTTAATAACTTTTTTCTTCTTTCTTTCACTTTTCTCCTTCTGAGACTCCTGGAAAGCATATATTGTTTCAGGTGATGTTGCCTTGTAAATCCCATAGTCTTTCTTAGGCTTTTTCATTCTTTTTTCTTTTTTTTTCCATTTTCTAAAATTTATTTTTTCTAATCAGTTATACATGACGGCAGAAGACTCTTTGATTCATTGTACACAAAGAGAGCACAATTTTTCACTTCTCTGGTTGTACACAAAGTAGGGTCACATCATTTGTGCAATCATACATGTACCTAGGATAATAATATTCGTCTTATTCCACCATCTTTCCTATATCCATGCCCCCTCCCCTCCCTGCCAAAGTCATTCTTTTTTCTTGATAATCTCTGACTTCATAATCTCAAATGATCTGTCTTTGAGTTCACAGATATTCTACTATTGGTTGAGTCACCTCTTAAAGGTCTACTTCATTTTTCATTTAATTCATAGTCTTCAGTTCCAGAATTTTCTTTGGTTATCTGTTACTATTTCTATTTTTCACTGAGTTTAACATTTTATACACATTTTTTAAAAATTGTTAATTTGTGTTTCTTAAAGCACCATGAATTTTCCTAAAACAATTATTTTGATTTTTTTGTTAGATATTTTATAGTTATTTTGATTTTATTATATTTCCAGTTCTTTTTATTACTGGAACATTATTGTGTTCTGTGGAAGTGTCATGTTCCCTTGATGTTCTGTGTTTCATTTTTGTTTTGCATCGCTGTATTTTCATTTACTGGAGGAGTCACCTCCACCAACCAGTACTCTCTTTGTGAATTTCCTTCACAAGCAACTTGTCTAGATATCCCTAGGGTATCTCAGACTCTTTCTATGGATGCCCCTTCTCTACACTTTTTATTCCCTTTTTAGGAGAATTATGAGTATTGTATTTTTTTAGGAGAATTATGAGTACTGTCATTTTTTTCTCAGTCCCATAAAACAAGGCTGATTGCTATGAGCCTCCATTTACTTTCCCAAGGACAGTGTGCTATGAAGTGTTTAGGTTACATGTCAGTTTAGCACAATCCACCAAGGTGACTTATGTGCTAATGTAGTTTTCAAAAGTTAACATGCCACTTGTGGTGACTAGCTGTGGGGGAATCATTTATAGGGATTATGTCCTATGAATTTTGGGGCAGGCCTCTTGCTGAAATTTACATAGGGTTTAGTAGAATCCATGGCTTTCTGTTGAGGCCTATGCCCTGATTTCTGTGAGTCTCTGTCTCTTTTCTTCCTCCTCGCCATATTCAGATCACTTAGCTCTCCTTACCCCTCAGCATTTTTTAGGAGTTGAGAAAGAGTGGGTCTCTTAGTGTCCTCCAGGGCTGGGAAGGCTGAGTGTTCACTGTTCTTTTGTTTTCTTCCGAAAGAGAAATCATGGGCAGAAGAGGACTCTCTTGGAGCTTTGCTGCCTTGCAAAAGGAATGGTGTAGGTAACATGAACTGTTCTTCCCATTCCTTTTCAGGTTTCTGGAATCTCTCTACACACTCTAGCTCTTCTACAACAGTACTCTCATCCATGAATGGTTCTGAAATTTTGTGTTTGTACGAATAATAAGGGCTGAAAACTCCCTTTCCAACATCTTACTGATATCACATCCAATCCCAAATTATTGATTTTGGTAAAAATCAAATTTGCTGCTTCTTAAGTATGTTTTGATTGCTGCAGCTAAGAAACCATTGCCTAGAGGAATTCAGCAATATTTACACTTATGTTTTTTTTTCTAAGAAATTTTCAGTTTCAGCTATTACTTTTAGGTCACTGATCCAGATACATTGATTTTTGCATATTATATAAGGTATTTTTCTGCATATGGCTATGCAGATGTTCCATTGAAAATACTATTCTTTTACCATTGCTATGTACAGGCAAACTCTCATTTGAAATCTATTGATCATAAATATAAGTGTTTATTTGGGGCCATCAATCCTATTTCATTATTCTAACCATATCCCAGTAACAATGTCTGAATTACTGTAACTTTGTAATAAATTTTGATATTAGGAAGTGTGTATCTGTTCTCCAACTTTATTCTTTTTCAGGATTACTGTGGCTATTCTGGATGCTTTAAATTTCCATGTGAAATTTAGGGTTAGCTTGTTAATTTGTGCAGAGAAGCTATCTAGGATGTTGATAGGGATTAGGGTGAATCTGTAGATGATCGATTTGAAAATTAGTTTTATCTTAGCATCATTAAATCTGTTGATCCATGAACATAGATCAGCACAATTTTATGACTACTGTTTTATGCAACTATATTATAAATAAGATAGAAGAAAATAAACACAAAAAAATGTGGACTGTCTGTACATTTTTCCTGTGCGATTACTTGTATTACTTCCCTTTATTTCTTCATGGAGATTCACTTTACTTCCATCATTTTATCGTAGCATAAAGGAGTTTCTTCACTATTTCTTGAGAGAGAAAGTTTTCTAGATCAACTCTAAGTTTTTGTTTATCTGGGAATAACTCAATAGGTTTTTAATTTATCTGGGAATAACTCGATTTACTTTTCATTTTGGAAAGATAATCTGATGGACAAGATTTCTTGGCAGTTATTTTTCTTTTGGCACCATGAATATATCATTCCACTTCCTGCTGTCCTCCCTATTCCTGATTATAAATCACCCATCTTTTGAGGCTTCCTGTGTATGATGAGTTACTTTTATCTAGCTGCTTTAAAGATTTTTCTCTTTGTCTTACAACAATTTAACTATAATCTGTTGGTGTGTAGATCTCTTTATTATTTATTCTACCTGAAGTTTATTAAGCTTCTTGGAAGATAGATTATAATCTTTTCCATCAAATTTGGGAACACACTGGCCATTTTATTTCCAAATATTCCTTCTCCAACTTTCTCTCTTCTTCAAATACTATCATTATGTGAATGTAAGTATAGCTTGGAAGCATTTCACAGGATTCTGAGGTTCTCTTCATTTTTCTTCATTCTTGTATCAATCCCTTCCTTAGCTTGGATAATCTCAATGGATCTATCTTAAATTTCACTGATTTTTTTTTCTTTGCCAGCTCAAATATATTGCTGAGTCCTGTAATATATTTTAATTTCAGTTATCATACTTTTCAACCCCAGAGTTTCTGTGTAGTACTTTGAAAAATGGTTTTCTTTATATGACATCACTCTCATAGTTTCTGTTAGTTCTTTAGATACAATTTCCATTCATTATTTAAATATATATAACATGACTATTGATTGTCTTTTCTTCCCATGCATGGGCTATATTTTCCTGTTTCTTTTCATGTCCTCCACCTTTTGTTGATAAGTAAATATTTTAATGAAATGTGGAAATCAGTCATCTCCTTTTCTCAGGGTTTGTTGTGAGATTGGTTTGGGTTTATAAAAAACAATTAATTAATTCTAAAAAATATGTATTCATGCCATGTGTGGTCACTGAAGTTGACTTGATTAGCCTGGTGGTCAGCTTATGATTAAATAGAGATTTCCTTAAGGGCATGGAAGAATAAATCTTCCTGCCTTTGCCAAGTGATTCTGTTTGTATGTGTTGTGAAATGTTCCCAGTGTTCTGGTAGTTTAAAACCCATTTATCCTTCATTTCCTACCCTATGCAGAATCTCAAGGTCAGCCAGAGAATTGGGCTTGTCTGGTCTTTCTTGGGTATGTGCATAGCTTTATATATATGTATATACCCAGCTCAGGTGTGTTGCTTCTGAGGTTCCCAGCAATAAATCAGATCATTTTAAAGACTTCTCCAGGCATCACATTCCCCAGATATATTGGAATTTTATTATTGCTTTTTATATTTCTCAACTTGTGTCACTGTGTCTGGCAACTGCAATATTAAATAGTTGTTCATTTTTGACAATGCCCTTGGGATAGGGTTGTTTTGCATTCTGACTCAGGTCAAATAAGACAAGTCTGATAAGTGGGCCTAAACTATGGAGTTGCTAGACATGTCAAATGTTTATAAATCTCTGGGAGTAGAGTTTTTGTCTCCAGACCCATTAGACTATGTTAGTAGCCAAAATAGTATTCCTTTCCACAGTTGTCTTTTTAGCAAGGACACTAGTTTTCAAGACAACACCACATGAGATGGGGAAAGTTAAAATACCACAAAGTTTGCTGTTATAAGTGAGATTCAGCCATTTGTCTTTAATGTACATGCTTCAGTTGTTGAAAGCTTTGATTGATTTCCAGAATCTGAAAAAAAATTGTTTTTTGACAATTTTTTTCCAGACTTATTATTTTAGTAGGAGCTGGATTTTCATATATCCTTATCTCACCATTTCAGAAGTACTTTTTTATTACATATTACCTAGGGAAATTTTATCTCCACTATTTGGGGCAGTTCCATGTTGAAAAGTATACACATACCTATTGTAATATTCATGGGCAAAAGAAGCACAATTGAAGGGAATGCTATAACTTGGAAACTGTCTTTATGGTTGTTTTCCTCTATCACCTATGGTATGATAAACACTCCTTCACCGAAATCTTTGAACAGCTTCACTATTTTTTACTTAGGATAATTTTTTTAAATATTTTTTTAGTTGTAAGTGAACATGATGCATTTATTTTGTTTATTTAGTTTTATGTGGTGTTGGGGATTAAACCCAGCACCTTACACATATGAGGCAAATCCTCTACCACTGAGCACAACCCCAAGCCCTAATTAGAATAATTTTTAAAGAGAAATTTTAGAGTCAAAAGACATTAACATTGTTATAGCTATTGACAGAAAGATATGTCATATTTATATACTTCTGATCTCCACCAATAGTGTAAAAGGGACTTCTTGCCTTAAAATATAGCAATTGTTTTCCAATGATCTGATGGAAATCAGATTAATGAGAAGATAATATTTTTATAGAGGAACTCCTGATCCTTAATTAAAAAAAGAAAAAGAAAAAAAAGAAGGGAAAATCAAACTGAAATATCTGACAATCTGATAATAACTCACAACTTACTGAGTAGATATCTCTAAATTAAACCTTTCAATATGCTATAAGATACTATGTTGGTTTGATAGGGCTGCCATAACAAAACCCTACTGCTTAAGTGGCTTAAATACAGAAATTTTTTTCCTCACATTTCTGAAGAGTGGAATTACAAAATCAAGATGATAGCATGTTTGGTTTCTCCTCAGGCCTTGCTCCTTGGCTTGCAGAACACCATTTTTTTTTGTTGTTGTTGTGGTCTCACAGGGTCTTTTTGCTGTGTACACATCTCTAGTGTCTCTTCTTTTTATAAGGACACACCCTTATAAAAATTAGGGCCTACCCTCACTTAAATGAATCTACTTAACCTTTATTTTCTCCTTAGAGGCCCTGTTTACAAGTAAGGTAACATTCTAAGATTCTAAGAACTAGATTTTCAACATATGGATTTTTGAGGGGCACAAATTAGTATGTAACAGATATTAAAAAATATACATACACCTATAACTATCACCTGCATATCGATTTTCATAATTCATAGACTCTGAAAATCCTGTACATAGGAATGTAAGTCTGGGATTCTTTTAGATCAGTTCTTTGGAGAAATGTGATGACATTTAATAGATATACAAGTCACATTTGTAGAGGATTTTAATGTCAATCTTGGTTTCTATAATGTCTTTATAATGACCAATATATAGGAAGATATTGGTAATAGCCATTCAATAGAACAATAACTATCCAGTTACAATTACTTATTTATAAAACCTATCTTAAAAACAACTGAATATCTAGCAATATATTGAATAAGATTTATTTTACTAAAGAATAATGACATTCAGATTTAAAAGATGATTTTTCTTTTGCTGAAATATAACAATCTACTATTACCCAAATCCATATTATAATTTTCTCCTTCCATGCTACTCTGGCTGTATTATCATTAATGCTAATAAATTGCCTTCAGTGACTAGTAGAATTTTTCATTTTCTAAAGTGAATAAATTAATATTAAAATATCCCTATATTAAAAATATGCACACTCTGAAACCCAGTCCTGTTATGCCTATAACATGAGCTGGGAGGTTAAAGGTAATACCCTGAGACATATCTTGTCTTTTGTCATTAATTAATATCCTGTCATCTATAATGTGCACTGCTCTACTAAATATTGCTTGCTTAAACATTACATATTTCAAAAGCCTATTCTTGAGACCTACGCTTTCCCCGATGTAATGTGGTTATAATCAGTTAAAAATATTAGCAATGTGAGTCACTGAGGTACTCTGAGAGGCAAGTTTAGAGGGCATATAAATATTCAGAATTTCAGATACTCTTTTATTTGACTGTCAAATTAAATTTATATTTAGGATATTCCTATTAAAATTAAGCAAATGCAGTCAAAATAAATTCTTTTCATTGCTGTGTTTAAGTAGTATATTAAATAGAGAAATTAGAAATTCTTATACAGTTTTGACTATTATTGGCAAAAGCCATTATTTGAGTTTTATAACAAAAGGAAAATCAATAATTTTGCCCTTTTCTATTTTCATGCTCAGATCTTACTCATTTTTATTTCTTAGTAAGAGGAAGGATTTTCTTTCTCCATTGGCATCATAATTGAGAGGTTGAAGGAATGTAAATGGTACAGAGTGTTCAAAGATATAGCAAGACATGGGCCTGATTCCTGGCTCCAGTACTTACAAGTTGTTTTAGTATGGACAAGACACTGAGCATCTAAATCCAGTTTCTCAGCTGGGCAATGGCATTGGATGATGAGTTCAGAGGCTACAGGGACACAGCCACATCAATGTTTATAGCAGCACAATTCACAATAGCTAAACTGTGAAACCAACCTAGATGCCCTTCAATAAATGAATGGATAAAGAAAATGTGAATGGAATATGAAATGGAATATTACTCAGCAATAAAAGAGAATAAAATCATGGCATTTGCAGGTAAATGGAGAGAGTTGGAGAAGATAATGCTAAGTGAAGTTAGCCAATACCAACAAACTGTTTAAATGACCAATGTTTTCTCTGATATAAGGAGGCTGATTCATAATGGGGTTTGGAGTGGGAGCATGGGAGAATTAGATGAACTCTAGAGATGGCAAAGGGGTGGGAGGGGACAGAAGGGGGCATGGAGGTAAAAAATGATGGTGGAATGAGATGGATATCATTACCCTAAGTAAATGTATGAAGACACAAATGGTACGAATATAGTTTGTATACAACCAGAGATAAGAAAAATTGTGTTCTATATGTGTAATATGAATTATAATGCATTCTGCTGTCATATATAACAAATTAGAATAAAAAATTTAAAAAAAATTTAAAAGAAAATAAATAACTAAATAAATCTAGTTTCTCCTCAAATTGGAATAAAGTATTTCTCAAAAGATTATGATAAATGAATGAGAATTCCCTTTAGCACAGAAAAAGTGCTCCATGTGTAAGGACATTAAATATTATTTTTTCCTAAAATGATATTATCTAATTATTGAGTGTATTCAATATTTTCTGGTTTTATTTTTTTTCTGTTCTGTTCATGTCATTAGGCTAAAATAAAAATGAATCAATCTGAATTAATTAATTTCAGGAGACAGTCATCAATTTCTAGATTAGGAAAATGAATGGTTTTAAAACAATTCTACATTGTATTGTCACTCATGCTTTTTATATATAGCATATTCTAGCTTTTTTATAACTGGAATGTTTTTCTACCATGCTGGATTGATAATTGAACAAATATGCATAGGTTTGGTTTTATATTTATGAATATTAACATCTTTCCTTAAACTGTAAATGGACATTGTGATAATATTCTTTTGAATTCATATTTGTATAATCTGTCAATGATCTCTAATCTATCCTTAAGTTACTACTGGAGAAGTTTGACCTCATGTTAATATTCAAATATTGATTAGAAACTAATTGTTTTGCTTTAATACATTGATCCATTTTCTGTAAGTTTCATCCATATATTCTATTAACACAGCTAATAGAAATATAGGTATATACCTAAAATGCCTCATTAATCAAGTCAAAAGCTGAAAACATGGGTCCAATGACATAATGGCTGATTCTACTTTATCATCTTAAGACATATACGTTTGAATATTTATATATGAGTAGAAAAGGGAAAGTTAAAAGGTCTATATTGGAATTATGAAGAAACATTGACAGGTGCTGGATAGGTAGAGGAGGAAAATCTGAAAGTTCACCAGAATGTGAACTATATACAAAGAATGCCGAGAAATAAAATGTTTGAACTAGGAGGGAATATGAATAAAAAAGGGTATAGGAGCATGTAGTATTAGGAAATCTTAGTTTGTTAGTCCACCCCAGTCTATAGAGGTGTCAATGTGGAGAACTGAAATTACACAATGGTTCCCCATCCAGAAGAGCACAGGTACCAGGGGCTGGTAGGGCTACTACAGTGGCTGACAACTAAACCAGTAAGGACTGGGGGGGGGGGGTGGCATGGTTATGAAGAACATGGACATTGCTGGACTGCCTGGGTTATTTCACTTCTCTATTCCTTATTTCCCTCACCTATTGTATGGAGTCTCGAGAGTACCTTCTTTATAGTACTTCAGAGCCTTTCCTGCTGTGCCTAACAAACATCAAAGTGCCAAGTAAGTTTATTTCATAACTTCAAAGAGACACCTAGACCCAGTTTAGAGTTGAATAATTAGTTAAGAATGGGAACATAATTCCAGCACATGTAACAAGAGCCGAGAGTCAAGATTCCAAGTACAGTGCTTCCATTAATTGAATAAGAGCTAGTGGGAGAAAGCAAATGGATCTTTGGCACTGAATCAAAAAGAAAGCTCAGAGGTCAGCAGTGAGACATTAGTTCATAGAAAGATGGCAAGGGAGGAAGATACTACAAAACTCATCTGCACTGGAGCCGAGCTGAGAGGGGTGCCAATCAGATCAGCCTGCTTCCCAATTCTGTCTAGATTGACTTAGGAATTGGGGGACAGCTGAGGTTCCAGGGGCTGTGCCTGAATCTCATCATGTAGACTGGACAGAACAGAAACCAGGGGCTATAGGCAAAGACATAAGATACTGGGATGCAGGTGAAGGATTAAATGACACTATTGTGGGGAAAAGAATGACACAAGGATTAGAAATGAGGAGTTTCATTTTTCTTATAGAGTTTCTTCAGTGAGTATATTATTTTTAATGACAGAATCTATTTCAGAATAATGTCTAATTTCCATCTCTGTGTTCTTGAATTGTGCTTTACAGTGTTTTACATATAAAAGAATTAAATGAAAAATTTTTAAAAGAATGAATGATTAATGAAAGTAATGTGAATAGACTTGCCCTGTGAAACACAATTTCAGGTTATCTTTCCATTCTAACTCATAGCATTAAATGTCTAATTATTACAAAGGCAAGCTATTTCCTTATCATGAGGGATAGGATTTAGACCATTCTTGCTGAGCTGTTACGCTGGAGCATAATTCAGAGACAAGCACAGACAAATCTACTGTTGAAGCAAAAGGTATGAATTGGTTTAATTTGAAACAGACACAGTGATGTGGAAGTGAGGCGCAGAGTACAAAGGGCCTGAATGAAATGGCAAAGTTAAGGTCAAGAGCTCAGAGGTCACAAGCAAGAAGAGATGTATGGTGACTTAAGGTCAAGATGTGGATTGATTGAGGTACATAAGCAAGATAGACTACTATCTGGTGCAACAAACTAAGAAGCAGGCAAAGAAAAAAAAAAAAAAAACCCAAAACAAAGAAAACCCCACAGAGGCAGAACTTCACCTGCATCTGTAGCTCTTTTCCTTCATCTGACCATCGATTATGTTAGAAAGTCCTGGGTAATGATATCTAATATATCTCTGGCACATTTAATCCTATTTCACCTAGTGTTTTCATAAAGTGGGGGTGCTTGCTGCTGTTTTTAGGATTAAGTTGTGCAAGCCCTATAAATTGTTAAGTTGCTGGGAGCCATTAGCCAAGTAGGTATGACAATTTCCTTGCCAGCGTACCCCATGTTACAGTGACATTGAATGTGGGTGACCTTGCTCAAGGACCAGGGCGGATTAGGGTGTTCCCGGTTTAGGATAATCGGGTTTAGGGCGTTCCAGGTTTAAGATTATTCCTGCTGGGAATAGGGCGTATCCTGCTGCCTGAGTTCCCCTTGAGTTCTCAAGGGATTCAGACAGTATATTTTGGGAGAGAGAAGCCCAGTGGAGGTGGATTTGGGCAGAGAACGTGGATTTCCCCAGAACGTGTTTGTAGACGGCTGGTGTGAGTTCAGGAATAAAGAGTTGCTGTTTGAATCTACAAGCTGTGTGGTGGCTCGTGATTTTGTGCCCAGCCAGACTGCGGCATTAAGTGTAGTGCATAGTATAGTAACTTTAAATAACAGAAAAAGAAAACTCAGGTTTACCACTTACTAATGGTGTGAATGATGGAAAACTTATCTTCTCTAAGTCTCAGTTTCTTTCTAGAACAATTTACACAGTAGTTATTTGATTATTAGAGAAAAGGGGTCCTAACATCTAACCAAGTGCCTGGCATAAAGTCAGTGCTCATGAAATAGCAATCAGCACTATTATCACCTATTTATCAATATAGGGTATTACAATATCCCTTTTATGTAACGTTCACCTGGGCAAATGCTTATCTTAGCTAAGCTGCACTATCTAGGAATTGGTAGGCAGAGTTTATGTCCTGTTTTGTGGATCCTGGACTTTGCTATGAAACTTCCTTTGGTCAAAGAAATGTTCTCAAATGTGATGCAATGACTGTGCAGTTTGGTATGGCTCTTGACCTGTGGTGACACAGCATGCTAAAAATACACCCTGGATTGCACAAAGAAAATAAGGAAACATAGAGTTGGCTAGAACCAACCTGCAGTCTGGAATCAAACTCAGTAAATCCCAATGGAACCTTGTACAGCCATAGCCACACCAAAACCTACGAACGAAGAAAGAAGTATGTATTGCCACTGAGTTTGGGGAAGTTTGTTGTGTAGCACTATTGTAGCAAGATGATGAAGGAAGTGCCTAATGAGAAGATAATAAGTGTTCAAGTAGGGGCAGATAGGCGCATTGTATAACTCAGGACCTCTCTGAGAGTTCACTCAGTATTTGGTCAAGCTGTGGCCATTTGGGTCTGAGGAATACTTTTGTTGTTGCCTGGATTAATACCCAGGATACCTAGGAGCAAAGAATAATTAACTCAGGGAATACTACCAGGAATCGAACAATAATAACACCAACAAACAAAGAGGATTTCAAACACTAAAGATCAATTCCAAACATGGATCTAAGAATATGACAGCTTATATTCTTCAAAAACAATTTCAAGGAGCTGTTTAAGGATATGTATTATAGAAAAAGAAATACAATATAGATATTGGAAACAGGTAAGGAGAACATTAGATGTCCTTTAGGTGCAGTACTGGGCTTACAGTGTGATGCATTGACTTTTTCTAATTAAGCCATTTTATAATTCTGTATAAGCAAGTGCTAGCTTATAGATTTTACAGTAAAGATGCAAATAAATTCTCTCTGATAAACAGATAACCCCAGTGATCTTATTATAACATTTTATATTGCTTATAAATATATAGATCCTCAGATGAATTTGAAATAATTTTAACATTTTACCCATAACCTAATTAATTACTGTGTCATAAAATCTTTGACAGACTCATTTTATGCTTGTATGAGTGTTACATTTTTAACATTTTGAAAATCATACTTTAATAATCTAAAAACAAAGATAAAGACCTGTCTTAGTTGTTGCAGGTGCATAACAAAATATATAAACTGAGTGGTTTAAACAACTTGTTTCTCCCAGTTTTGGAGATCCAGTTCCGATGTAGCCTGCGCTTCCTGATTCATCAAGACAGTCTTCCCACCATATCTTCACATGGAGGTCAGAGGAAGCAAGCTTTCTCAGGACACTTATTAGGTGACAAATCCCATTCACAAGAATTCTAACCTCCTGATTTCATCCAATCTAAATTGCTTCCCAAAGACCCTGCCTACCAGTGCCATCACATGAGTGGCAGGGTGTTAACATAAAAATTTGGGGGAGTAGGGGCAATAAGCTTTTGGTTCATGTGTTAGTCAGCTTTGCTTTACTGTGATCAAAATACCTAACAAGAACAACTTAGAGGAGGAAAAGTTTATTTAGAGCTCAGAGTTTCTGAGATCTCTGTCCAGAGACAGCCAAGTCCTTTTTTCTAGGTCCAAAGTGAGGCAGCACATCATGACTGAACGTCATGGTAAGGAAATCTGGTCACTTCATGGCAGTTAGGAAGCAAAGAAAGGGGATAAGGGAAGGGGCTGAAGAGCACTCCCAGGGTACTCCCCTAGTGACCCACTTCCTCCAGCCAACCCCACCTACCTATAGCTACCACCCATTCAAACCGGGGTGCACTGATTAGGTTACAGCACTCAGAATCCAATTATTTCACCTCCAAACAATCCTGCATTAACACAAGAGCTTCTGGGGACACCTCACATCCAAACCATAACAGTTTATAACAAGAAATGTCTGTAAGGTCTCCAAATAGGATGCAGCTGCTGAGGGATGTTCAGGGCAGCTTCCACTCCCCCCACTACACACAATTTGCAGAGTGCTAGTCCAGGAAAAAGAAATAATCATGAAATGCAACATGAAATCAAGCAGAGGCAAACCTCACCCAAGGAGTAGGTGGGTAGACCACATGGGATATAGCCAGAGTCACAACACTGTGAAGAGTAAAACCTGCTACTCTGCTGTTTCTTGGCCCTTTCAGAATTCAGAAAGGGGTCATGGAGATCAACACAAAGCTTGTTACTTTACTGTAAAATTTCCATTGTTTAAATTTTCCCCAAAGGTCCACATGTTAAAAACTTGGTCCCCAGGGTGGTGCTGTAGAGGGGTAGGTGCAAACTTTAGGAGGTGTGGGGTGTTCCTTTGAAGAGAATCATGGGATATTTTTCTTTTCTCCTTCTCCTTCTCCTTCTCCTTCTCCTTCATTTTTATTGATTTCTAGCTTGGAATGTAAGCAGTTTGTTCTGCCACACAGACTCCACCAATGCCATCCAGCAACCCCACCAGAGACTCAAACCAATGAATCTGCCTGATCTTGGACATGAACCTCTAAACTTTGGACCAAAACAAACCTTTTCTTTTCATCAAATAAATTACCCCAGGTCTCTTTCCACATAGTAACAGAAAGCTAACTAATACAAAATACTATCAGGATAAGTTGGTATGGCAAAGATGGAGTTACTTTAATGTGTGCTCCCCTCCCATTGACCATTTTAACTATATATAATTTTTTGGAACACAAAAAGATTATTTCTAATTCAGAAAAAAATGCAGGTGTTTTATACATTTAATAAAATTTGATGGGTAAAATAGCACATTTTCAAAATATCTCCACATGATTCCTCAACAATGTCTAATAGGATGCTCTTAATTAGGTGCTAGAAATTTTCAGGTTAGCCAGGAATCTCTGAAGTCACTCATGTAACCCCCTTCAAATTGGAACACATTATTCTCTATTTATCTTAATTTAGTGAATATGACTTTTCAAGCTCTCTGAAGTTATAAATTAGTAATTACTTTTAGGAGCCAATGCAAAGGGTCTTCTCCTTGATCATAAATTTAAATTAGTACATTACTTTTAGGAACCAATATAAAGGGCCTACACTTTGATGAATTTGAAAATGTGATACCCTATTAGGTTGTTACCTAAATATTTGAGTTCACACAAACAATGGTTCTCTACCAGGGACATTGTTAGTCAAAAACTCCAGAACTTACATGTTAGTGTTATGCATATCAATGACCCCTCTAATTTTCTCAAACATTTTTGCCATTTCCCATGTTCTCTCCTCTCTGTGTTTTTGTTATTTTATATGCTACAGTCACTTCCCACTCTTTCCCCTATTTTGTTCTGGCAAACTGCTATTCTCTTTTTAGATTCACCTTAATTAGAAACATCAGATAGAGTCCTTAGTCTCTACTTCCCTAAAAATGCTTGCCTAAACCCATTGCATAGCATCTCCTAAAGTGTCTGTTAGTTGCTTATTTATATGCTTCTCTCCAAGAAGCATATAATTTAAGAAACTAAATTTTGAAGGCAGGTGTGGTGGTGCACGCCTGTAATCCCAGCAACTGCAAGTTCAAAGCCAGTGAGACCCTGTCTGAAAATTAAAAGGAATAGAGAGAGAGAGAGAGCGAGCGCGCGAGAGAGTGCCCACGTGCACGCTAGGGATGTGGCTCAACAGTTAAGTGCCCCTAGGTTCAATTCCCAGTACCAAAAAAGAAAACACACACATAAACAAACAAAAAATCTAAAACTGAACTTTGAAATAAATACAAATTCTTTTCTGTATCTCACATATAGCATCTTTCCAGGAAAGAGATGCTTCTCACCTTTTATTTAATGACACGATAAATCAGCAAATGAATAAAGAATAAATTATTTTAGATTTAGATTTGAATACTTCCCATCCATCACAAGAGGATTTCTTACTTGTTCATGTTACTAATATGGTATTTCATATATAGCATTCAACTTCATTAAAGAGTCCTACAAGTTAAATATGATATCCAACTTTTTATATATGAGCAAGGAGAAACTTTCTTTAGTTAAAATCTGACCTGAAATCACTATATCATAATTCTTATGTAAGTTTTTATTTCACTGGAATTATATAGGGAAATAACATTTTAGCTATAGACAAACTTCTAAAGCACTTGGCAATTATCAACAAATACCTTTTTTTTTTTGCTTATAGAAAATTAATTATATTTAATTGCTCATTTCAAACAAACATTTACTAAACACCAATGATGGGCCACAGATTGTTCTAAGCATTGAACATCTAGGAGTCAATAAGAGAGACACTCCTGCTCCCAGGCCAGGAGAGACATAGTGGAATGAGGTACTTGTTGGAGTGGGATGTGCTGGGGTAGTATCCTCTCCACAACCAGCTTTATCTTTTTACTGCAGTGGGCTGTTAGGAGTTATCATTATCTATGTGCATCACAATGTGAAGGTTGGGCAGCACCTTGAGAGAGTGTCACTATTGGGACTTAGATTTAATGTGACTTAAATTTGCAGGCTATCTACACTGTTTAATTTCTTTTAGTCAGTTTGCCTTATTCTGTAAGCTAATACTTGTCTGCTGATTACAGATTATATTTATTGGCATCAGATCAATATTGGCATCAGATCAATATTGGCATCAGACTTGCCATTTTAGTTTGGGAGCCATTTTATCTAGAGGCTCCAATGTTTTGATTCTAAGACAATGCTGCTTAAGTTCCAAACCCCACCCCAGCATAAACTCCTAAACAGTTTATGAGCAACCCCACCCCAGTTTATGACACAACTCCTAAGCAACTTATGAAATTCCTCTTGCAGGCTATAAGGTTGCTCTGTGAGAGCTGACACACTGCTCCTCTCCTTGGAGGCTTGTTAGTTTGCCTTGTGATACTGATAATAAATCTCTTGTGTGAGATTCCTGTGTGTGGTGTGGTCCTTGGACTTTGCATGGACTCTGCGAGTATCCTTTCAATATTAGGAGTGATTTTTCAGGTCTTGTACAGGAATTAAAACTAACACAGGTGTTGCCACTCTTGAGAAGTGACATAGGCCTTGTATGTTGTAGGCCTCTGCATCTTTTATTCATAGGACATATGTTGAGCGTCTTTCTGTGTGTGACCATCTACTTCTAGATACAAGTTATAGCAATTAAAAAAAATGATTGACATTCCTGCCTTCCTTGACTTTATATTCAAATAGGGAAATGGAATAAACATGTATGATAGCAATGTAAGGGTCCCGCGAAACGTCGGAGAAAGAGACCACCAAGTGACCACTCATGCAATTGGCAGAAGGGGGATTTATTGAACCAGCATGCTGGGGCTCCGTGCCCACTCAAGAAGGGAAAGCAGCCCAGAGCCCCGAGCAGGGGCTGAGCACTGCTTAAGTACACTTTTTGGGGAGGGCGGAGGGCTTTGCATACATCAGAACAAATCATCATTAGGCGCGGGAAAATTGAACAACAACTCCTAAACCTGATTAGTTCATTCATTGGCGGGAACAGGTCAGGCTGGAGTGATAGGTCATTCCTAAGGAGGGGGTTACATTTAAACTGATTGGTCCAGGCCCTGCAATGCCTGCGTGCAACCACACAGACCCCTTCAGTTATTAAACAACCAGAAAATCAGGGGAAATGTTTACTGGGCGGTTCTAAGCATTGTCTTAACAGCTAACTCAGACCTTGCAGCTTAGAAACTTTTACAACACCTGGTCTTTTACCCTTTAACTTTTACGCTTTAACTTCAATTTCTTTTACCCTTACAGCAGTACATTAGACTGTGGCAGATGCTGAGGAGAAATATTAAACAAAGAAGAAAAGTGAGACAGGAGCAAAGGACAGATAGTCAGTGTAGATAATAAACAAGTGTTCTGAAAAGGTGGAGCTAATTCAAAGAAAAGGAAATGGAATGCTAATACCTCTAGAACACTCCCCTTCCTTTCAAGGTTACCTGAAGAATGCACTCCTCCCAACATAAGGAGTTGCTAATGAGTACCCTCCTCTGGGCAGCTTTTTTCTTCCTTTTGGTCTTGTAGTCAAAATAGGAAGAGGAGTGGAGGGTTGGGGGAGGAAAGTAAACCTGTGATCTGTAAAGGGGCAAGACACTCTCCCTTCCCTTGGGCACCAGCTCTGGGTTCTGGCTCCTCTGGAAGAGTCTACTATCTCTGTTGTATCTCTTAAATAAAACTTGTTTTCTATGCTTGCCTTGGCATTTCTCAGGTGTCTAATCTTCAACACTGGGGTAAATAGAACCCTATCTTGATTTCCAAGACCAGTATCAAAAATAGGAAATGGCTGATTGATAGATAATTATAATCATTTTTAGGTCAAAAAATGCTCTAAAATGTGAGGTACAGGAAAAGTATCTGGTGGAAAATAGTTCTTGGCAGAAGGAACAAAAGCCCCAAGGCTATATGTTTGGCACATAGGGAGAAAAAAAAAATCCAATGTGGCAGTAGCCAAATGGCATGAGAGTAGCTGGATCAAACTAAAAAGGTGTTTCCCTCACAGTGGTCTGGAGGTTACTGGAAGTCACCCCACCTCAGTGAGTGGGAGAGGAGAAAGAGAGAAAGAGAGAGAGAGGGAGGGAGNTTTTTTAAAAAGAGATGGAGAGGGAGGGAGAGAGAAGAGAGAGAGAGAGAGAGAGTGAGTTTGTGTGTGTGCTTGCGCGTGCTTGCACTTGCATTTTAGCAAAGAAGGTGCTCCTGTCTTCAGAAAAGTGTTATTCTGAATGATAACATTACTTTAGTCACTGTTCAACTCTGTAAAGTAATAGTTTTAATCATGTCAACCATTTTACCACTCAGTAATCTTTACCTTTTAATTAATGAACCCTTTGACCTCTCCATGTAAGAACACATTTCAAAGCCATTATGATATAATAGTTGTCACTTTTCACAGAAGTGTTCACATAGAGATTGAGACTACTTCTGCCTCTTTATGTCATTCAGCCCATGTTTCCCTGGGTCCCACACTAAGTGGAGAACACTGTCTGTATGAGCCAATCAGGGCATGATACTAAACTTACATGACCAGCTTTATCAGAGACTTGGGATGAGAACTACATGAAGAATTCTTCTTCCTGTGATACACCAACATCATCTTTCATAGAATATGAAAGAGAGATATTGAGCAAACTATAATTTAAATGTAAATAAAACTAAACTATATAATTAGCTAGTTTATTCTCAAAATTCAATCTGATCAAAACGTTTACTACTAAAATGTTCTTATAATAAAATACGGTTCTAAAAGAAATACATAAGCATTTTGTTAGTTGTATGGAATCTTTCCACTTTGATGCATGAAAGCTAGAACTTATGTGGAAAATGCAATATAACAATATTATTTTATGTAGTCACATATTAAGTAAGTGAATAATAAGTAAAATGTTATAAAAACAATACACTTTCAAATGAGGCCTCTAAAATATTCTCTAAAGGGGAATGTTGCAGAAATTATGACTTAGTGGAAGTATTTATCAATAAAAATTAACAAGCATTTATCAAATTGGCTAAAATTATAAAGGATATATCTATTTTTCTGGGAAGCATCACAGAGTATAATTAAATACAAATTTAAGAACATCTTCTCTTATGACAACTCTACTAAGCTTTAAATTTTTCTTTTATTACTAGAGACTACTGGAAAAGTTGTATGGATTTACAATATAAGAGATTATTTTTTATAAAACCTGTTGTTTATCTGAAGGCTTATAAGTATAAATAACTCACTGAAACCTATACTGTATATTGAATTATTCACCACAGGAGAAATAAATGTGAGTCAATACAAAATTCTTTATATACATGTATGCATTTATCTGTAAAGAATAGACATACAACCTGTCCTCAACTAACAATGAATCTACTTATAATGTTTTGATTTTATAATGTTGGTGAAGGCAGTGCTTCTAGAAAACAGGCCTTCAATTTTTGACATGTAATCTTTTCTTGGGTTAGTGGATTGTGGAATTAAACTTTCTCACAATGCTGGGCTGTTACAGAGAGGTGCAGCTCCCAGTCAGCCACAAGCCCTGTGGTGGACTGCCAATGCCCTACTGTAAACTAAGTTGCTAAACTATAGCCATCTGTAGACTGGGCAGATTGAAAAAATACAGTTAATCCATGTTGGGTTTATCAGGATTTAACCTCACTGTAAGTTCATTAGTATCTGTATTTAAAGGTACATATATACATAAACCTATGAAAATTTATATATAACTGTGTTAAATACATATGTGAATGTATGTGCCTTTTTATGTACCAAAATGAATATAGGTTATTTTAAATATAATCTCCCCCCTACTTTAACATTTATTTAACTATTATTTTAATCAAGGGTCATATATTGTGAAAGCTAAAGAGAGATAAGAGGGGAAATAGGCAGTAGAAGAAAATCTCAAAAATAGAAGAGAGAACAGTAAAGTAGAGGAAGTGTATTGGGGAGAGATATGAAAGGAGGAAAAATAAAATAAAATAGTATATTCTGAAATATTTCATGAAGGACAATTTATGCAATGCCTTGCCAATAGTAAATGATCAATGATTATCTACTAAATTAATATTGCTAGTAAGAAAAATTCCATTCTGTGATAAAATATTTTATTTCAACAAAATATTCATTAAGATGACAAATATTGAAATGCTTCTTTAATGAGAATTGCTTTCTTAATTTTAAGTTGAAAAATATCTTCCTTGATTTTTTTAAGATGAAAAACTTGGTTTCCAATATTGTAATTTTCTGGCTTATATAAAAACTTTATTACAAATATCTTTAGTCATTTCATTTTGTTTCTTAACTATAACAACAAAATCTAACTAGATGATAAAATTGCAAACAAACACACATATGGCTGTCCATATATATATATATATATATATATATATATCACAAAAAGTTACATACAAAACCTTTGTATAGAAAAATAATGTTTAAATATGTTGTGGAATAAGATAAAAGAGGGAAAATATTAAAATAGCAGCTATTTAGATGACTTCTGTGTTGCTTAAATTTAGAACTTAGAAAATATTGTAACTCAAGATCATTATTAGATTTCTGTCAGTGTGGGTCTGAGTGGTGTTCCCAAGACACAGTAGTGTTATATCATCTTCTAGAGCCTAATTGGCGTGGGTAGAAGCACATGTAAAAACAGTCTATAAATAAAATGTATTTCCTCAGATACCTTGATTCAACCTTGTCACTGAAAAGTGATGGACTGAGAATAGAACTGTTCACGGGTAACTTGGAGAAAATGACAGGCTACCACCTTGAGTAACAGAGACTCATTCTAGGTCAGCTGTAGGAAGGGAACTAGAGAAATGAGTATTTAAAACATGGCAATATGTTCCCAGGCTAAATGCAATGCTATGAGATAGTAAACAAGTCCCTCTGTTATTTTCCTGAAAAGTATTATAAAACACTTATTAGCAGTAAAGACTTAAGCATTACTAAAAACTACCATCAAGACCAGAGTTTCTTTACTATGGCACTATTAACATGTTGGGGTGTGAACAGTTGTGTTGTGCATGTGGAATATTAAGTAACATATCTGGTCTCTCCCCACTAAACACCAGTAGCATCTCCCAAGTTGTGACATTCAAAAATATCTTCAGACATTGCCAAGTCTTCCTTCAGGGGAAAAACTCTTATATTGAGTATCACTGCTATAAAAATGCTAATAAAAATAATTAACATGGGTTCCCTATTTTTGCTACTTCTGCTCTTTTAGAGTTTGACTTTAGTATTTTCTTCTCCTGCATTGGCTTGGCTACATTTTAAATATTTTCATGCTAAATCAATAAAAAGAAATTGCCTTCATCTCTGTTGAGTTACGCCTCCACAAAAAAAAAAAAAAATCCTTTACCAGCGAATTTTCTTGTAATGTGATATATAGTCAACTTTTTTTTCACTGTGACCAAAATAGCTGACAAGAAAAACTTAGAGGAGTAAAACGTTATTTTTGACTCCTGGCTTCAGAAGTTCAGTCCATGATTGGCTGACTATATTGTTCTAGGCCAGGGGTGAGGCAGAAGATCATGGCAGATGGTTGCGGTAGAGGAAAGCTTCTCAGCTCCTGGCAGGAGGATCCAGGGACAAAAGGCACCTAAGGCACTCCTGCAGTCTCCCATTTCCTCTAACCACACTCACCTGTCTACATTCACCACCAAGTAATCCATTCAAATTATTATTCCATCCACAGAATTAATTGACTAATGCTGATACAGTTCTCATAATCTAATCAGTTCAACTCTGAACATCATCGTCTCACACATGAGTTTTCAGGGGATACCTCATATCCAACCATAACACTGATTTAAGTTTAAAGTGATTTTTTAAAATAATATTCTACACTAAACTGACAATTCAGAGTGTTTTTAACCCTTCTCATGATAGCAGTGTGAGAAAAAAAGGCTCTGTGTGTGTGTGTGTGTGTGTGTGTGTGTGTAAGAGAGAGAGAGAGGGAGAGAGACAGAGAGAGACTAACATTCAGAAAATTCCTATTTAGAAAAGTAGCCTACTATGTCTAGAGGACTTAGGGTTCAAGTAAAATGATCATATCAATATGTCCTTCTTCCTTACAATAATAAAAAAAACAGATTAACAATTTCAAAGTTTTAGAATAAATTACAATTATAAATACTCACTGAATGTCTTTAAATGTGTCTCTCTGGGAAGCTAAATATCAAATCTTGTTTCTATTTGCATGAAATACCAGGAGTTGATAAAATGCAGTTTTTTTATAACATCTCCTCAACATATTTACAAAATACATTGCTTATATATTTTTTAATTACATTGAACTTCTAACAAAACCTTGTGATTCTTCTACAGAATATGCTGCAAGTAGTGGAATTTATGGAAACTTTGATAGAATATTTATCTACACTTTCAATACTTTCTGTCTCATGAAACATTTTATGAAAGAAAGGCAATTGACAAAATATTTCCCCACTTTTTGAAACATTCTCTATTCAACAAGGGGTGATATCCTTCATAGCATTCTTTTTTTCCTTTTTTTTTTTTTTTTTTGGCCCAAAGACTTCTATTCTCAAAGGAATTCTTTAAAAAATTCTTCAGTTGGAGTAATTCATTTAAAAGTAAGTCTCATAACCCCTTCATGGAGTGCAAGACTCAAAGCTGTGTGTTAAAGCTGTGTTGTCATTTTCATCTATACTTTGCTAAATACGTAAAGTTGGGACCACGGACAAATGAGACATTGGCTCATCAACCCTTGGACATGAGGTAGGAAGCTGTAAGAATTTATGATTTCAATGTTTTTGAGAAATCATAGTCCAGGGTTGATTAGTGATATAAAATTTATTTATCTTCTTAATTTTTGCCAATCCTGAGTAAAATGATTATGTTAATACTCTCATTAATTCTGCTTTAAAAAGTTCCTATCTTGGCACAAGAGCCCAATCAATAGTTACTGAGTGAAAATCACTAACAAGAGATCTCTTGTTAATCTTTTCTGAAATTTGGAAATGTATCATATAGTTGCATAAAGTGTAGGGCATAAGAGAACACAAAAGTATCATGCCAATTGTTTAAATTACATGAAGAATAAACAAATACAGACTCCACCCTGCAGTCGTATTGCTTTCAAGAGTACCCTGGAGTCAGCTAACATTGGTTATCTTCATTTCCAAGATAACCAGACTATGCAGGATGAAACCTTGCTGATTTTAATTACCATGTATGCTTGTTAAGGGACTTTAAATATAAGCCTCTTGGCTCTACACTTCTACAAACAGCTTGTATAGAAAACAGAGATGACTTCTTTTGTACGTTTCTGAATCCAATGGCTAGAGTTGTGCTAATTCATCATGTTTTTTTTTTTAAAGATTTTCTATATTTGATGATTAGTTGATATTCAAATACAGCACTATAATTTAGTTTTGTCCTTTGTTTATTTGTTTCTTCAACAGCAGATGTAGACAGTAATAAAAATACATTTCAGTTTCCATTGAGTTCAGTTAGTTTCATGGAAGAAAAATTGAAATTTAAAAGATTTCAGTGTGATAGTTCAGAAATGTAGAAACAATAGGATAAAACGAAATTCAACTCATTCATTCTCTACAGACATCAATCTATAATACAATCACCAAAATGTTATCCAGGTAGCTTTTACTTTCTCCTATTAACATATCATTTTTTGTGGGATTTCAGAAGTAGTTTGGGTCAAGGACTTAGTATTAACCAGTCACACATCTTCATCCCCTTATGCAAGGCCCTATAACAGGAGAATCATTCCTTTTTTTAAAAAAAAATATATTTTTTAGTTGTAGATGGACACAATATCTTTATTTTTCCATTTTTTATGTGGTGCTGAGGATCGAACCCAGTGCCTCACACATGCAAGTCAGGCATTCTACCACTGAGCTATAGCCCCAGCCCATTCCTTTTTTTTAATATTTATTTTTTAGTTGTAGTTGGACACAATTATTTATTTATATCTGGTGCTGAGGATGAAACCCAGGGCCTCACACATGCTAGGAGAGTACTCTACCGCTGAGCCACAACCCCAGCCCCAGAGCATCATTCCTTTTTTGCATATTTTACATATAGGTAATCCCACCTCTCCTATCACTGTATCTGGTGGAGGAGCATGATGTGATGATGAAGGCTTGTTCTCTGTTGTGAGATTAACATGAGGCACTCTTAGTAGTTACTATGACATCAGGCAAGTTCTTGATCCTTTCTAACCCCCATATTTTCATCTACACAGCGGCAACAAGAATAGGGTCTGCCTCTTAGAGTTGTTATGTATATTAAATGAGACATAAATGCCACAGAGGGGGAATAATAGTTATTATGTTTATTGTGAATGCCCAGTAACTACCTGGCATATAACAATTACTCAATTTGTATTGTATTGAGTGAAGACAAGAAAGACAGGACACTTTTTTACTGCTCTAAATAGCACATGTGAACAAAACATGTAGCTGTAGATCTTTCAAGTAATTGAATGCTTACATAATGCTGCCCCTGGTCCACTGTGATGACAGTAGAAACCATTACCATACCAAGCCCACTATTTAGAACATATTGTATTATATTTTTAAAGTCAATATATTTTACTTGTCTAAATTTATGAAATTCTTTTGAATTAAATATTTAGTTTAAGTGTTTTTGTGCCATCCTTTTATATTGTATACTCATTTTTCTCCTTAAATTTGAAATAATACTCAAATATTTGATGGAACTGAAATATTAAATTGGGTTGCTATAAAGCATGATCGCTCACATATACAGATATCAAATTTGTCCTTTCATAAGAAAGTCAATAAACGAAAATAGAAAAAGTAAACAGAGCTTATTGAAAAACAGGAAGTGTGACTGTGATACCTAAGAGGTACTTAGTATGTTTTCATCTCTTCTTTTCCTCTATACAAATGTATAATAATCCTGAAAATCAGTAAGCAGAAAGGTGGTCTCAAATTGTGTGAAAATATTTATATTCTTGAAATTACCACCTTGGATGTGTTTTGTTATACCATCAACATGGATTATATCTATATATATTGTTACACATAGTGATTAGTTGTTAAGTGGTATCATATGGTTCATAGGTTAGGTATTAGATCCTAACCTATAGTTCATAGGATCTAATACCTAACCTATGGTTCATAGTTTAGGATCTAATACTTTACCTGTTAAGAGTGAATATCTTGGGACTGGGGATATAGCTTAGTTGGTAGAGTGCTTGCCTCACATGTATAAGGCCCTGGGTTCAATTCCCAGCACCACAAAAAAATGTAATGTGAATCTGAGAATTTCTCAACAAAGGTTTGTTGAGAAGTCAAATTACACGGAACCTAATATCCTCTGCTTATTTTGTCTATTTTTTATAATGCATAAATACTTAAGGATGCTAGAATCTATATTTTAAGACTTTACATGTTAATTATTGCCAAATGGTAGGAATTAATATTCTTTTAATTGGTGGATTTATTTTAAAATTCAAATGACAAGATTTGAAACTGTGATAACACATAGGCTCATAATATTTCTTGTATTTGTGAATCTTTATTTCACCCTGTGTGACATAAAGAAGTATAAATAGAAACAAAATATTGACAACAATTTAAAATGTGTATTTCTAACAATCTGATTAATGTCTTTATCCCATTTGACACAATTGTTTTCTATATTTGAACATGAAGTTGAAAAAAAATGAATCAAAAAATGAGAACACCAATTTTATCCATATAGTGTATGGATATATAGACACACACATGCAAGGTAGAGTAAAATGAATAAACTTTAGGGTGATGCTAACCACATCTTCATTCAGAATATTTAACTATTTATTTTACTTACAGTGAAAATAGTTGAATTAATTAGTCTAGTAGGAATCACCAAATCGGAAGCAAATAATACACAGATTCCACTTTACATTAAACATGAAAAAAGGCATGCTAAAAGATGTTTTTTAAGAATTAAAATTCTGCCAGGCATGCTCCAACCTGCCTGGTGAAATTTTAATTCTTAATGTAATCTCAGGTACTCAGAAGGCTGAGACAGGAGGAACTCAAGTTCAAGGTTGGCCTCAGGAACTTAGTGAGACTTTCTGTTATGTTTTGGATGTGAGGTATCCCCCAAAAGCTCACATGTGAGACAATGCAAGAAGGTTTGGAGGAGAAATTATTGGACTGCAGCCTTAACCTAATCAGTGAATTAATCCCTCATGGAAATAACTGAATGGAAACTGGAGGCAGATGGGGTGTGGCTGAAGAACATGGTTCATTGTGGGGCATGACTATGGGGTATATATTTTGTGTCTGGAAAGTAGAGTCTCTCTCTCTGCTTACTGATCATCATGTGAGCAGCCTCCCTCTGCCTCACTCTTCCGCCATGATCTTCAGCTTCATCTCCAGGCATTCTATGAATGGAGACTCCTGAAACTGTGAGCCCTCAAATAAACTTTTATTCCCTAAAATTATTCTGGTCAGATCATTTAGTCACAGCAGTGAAAATGCTGACTAAAACATCCTCAGCAGCTTAGCAAGATCCTGTCTCAAAAAATAAAAAAATTCTGGGGATACAGCTTAGTGGTAGAGGACCCTTGGGTTCAGTCCTCATTACCACAAAAATAAATAAATAAGAATTAAAATTCCAATAGAAAATTTTCTCATTAAGTAAAAATGTAAATCCTGTAAGGCAGGAATTGAAGGTTTCAGTATGTTTATATCATAAAGGTCAAAAATGTAATACATGATTTAGGAGGTAATGTGGGAAGTCTTTTATATTAAATTATTTAGGAAGAAAAAATCATAACTATTTCTCTCAGTTGATGCAAATTATTTTGGATCTAATAAAGCATATAGCTTGGGAACAAGAAAGTCATTTTTGTTCATGAGCTACTTGGCACTTGAAGTCTTGAGATATTTGCAGAGGAAAAATTTGCTTAATGATAAGGTTGTTAGAAGGTAAATAACTAAAAACTTTTGCTGGAATAGCATTGTTACTGTGAATTATTCTGGCAAGCATAATAATGATGCTTAGATAACATATCATGTAGTATGATCATTTATTTTAAAATACAATAAGTTGGAATAGGACCATGGTAATACTACTAAATTCTGTACAACTCAATAGATGGTCTGTTGAGTATAAGCAATCAAAAAGTAGAAATATTTGTAAATCTGGGTGAGCAACTGAAACATAATCTGTAAAAAATGTTCTAAGTAACATGCTTACATCATACATCAAAAGTAGAGTTAACTTTATGTACGCATAATATTTTAAGAAGAGTATTTGTTTATAAGTTAAAATTTTTGATTTTTCCCAAAAAACAATGATGGAATCAAAGGATTTTTATATCAGTAATGTACTATATGTACCAAGTGATAATTTTTGAATTTTTAATTCAAATCATATTACTGAAAAAAGATGGAGTAGTTGACATCAGTACTTTTCCATTTATATTAAATTTTCCCTCTTCTGGAAATATATTTAGTTTTTACCTCCTTGTTCCTGAATTTAGTGAGCTATGGCCTATGGCCATATAACTTGCTTTTGTTTTCACTAAGGAAATATGAGAATAATGTGTCACCTGTGGAATTGTAAGATAATATGTGGCATTCTCTCTCCCAGAGACTCCAACATAAAAGATGAATACTACCACATCAGTCTGAGTTTTAGAGTGAGGGAATATGGAAGAGTCTTGCTCATCAGCTAGCAACAGTTACATAGCATAAGCAAGAAAAAAATATTTGATGTCAAACGTCACTAATATTATTTGGGAATTGTTTTTTTCTGCAGCATAACCTGGCCTACACTGATTTGTGTAGATATTTTATTGTTATATCTGGGGAGGTGGGCATAGAGTACAGGGTAAAGGATGTAAATATGGAATGCTGCTTGGATTCACATGCTAGTTCTGAAATGACTTGTTGGACATCAGTGTGGAAATTTTACCTCACTTTTCTGTGCCTGAAATAGTTCAACTGTGGAATGAAAATAACAATAGGATTTGTCTTGAAATGTTGTTGTAGTATTTATGATTATACAAGTTAACACATAGAAAGCACTTAGTGCTTTAAGCATGTAGCAGCACTCAGTAAATATTAGCCTCTATTCTCTCCACCCAGAAGAACTATGATCTTTTGCATTTGCTCATGTTTAAATGTTACTTAATCATTACTCATAACTATCAAAATCAAGTTAGAATTTTAGTAATTTATTTTTTGAAAAGTAACTTACCCTTGGATGATGTATATGTGATATCTCCCCATTCAACAGAATGTGTGATAATAACAACATTAGCAGTGTAATTTTGGGCAGGTCATTTATTTTGCATTTCAGTTTCCTTTGCTTGCAAAAGGGTATTCAGAGTAGCAGCTACCTCACAGGCTTTTATGAGGATTAAAATATTCAAAATATGCAAAGCTTTTAGAACACTATCTGACAATGAGAGTCAAAAATGTTAGCCATTATTACACTGCAGAATGATTCAGAGATAGAATATGTTGGGGAGGAGACATATGGACCTTGGTTTTTCTCCTCATACCCATAAGCTGAGCAAAGAAAGAGCACTATGGGTTAAGAACCTAAAGTGATTAAAGGCATGTAGACTTGAGAGTAGAAATAACATAGCCTGTTTGTGGAACAGCAACAGAGATAAATCAGGCTGCAAATATCGGATTCAGATTTTCTTATATGTGTTTTTTTTATGGGAATTATTCTACCATACTTTTGATACATAACAAGTAGAAGAAAATGAAATAGAACAAAGATTTTATAACTCATTAGGTAAAAATATATCTGAAATATTTTGAGGCAGGCATTTTAAACTCAATAAAATATACAATAATATATATTATATAACTGAAAGAAAGAAACATCATAAAGAAGGAATACAGTCTATTCCAATTACCAGAGTGGATTATTACTCTAGTAAGAATAATTTTGTATAGATAGCAAAAGGGAAAATATTTTTAAAATTTATTTTTAAATAAGATACATACAACTGCCTCTTCTATTGATGTAATTTATTATTTTACTTTTTTACAATTTACCCAAATGAATCACTTAATTTTTATTCTTCAGAAATTGTAACTGCAGAAAGTTAGAAATCAGTGAAAAATAAAAAGAAATTAAAAAGATAATCATCAAGAAAAGCAATCTTTTGACTCTTGCTTCAAACTGTTTTGAAGCATTCAAAACACAGGAGAGAAAAAAGAATTGCAGTGTAGATCAGATAATGTTTATCTGAAAAATATGTTTCTTACAATGAAAGAGCAATGAACAACCCGGGACACTAGGTTTGCCATTCCATTCTAGAGGAATATCATTGCTGAGAGAATGGCAGAAATGGAGCAGGTGGCAAGGAAAGA
Source organism: Marmota marmota marmota (assembly GCF_001458135.2). Taxonomy (NCBI): domain Eukaryota; kingdom Metazoa; phylum Chordata; class Mammalia; order Rodentia; family Sciuridae; genus Marmota; species Marmota marmota. The sequence goes on along the minus strand of NW_026000057.1, from coordinate 22,569,001 downwards.
GTTATAACATTTGATCTTTCTCTTTCCTTCATTCATTTTTATTTTTTTGTTTATTTATTTTTATGTTTTGTACCAGGGTGCTTTTACCTAGTACTAAGATATCCCCAGTCCTTTTTTTTAATATTTTATTTAGAGACAGGGTCTCACCGAGTTGCTTAGGGCCTTGCTAAGTTTATGAGGCTGGCTGCAATCCTCCTGCCTCAGCTTCCAGAGCCCCTGGAATTACATATAGAAATTTTAATAGCAGTGAAGAGCTATTTTGAGGAAATGATTTAGGCTGTATGGCTTAATGAGCATGTCTCCCTGAAAAATGTTAGAAGGTAGGACATAAAATACAGATGTTTCACATGAAACACCTTCTGCTATGTGATGTAAGCTCACAAAAACTCTTTTGGAGATCTGACCTGCTACTCTGGAAGAGAGGTGTATGCTCAGCATAGAGGGATCCTTGTTTTCTGAGCTTCTTAATCCCCAGAACCTTTGAGATGCTCAGTAGAGCTTGACATGAGGTAAGGTCTTTGATTTGTGTGAATCTAATTTGACAATCCAATACTCTATTTTAGCTCATCTGTATTCAATATTTTTTTCATTAAATACCAACAATACTTTCCCAATGTTTACACAGCATTCTGTTAGATGCTTTTCACTTTTAAAATATTTTAATTTTTTAAAAAATTTTGCTTTCTAAAGCTTATAATCAGATAACAAAATATTGGAACAGTTATATATAGTTATGTCTATGCATATATAAAGTTTGACTCATGCTGAAAATGTATTTTTGAAATTGACAGTATAGTTTTTAAGAGTCTAGGCAATTTTCAGTATCCTCTCTTTAGAATTAATATAGCTATAACCAAAAGGCAATCAGTTATAGAGATTTTTTAAGAACATAAATCACAAAATAAAGTTTCATAAAAATTTTTACTAGAAATAGAAATTAAATCAGAAATCTACATTAAAATATTAATTTCTTAAGAAATAACTAAACCATGGTAAAGAAATTAACATTTATTTCCACATAAGGTTATTTGTTATGAAAGAGTTAAACAGCAGTTTTTTTCAGATCAGAAATCTTGTCAGCCTTATTAAGAAGAAAGTGCTAGAAAGAGCCTGAGTATGAAGGTATGACATTTATTCACTCTCCCCAACATTTACATTCAAAATTTATTAGTACACATGTCTTTCAGACTGCTCATGAAAATTAAACTACCAGCTATTTTCCATATAGAAGTAATGGAATCCTTCATCTTTGGAGTCATATTTTCAAAAACATGGAAACTTTAAAAAACCAAACTAAATCTTAGAGTGACTTATAGGCAGCATTGTTTTACCCTTGCCATTACTAATGTTTTCCTCCATCAGAATCAAATTAGCATTCACTTGCCATCGTTTTTCCCCAGAGTCATGAAACTTGCCCTTTCTTTTCTCTAAGACTGCCTATGCTTCCTACACCTGTGCTCCTCCTAATCAAGTTCCTTTTTTACAAAGACAACTTTAACATGAGAAAATTCTCATTTTGTGTGTGTGTGTGTGTGTGTGTGTGTGTGTGTGTTTGTATATATACAGACTGACCATGATGTTTACAAATTAAAGATGCAAACAGTTTTCAGATAGTAAAAACAGTCATCATAAAATATCTTATTATCCTTTGGGCCTCTGTTGATTGACTTCTTGTAATGTGCATCCACATGCAGCAAACCATAAAATAGATGGAGAAAAGCTTTTAAAAAATAGAGGTAAGAGAAGATAATAAAGGATAGAATTAAAATGATGCTTATATTTTTCTTCCTTTCTCCATTTTACAGCCTGTTTTATTCTTCTCCATTATATAAATCAAGATATACAACATGTCATTTGGAACATATATGACATTCTAATGCTCATTAGTATGAAGAATGATTCTTTTGAATGGAGGAAACACATCAATCTATTCACTGACATTTGGGCTTATTTTAACTAAATATATCAAATGAAATTAACATATGCTTGAAAATGTAAGCTAGTGTTACTGTTTTGTTTTTTAAGGTGCCAACATATCACATTGACATTTACTGTTACCAAAAAGAGCATCAAGAGAGATATAGCCCTTTTTGAGAATTTTTATATGAGAAATTAAAATTTGATGGGGTTTCATTTGGAGAATCAAATAAGGAGAAATAAGAATAAAATACAATGTAAAAAGCATTCCTATGTTAAATCTGGAGATGCCTGCCTCTGGTTTTAAGTTAAACATGGAAAGAAAACTATTTTGTTTTGCACATAAATATTTAACACAAAATCCAATTAGGTAATTAAGGAAAATTAGTAATTTTGAAAACTTCAGCAAGTAAGACTACATGTCATAATAAAATTATGCACACACACACACACATATATATAACATATATTAGAGTCTCACTTAAAACTTAAAACATAGCTATATGTCATGAACCTAAATGAAAATTTTAAGTACCTACATTTAAAAATATGGTAACAACATTTAATAAGTTTATATTTAAAGACATGACTAAATATTCAGAATGAGTTAGAATAATGATAAAATATGTTAATGATTATTAAACTTACTAGAAATTGTGTCCATGGCTTTCCTTAATTCCTTCTCTATTTGAATAAATAATTCCCCTATTATATTATAAAATAATCTCCTTAATACATATAATAAAGACCTTAGTTTGGCATAGCAGATATCATTCACATGATAAATGTTTATCATTGCAACTTTCCATAGTCCATAAAGAACATTTCAAAGAAATTTAACCTTTAATAATATATAACACATAATAATACATATGTGCATACATAACCAATACATACTTTCAACTGCATTCTGTAGTCATACAACCCATTGGCATTTTGAAATCAAGAAAACAAAACAAAACCCTGACTTTTGATCTGGACAATCTATGGCTTTCTCTTGTTGGAAAAGTCATGTGAACTTGAAAAGGGCACTATACCTTTTTAAAGTTGTTTCTTTATTTGGAAAGTCAAGTTGCCTAATCTTTTACTTTGATTTATTGACAGTGAGAGCATTTTGGATGAAAATGCAGGCATAATCATAAAGCGTAATGTTTCCTTTGATCAATAAATACAGATGACGCAGTACCTACAAAACCCTCAGATATATCCTCATTTCTCTCCTCTCCTTTCTAAAATAATTAACCTGTTTTGTTATAATAATAACAACTCTTACAACTTTTCTAGAAATAGTAGCAACAATAATGAATCCCTGGTTTTATCCATATTTTCTGTAATGACACAAAACTTGCAAAACAACATTGTAATATTTAATGGAAAAAATGCATAGTTATATTACAATAATTATATAATAAACATTGCAAGAAAAGTTGAGAATATTTCCCCTAGAAATTGAAATCACTGACCCATAAGCATGCTCACTGATGTACATTCAGCATTGATTCCAAAAGGAAGAAAGGGAGAGAGGGAGACAGTGAAAAAGAGGTATATAGAGAGATTGAGTCCAAAACAGCAGCATAAAATAGTTTACTGGTATTAAAAAGCAGTCTTGAAATTGTACCTCTGAGGTAGTTGGCTTATTTAGTCTGTATGACAGTTTATGTATGACAGTTTATGCTACCTTGTTTCTGTGAAAATAGCATTCTTGACTTACTCCTCTTGCAAATATGTTTTTATCTCTGTAGCCTAGTCAAAATATCATATTTGTATTCTTTCTTCTTCAAAAGACTATTGACCATTGAAATTAATCAACATCTTTATCTGGCAAATGTTTTACTTAAGATGATGGAGTTTTGCATTATCTGCACTAAAAAAATGTCATACTCAAAATAAGACAATTAAAAATGAGATAAAAATAATAAACTATGAAAACAATTGGAGAAATAAAAAATGTTTTTGTATCTTGGATTCTAAAAGGATGCTTTAAGGGGTGAAATCAACAAAAGCACATATCATGTGGCAGTATAAATAAATACATTTATAGTTTTATTTAATAGCATGGTTTATGCCCAGCATCTGATTATTCATATTATATGTTACATAATAACTCAAATAATTCAATAAATTGTGTATTTCTGAATGTTACCATCATTAACCATGGCTATTTCATGGCTTGTATGTGAAATAGAAAATGTGCTGTCCTGTCCTGAGCTCTTTGGCTCTCCTATTGTCCTGCACAGTTCCCACAACAGTGAGTCATTCAGAAGTGCCTTGCAGCCACCTGGCTGTTTGATAACTAAAATGAGCTATTATAGAAAGGCAGTAAACAGGAAACAAAAGAAATTGGGGAGCAATACCAAGTTCAGGATACAGAAACCCTTTTATGACACATTAAAGAAACATCTTTCAGTGTGAGGTCAGTAGCCAATAAGCATTTCTTCAACTCTGTAAGGTTATGAGTAGGATTTCTTTTTTTTTTAATATATACTATAGTTAAGACTCTTCAATACATATTCCATTTGAAAACACTATTTTTATATTAACACAAGAGAAAAGAGGTTTCAGATAAATTAGCTATTCAGTAGGAATTTTCCCACTAAGATGGGAGAAACTAAGGCAATGTTTTCAAACTAATCTACTCTTCATAGAATACATGATGAAAAAAATGAAAACTATCACCAGAGAGACAAATGATATGGATGAGAAGGTTGAGTAACAACATTTACTGCCAAGTGGAATATTACATTTTAGAATATTTGCATAGAGAAGTAATTTCTATATAAAAGTATATTTTTGTTTTTAAAATAGAATAGGAATAAAACAGACATATATTAGTTGACTCTTCATCAAAAGTTTGTGTGATTATTTACAAATACAAAAAGTATAAAGTATCTGGAATGAAAACATTTTTGTATCACATATTCTGAGAAACAGTTAACATATAGAATAATAGAAAAATTCATTTTACTCATTGTTTAATGTCACAGATTAGTAATGCATTTCTTGTGGTCAAATAATGATTTAGCCTAGGTTGAAATATGTACTGGTTTGAATAAAACTTCAGTGCATGTAGGATTCCACAGGGCCTTGAAAAGAAGAAAACAAAAAAGAAATGAATGATAAATTAATAAAATGAAATGAAATTTTAAATGAAGATTTAAAACATTTAAATAAAAACAGACCAACATAAAACCATTGTTAATGATTTTCTAGTAAAAATTATTATTAATATTTGTAAAGAATATATTAATAATGTTTACAAACTCCCAACTTCTAATTAAATATATTTTACTACAAAACATAATATGGAAAACAGAAGAAAATAAGCAATATTTTATTTCTTTGGCTTTGTATGTAGGTTCAAAAATAACAATTTCACTCAACTCTTAATGCATTCCTCAAATAGAAAACTTCAAGAAAATAAAATAGTAGGTAAATCTCACAAGGCTCTCCTGATATTTCTGTAAAATACTGTTACCATTCAAAGTCCTAAATACAAAACTCCAAGAAATTTTTTTTTTATTCTGCAGCAATTATTATTATGATCCTTAAATCACTGAACTTCATCAAAACTGTAACAGGTAATTAAAACAATTCAAAATAATTCACTCTATTTTTAAAAAGAATTCCACTTTGAAAGGTAATACGTATGAAAAGAAATACAATATCTAAGAAGTGAATAGTATGCTGCCCACTTGCATGGAATGTGCAATTTTTGTTGGAGAAATATAAGTGAATATAGGAAAAGATGAATCATCCTATGTAGCAGTAGGTTGTCAAAATATAAGACATGTCAATATTTTAAAAAGATAAAAATACATATGTCTGGTAAATGTAAGAAGGTAGGTCAAATATGACTGAAAGTTGATAAAGAGATAAAACGGTTCAAAAATAAAGTCTAAACAACTGAAACAAAGAATAGCAGTCTTTACTGAAGCAGTTTAGGTGGAAGCAGTTTTGTTTGAAAAGAGAAAGAGATAAAATCACATAAATAGTAAAGGGCAGTATTCTAGCAGTCATGCATGCTGGTTAGAGGAATGTGGTTTGTCTTTTAAAGCTTCCTGAGAAATTTCGTATGTGTGTGAGTTTAATTACAAGCATAACATGATGTTGTGTACTTATGTTCATTTATTTACAGGTTTATGTATAGTGCTGTATAGATTGAAATAGACCTGTAAGTAAGAAGACAAACTAAAACCAATGTGAGGAAGCCCTAAAGCACCAGGCACTACTGGAAGGCCATCATTCTTGGTGATCTGATTTCTGCTGTCAAGATGCTCTTTGTGGTTATGTGAACTGCAGCTCTATCTCAAGTGCAAGATCCTTAGAAAGGTATTCCTGAGCTTTTCTAGCCCCTTCTGTTCTCCCTTGTTGCTCATAATCTCACCTTCTTGCTTTCTGTCTTAATGGTCCTTATCACTGTTTACAGTTCTTTTTTAGTTTCTTTTTTTTTTTTTTCATTGCTTGTCTTTATTCACCATAATAAGAGGCTTTTGTAAACAGGTAATTTGCGTGTCTGTTGTTCACTTCTATACTATCAGTTCCTGGACCATATTTTTTGTGACTATAAATGACGAAGGGATGATATACTCAGGACCATAACCACATGTTACACACAGAGGTAGGTGTGTATTTGAAAACCAAACACATTCTATTTTTAAAATACAAAGACCTACAAAATAAAAATTATTTAAAAGATAAAAGACTACATAAACATTAAGGTGATGCCTATTATTCAGTGTCTGTTGTACACATGCAATTTGAATAAATGTGAAAAGTCAGAGGGAATATATCCCTCTATTCTTTTATGTAATTTAAAAATCAGGATACTCAGTTTCCAGTACATTTCAAAGTTCCCTACTATTCATATATTACATAAAATTTTAACCTGAATCCATCTTTTAATATAATTGAAAAAAGCTGGTAGAATGAAGGGAAAAATACCATAATATGTTGAATGTGTTCAAAGACACAAATGTCACTAAAATACATGATACTAACATTTTTCTTTCCGTAAAAGTTTATAATGTTCTAGGATTGGCCACATAAGAAGGGTGAACAAGTATGATATTTCTGTGTTATTTTTAGTTGCCAGAATATGAAGAGGACTTCAAGGAAATAAAGATAATAAACAGCTTTCACTGACTACTCCATATTAACAATGATAATTTGAAAAATAGGATTCCTTTTATGTTTAACTGCTCTGGGGATATTATAAATTAAGAAAATCAGCCAAAAATAAATTAATATTTGTGAGCTTTAAAGTATAATGCATTCAATATATTTTCATATTAGATACTCTCCAAAAATTAGCATTTATTTTTAATAATTTACTTTAGAAGACTCAAATATTTGTTTTCTCAAAAATTAAATACCCATACAAACATAATTTCATATTCCTTATAGCAACAAGAATTTGCTTTTTTAAAAAATATATTTTTACACTGATATTACATTTTATTATTTTAAAGGTACATATGTTCATTGAAAAATGTGACAAAAGAGATAAGCATTAAAGGAGGAAACAAAATACCACCAAACAGAGATGATCACTATAACAACCTTTGTGTATTAATTTTTACTTATTTTTTTCCAAAATAAGACCATATAGTGCATGATGTTTTTTACATTACTGTACTTGGGTTCTCTCCTCCTCCCTCTCTCTCTCTCTCTCTCTCTCTTTTTCTCTCTCTCTCTCTCTGCCTGTAATGACCTTTATTTGCCCATGTTAATAAGTTTCATCTAGTAGCAATTCTTGTTAAAACTTCCTCAAATGTCCAACAAATACATGTTACTGTTGGACTGCCCAACTCCAGATTTAGTCCAGGACTGTGCATGTTTTTAATTTTCCTGTAAATAGGGAAGACTTTTCCTTTAATGGGAAAACTTCTAAGTCCTATGAAAAATGGGAAGATGTGCCATCAATACCCACATAGCCCTCACCTAGTTTCACTAATGGAGTGCTCACGGCTGCTTTCTGTGAGCGTGTGTGTGCATGTGCGTGCATGTGCGAATGCATGTAGGAGGTTTACATTTGTCATTTTGTCTCTTCAATCCAATGGAGAAAGTTACCTGATTTTTAATAGCATTTTCTTTTAAAAAGGTACCATATCAGTTGTTGCACAGAATTGCAAATCTTTTATCCATGCACCTCTGGGTTTGCTTCATGCACAATGAAAGTTAGGCTTGTAAACATGAAATGGTTTCAGGTCAGCAATTTTTAGCTATTGCTTTAGAGTCTTCCAGTGGACAAGCTTAATGAGTATATGAGTTTTTGAGTGTTTTTATGTTTATTTTAGTATATGAAAAAGGGAAAGGTGGAAGAAAAACAACTTTTAGAAATGTAGAAGACCACACAATCACATCATCTAAATCATGCTTATTTTATGGTTTATGTAAAACATAAATTCCTGTAGTTCCATATTTCAAAACTCACAACAGTAAGCTATACTTCTGATGTTATTGCAAAGAAGAAAAGTTTATCTTTCAGACTTAGTGCTTGTAACTTTCCCATTAATTACAAAAGACCTCTAAGTAGCTTTTTTTTTTTTTTTTGGTACAAGGGATTGAACACCAGGGTGCTAAACCACCAAGCCACATCCCCAGTCCTTTTTTATATTTTACTAGAAACAGGGTCTTGAGGAGTTGCTTAGGACCTCCCTAAGTTGCTGAGGCTAGCTTTGAACTTGGGATCCTCCTACCTCAACCTCCTGAGCTGCTGGGATTACAACATGAAGCCATGTATAAAATTGTTTTTCCCTTTAGTGCTCTCTGGTTATTTAAAATTCATCAAATTATAATTATCAAATCATTTTGCATCTTTATTTCGAAACACTAATTATCTAAATATTTCAGTGTTTTTTTTTTCCCCTAAAATCAAATCAGATCTTTCACTGGCAAAAGATCTAAACCATGTATTCTTACATCCCAAAACATGAATCAAATATCTGAAAACCTTTTTGATGAACAAAAACCATTAAGGGGGTAATTGTCTTTACAGAAATTATCCCTTTTTGTGTTCCTAAACAAATCTCCAGTAGAGTTGTCAAAGAGAACAGAGTTCTACTAAACAGGAAAGCTGAAGGGAAAAATTAATTAATTAAATTTGACAGCCCACTGAAACAAAGACTCAGCCATGATATAACAGAGAAGCTAGGATTCAGAGTAGCGTGAAAAAGAAAATAACTGTCATACATATAACATGGTAAATTTGGTACTATTATTGTTTTAGAATGTCTAATAGTTTTAAAATTGTTGCCTGTTGAAAGATTAATTTTTCTAGAGTTAAATTTGACTATTGTCTTTAAAATAAGCCACTTTAAAAGTAATTTTTATCAAGTATTATGAAGTTGGGCCATAAATATGCCCAGTCAATAGCTGCATAAATATGGTTTAATCACATTAAAATTTAAGCAACCATTTTACACATTTATGTGGTATGATTTCCATTAAATCTTATTATATTCATAGAAAAAATAATAGATTCATGCCTAATAACTTCTATAATATGAACAATATAGCAAATAAAGTAGATTTTTTTGTAGTCCTATGTCATATCATACAGTTTTGTGTGTCTTTGTATTTGTTTATTTGCAGAGTATGCATTTTGATGTGCATACACACATGCACACACATATTTGAGGTAATATGAAATATATATATCAAATACATATAATTTGAAATGATACAAATATATTTCAAAAATATATATAATTTGAAATATACAAACATATTTCAAAGATGAATTTGCTTTTGCAGATTTTTCTGAATATAGACCATATCAAAAGAAAATAGCACTTTTGATGGCAAAGAATTCATATAAAATAAATCCACAGAGATTTACTTTAAACTTGTACCTGATCAAAGTCTTAGAACTATTTAATACCTATTCTAATTAGCTATGATTGCATAACATACCGTAAATAGGCACTGAGAAATTAGGAATCTATACTTTGTGTTTTTCCCCCAAAGAGGAGCAAAACTTCCTTCAGAATGGCCTCATTATGCAATGCCCTTTAGCACACTATTTACTGGAAAAAACTTCTAAATTCAAAGGAAATATTAGAATATTTTGGAAGTAAATTTAGATTTCCTGTACAAGTAGAAGTCTATGATTTGGAATTAGACAAACTGGGAAACATTTTTTTTCAATGAATATATATGTTTTTTTCCCCTCTATTACCAATACTACCCCTAAATCAACATAGTTTCTATAAATATCAATGGTTAATAGTTTAATCTATATAAAAATATTGTTGTATGTAGACTTTTAAAACACATTTTTAATCTACAAATCATAACTGCATACACGTATGGGATAAAATATGGTGTTTTGATATAGTTACACAATGTGGAATGATTACATCAAGCTAATTAACATATCCATCACTTCACTCATCCTTTTTTTGTGATAAAATATTCTTAGTTATTTTAAGATATACAGTACATAGGGTTGATTATGCTCTCTCAGCTGTGTAATTTCAAAACTTATTCTTCCTAACTGAAATTTTATACACGTTGACCATCAACTTCCCTATCTTCTCCTTCCCTGTGTGCTTTCATTGTTTCATTTTAATGAATATTTTCATGATTATAAAAACTTTCATAGTTGACATCTAGGCTTGCTATTTTTTTTCCTACAAGGATATCAATCATAAATTCTCTTAACAATATGTTGACAGTTAATTGGTACTCATTCTATGCAGTCATCACTGAATTCAAGATCTGGAGACGCTCCAGGGAAGACCAGGCTTCAAAGATAGGAGTTAGAAGCTCCCAGTGTGATGCTATAAGAGCAACCACATATTGGCACTTGTGTTTTAAAATCACTGGTTGCTATGATGATCTGCATTTTATGCAGTTTTCTAAATGGCATACGGTAATCATTTCCAAGTAATTGTTGGATATAAAAAGTAATATAGAATGATAATATAACAGCAATATCCTCATCTGTATGATTTTTTCTGAATAAATCAAAGCATACTGATTTGTCATAGATATTTAGTACTGTGAAAACATTAATCATTTATTTATTAGTTCATGTCACTAAATAATTATTGAGTTATTTTCATATTTGTGTACTTTTATTAGCACATCTTACAATAAGAAAGTACTGATATACAATGAGGTTGATTATACATTTAAAGGACAGTTGGCCCTCTGCATCCACAAGTTCTGTCTGTACAGATTCGACCAACAATAGACCATAAATAATCAGAAAATTTGTATTAAACATATGCAGATTTATTTGTTTATAATTCCCTAAATAATATAATTTAATGACTACTTGCATAGCATTTACATGTTATTAGATATTATAAGTAATGTAGAAATGATTTAAAGTATATAAGAGGATGTACACTGAGGGTTTGAGTATCCCATGGGGATTCTTACAATCAATCCCTCTTGGATACTGAAGGACGACTATGTATATAAATTCAACTTTGCCTGCTCTTGTTAAATGGCATATTCAGAAGAGAGCAAAGTGAACGTAAGTGGGAGGGAGAAAAAGGGAGGAGGAGGAGGATAAGGAAGAAGAGGAAGGATAAGAGGAAACAGTACAAAACCAAATAAACATATAAAAACAAATGCATATATGCTGTGGTTGATCTTGCCCAGCTTTCTCCTCAGTGCTTTTGCCAGGTGAATATACATCGAGGCCTGAGTGTCATTTTTCCCTCAGGGGGCTGTGTTTTTCAAGCATGAGTCTGTTGATATGCTGGATCCATTTCTAGGTTTAATAGTACAGAATGCATTTTTTCACACTTCATAGCCTATAAATGAAGGTGACTATTCTTATCTAGGGATGTGGCAAAGGTAAAGCAATCTGTTACTGACTGAGGGGCTTTGAGGAATTTTCATGTATCACATTACAATTTTTTTAATTAAATATGATTTTTACTTCACCTCCTTCAAATTTCACATATCATCCTCAAACCTACTAAGATCACCCTGTTCAAATTTGATCATAGTCCTGACTCCTACCTGATACACTCCCAATTATCATTTCCTCATGTATTTTTCTTTCTTACATTGCATGTAAGCACTTTCTAATGTATTATATAATTTGCTTATTTATTATATCATGCTTATTGTGTAAGCATGCCCTTAGCAATTGCAAACTCCATGTGGGAATATTTGTTGTTTTGTTAAAGAATGTTTCCAAATACCTAGAGAAGAAACCGGCTCCTAGGGGAAATAGTAATATTTTTTGAATTAGTGCATGAATAGATATTCAAAAGTGATGCCCTTAGAACATTACTTTCGAAAATCTATCCATGCATTAATTCAACAAATATTAAGCCTAGATGCCTGTTACATGTCTGTGACATATAATCATGTTAATATTTTTAATGAATGTTCTTGTCTAAAAGTTATCTTAAATGTAATATGAAAGATAATGTCCAAGAAAAAACTCAGAAAATGTAGCTCAGTTTATTTTATAAATTTTAAAAAATCAAATTTATAAACAGAAATGTCTGAGATAAATGAATATAAATAAATGAAGTGTGTGGAAAGATTTTTTTTTCCCCTAACAAATGCCAGGAAAGATGATAGCAATGAATGAAACTTAAATAGAAAGCTTTAATAAACTAGTTTATCAGCAGCTGGATGAGAGAGCTTTAATTGAAAGTGATTTAGTTCTTAGAATTGGGCTTAATGCAAAGGCTAACATAAATATTAGCATAACAAAAAATAGTCCCTTCTCTATCTAATAGCTAATAAAACAATTGCAATAAAGCTAATCATTTTTATTTTTTAATGAATAGGACATGATAAACTATTTTCATATTTTTAAGAACTCCCCATAATACCCTGTGCCAGAGCACATGCAAAATTAAATCTAATAAAAGTAGTAGAGATTGCAAAATACAAAGAAAATTGCAATTGAGAATTTTGTCAATACGGGCATTCATAAAGCATACACATTTTATTATTATTATTATTATTATTTTCCTAACTTATAAATAGAAGCAATAATTATAAAACAAATCTTTTTAAAAATAGTTTTTAGTTGTAATGGGTATAATACTTTTATTTATTTATTATGTGGTCCTGAGTATCAAACCCAGTACCTCACATGTGCTAGGCAAGTGTTCTACCACTGAGCTAAAAACCTAGCCCCTGTGAAGCAAATCTTATCACTTGGAAAGTACATTAAAATATTTGAAAAACAAAGGAATGAACATCCATTACAAAATTGATTCATGATTTTTTTAGACCTGACTGTGTGATACCACAATCTGACCAATTTTAAAGGGACACATAAAAACCACTAATGATATTTAGACTAATATAAATTAATAATAATTTACTATTTAATGAACTATCTGATAGCTTCAAAGCACTTAAAAAAGGTGAATAATACCTTTCAAGTTCAAGACTAGTGAACATTAAATATCAGTGTAAAACACTAATAATGAAAGTTGATGCAATGAAAGTAGTAAATCTCTTTACTTAAAACTAGCACACTTGGCTTAAACAGAAATTTAGAGATTTTTGTGACTATTCAGTCAAAGTTATACATTAATTGAAAGGAAAATTTATACTTAAAAGAATAAAATTTATTTAAAAATCTTCTATAAAACCTAACAAGCAAGAAAAATACTATTATTAACATGTTAAATTAATAAAAGTAGTGGAATTTTCCTACTCTCAGGATGTAAGTTCTTCACTGTAGTATTTTGCCTATTTTCTCTTAAATATTCTAATCAAAAGTTATTTTCAGTAATTCAAGCTATAAAATATTTATGAATAGCATATGTGCTATGTTGAAGCATATATTATATATATATTTGATGCAATCAGAAAAATCTTCCCTGCCTGTTAATGTAATTTTATAATGGGCAACATTGCTACTTGACTATATCTATTCATCTTCCATCATGTTTTAATAACACAAGTGACACCTAAGAAATTATTCTTTGATCTTTCAATAAACTAAGCCTGAGCAGACAGAGGAAGGTGAACAGGGTTAAATTGGCATTGATTATTTAAGACACATTCATCATTTATTTAACAATTTTCATCATCACAGAAGTATTATAATTATGGGCCTGTGCTGAGACACTTTAATTTGTTTTATAAAAAAAATGGTACTAGGTGCTTTAGAAATCAGAGCATATTGTACACTAACATTAGTTTCAAAACTCCTGATAAATCTTTTTAGGACAGAAGTTTACTGCACAGACCTTTAAATTTACTCACTACAGTGGATTTTTAGTGAGTAAATTTTTCTTTGTACCTTATTCAAAATGTGTAGCAACAATGATCTTTTTAAATAGTGATATTTATGATGACTCGTAGTCTCATGGTCTCATATATGCTAACATTTATACCCATGAAACATTATCCTGAATGATCAGTAAAGAACAGTTTATGGCTAATATTGGCAGCTAAAGAAAGCTTTATTCGATAAGGGAATATAATTACCAGTCATAATGAACAAGATTTCTACAAGATTTTTCCTTTTCTTCTTTTAAGCACTGCTTTTAAATTATAAATAGATATGACACATATCTATATATACTATATTTGTGAAAATTAACATTGAATGTAAAAATTGAATATAAAATTAAAAATGAAACATTAAAACAAGATTATAAAATAAAATTATAAAATCAAAATCAAAATATAAATATATACATCAAAAATATAAAACAGTATGAAATTGAATAATTAATAAATTTTTATTTTTTTATGTAGAAATATTCAATAATATTTTAGAAGTATATTAAATGTCTTCTGGTCATGGGAGAAATTATAATATAGATGAATCACATACTTCCAAATAGTAATGTAACTCATCATTCTTAAAGTATTTTACATATTTATAACTTGTTTATTTAAAATATTTCCCTCCCCAATTTTTTACATACAAAATGCCCTATTAATAAAGTTATATCCACTTGCCTTCATACATTTTTATTTGTTGATTCTGATTAATATGCCTTTGAATGCATCAGTAGGAAATGTGAAACATGAAATCTTTAAAACAGATTCCTATTCTATTTTAAACAACTACTCAAATAATAATATAGACTTATATAAGTGGGTTCTTTAAAGACTCACTGCCAAGAAAGAATTATTCCTTAATTCAATACAGTCAAATACATTAAGCTTTTACAGTCATATATAAAAACAAGCTAGAAAAAACTAATATTTTAGGAGGAATTCTATTTTCTATGGTTTAATTTTTCATTTTTATTTACATGTTTAGAAATATAAACACTGTTGACATAAGAAATTTTGTAGGAATGAGAAAAGTATAAGGCACAGATGGGCATATTCATAAGAGGCTGCTGGTAGCTACAGTGTTAGGATATAACAGTTCACAGCTTAGCTGTTTCCCCAGAAGTATCATCCATTCCTCAGTAACCAATCTTCACATGTAGTCACTGCTAGTGTTGCATTTTATATTCATGTTCAGTCATTCAGGAAGTTAGAATTCAGTCTCCCAAACATCTTTTCATTGAACGGATTAAAATGGAATATTTGAGTTGACATGCACAGTGTGTTTCCTTTTCCTTCTTTTAAGAACATATTACTTTTTACACAGAGTACACACTCTCACAAAGTTTATGTGGTAGTGGACAAATGACTTCACCTTTGTGGAATTCAATCAACTTACATAAAAACCGAGGGATTTGAAATAGATGGATTCTAAGAAAACCTGTAACACCTGTTTTGTTGGAATATAATTTGGTGGGAATTATAGTTTCATTGTTCTTACTGAAAAACTCTCTGATGTGCAGATGTGTAAATTCATGGGCTATTGTTATTTCTAAAAATCATTTGGATTTATATTCTAGGTACTAATATACAAATAGGTATTGAAAAATTTTTCGATGGGAAACAAAACATCTTCCAAAAGAGATAAATACTGAATAACTTGTAGTAAATTCTCTTCAAACTCCATAAAAAACATTTTCTTTTAAAAATAATAACCAGATCAGTAACCGTGGTGCATGCCTGTAAGTAATCCCAGTAGCTTGGGAGGCTGATGTGCTAAGCAATGCAGTGAGACCCCATCTCTAAATAAAATACAAAATAGGGCCAAGTGCCCCTGAGTTCAATCCCTGGTACTCTGCCCATAAATAAATAAATAAATAAATAAATAAATAAATAGATAAATATCATGACCAACATCATTTCAATAATGTGTAATGCTAGAAATCAGGATGCATTGTGGTCAAAAGATAAAACAGGTATTTACATTAAAATCAATGTGATAGAAAAATTCAAAAAAGAAGCATAACTTTAATGGTTTTTAGAAAAAAAATATAAAGTCTATAAGTATCTGAAAACAATTTGTGTCAGAACTTAAAACTTTCTTTTTTTCCTTCAAAAACAAGTAGTTCTATATTAACTTTATTAACACAGTATATTAATATAGTGTACAGGCAACAGAAAAGTAACAATCACTTTTATGTTATTTCATACAGTGAGGATACACAGATAGGATATACATCTTCATAAAACTTGAAATTATTTCTGTTCTACTTATTTTGTCAAAAATGCTAAAAATATAAATAAAATTTTTAAGTAGAAGAGAGGGTTCTCTCAAGTTTTAGACACAAAATAACAGAAAATTCCTTTATTTTTCATTGAAGGAAAGTTTAACATTATGAATTCAGGCAAAATATGAATTTCATAACTGTGTTTAAGAAAAAATGGGTATTCATATCAAAGATTGTCACAATCATCCAGTGTTATTAGAAGCAATGTGTATTAAAACATGTTTTACTATCCTATTTTGAGAGTTCAAGTATTTCACACTAAGAAAAAATACTTTCAATTAAATTACTTTCTGTTTCTTGCTCTGAAGTCCAACAGCCAAAATATAGAGTAAATTTCTCTGTAAAGGCGTGTTTCCTTTTGTGTTCCGGCATGTAAAAAATAATGTTCTTGGCCCTTGGCGATTGCAGACATAAGAATTTTATTAAATTGTTAATAAATAAATTAGCACTTTCTTAAAAATAAATTGCCCTAAAATTCTAGTATGTATTTTCCACATGTCTGCAATTTCACAAACCCAAACGAATGTATTAGAGATGTTGGTTTAAAAACATTAATAACACATTGCTATGCTAGTTGGTGCCTGTAATTATCTTTTTTAGTTCTGGAAGGTATTTGGGGATTGTTTAAGAGCAAAAAACGAATGGTGTGCCACTAAATCCTGTTAAATCAATGCATAGACACAGCAGCAGCAGAGGTAAATAAGCTGTGGAGGTCTGAATACCAATAAAGAAGATAAAAATGGTTTTACATAGCTACTTACATCACAGCTTAGAAGTTCAGTCTGTGTAGATTTATCTACTCTTGAAGCAAAAGCCTTCTGTAAATGCTGAACTTTTTCCTGCAAAATGAAAAAAATAATTGTATTGTTGGTAAGTCATGTGCTTCTATACTAATACTTATTAAAATATGATTAGTATGCAATTCATGATCTTCTCAGTGTGTACATACAGTTGGTGGTTTTCAAATCAGCCTAAATATTGATAGCTTTAATTTTCACGTCACAATTATCCTACCTTAGGTATGTTTTCTTCTTTCTAGTCTAGAAGATATGGAGTCAAAGTCATAGTTGATTGTTGGACACAATTTGCTTGAATCTAAGACCACCTGTTTATATTGTTAGCTGTTTTTTTTTTTCAATTTTTTTTAGTTGTAGATGGACACAATACCTTTATTTTATTTGTTTTTATTTTTATGTGGAGTTAGGGATCAAACCCAGTGCCTCAAACATGCTAGGCAAGTGTTCTACCACTGAACGACAATCCCAGACCCTGTGTTAGCTGTTTTTTTCATAACTAAATTGATATGATTTTGTTGATCTCATTTCAAAATATTTAAATTTCAAAGCATTTTCAATACATGAGAGAGCCATAGGATTCAATTTAGTTTGTGTAAAAATTTTTATGCTTCTTAATTCTCTCTAGGAATCCCTACACATTTGGATGTCTGTCTTTTAAGGAACTGACACTACCCCAACCCTGTGATAACTGGGTAAGAGGAGGAACACATGAAGGAAGTCTGGGGTTTCATATTTCAAATGCAAGGGTACTAATTCTTGATCCATTTATTTAACTGGATTTTGGTGTGTGGGCTTCTTTTCTCATTCCAAAACCTTTACATAAAATAAAACAGGATCAGGGACTTAATTATTATGTAATGTGTTTACAGCTGAGAGATTTGTTCTCTCATGACCACATCTCATGTTGGGTTACTACTATCATTCTTACCCCTGCTACCCTCCTACACTCACTAAAAATTAAACCCAGTGACTAATGAGTCACATTCTCAGTCCTTAAATTTTGAGATGAGGCTTTTCCCAAGTTGTCCAGGCTGGCCCTGAAATTTCAATCCTCCAGCCTCAGCCTCCAGCAGTAGCTAGAATTACAGGAATATACCACCCGGCCTGGCTTCTATTACCATCCATTTTAAAGAGAGAAAATGCAGCTTAAAAAGTTTAACTTGAGAAAGTTCCCAAAGAATTTGTTTCGACTAGCCTATGTTTAGACTTCACTTAAAGGAAAATTCTTTTCATTTTCTTTTCTTCTGAATGCTTAACAAAATAATTTTATAATACATTAATGATTAAACACAAAACAAAACAAAAAAAATTACAATTTACTTTCAATTTTCCCAGGGTTTTCAGTAGTTATAAAAAATCTCACTCCAGAATTCCAATTACATAAGTTTCTTCCTTCCCCTCTCACTTTTTCCTCCTTGCTTCCTCACTTGGTTTCCCTTTCCCTCCCCTCCACATCACTCCTTCAGTTCTGGGATTTCAAGATTACTTGGGATTTTGAATGAATTCTCAATATAATTTAGGTAAACAGAGTTTGTTTTATTGTAAAACAGAAAAGAGATATTATAGGTACTTTTAATGTCTCATACTTTCTAATATCCTTAGTCATAAAAATTATAGTGCAGCTATTCAGACAAAAATGAAAATTAGATTAGACAATTCAAGATGTGATATGAGGTAAAACTGATAAGTGTCTGAAAAAATTTAAGTGAAAATGTGGCTGCATTGTCCAAATTAAAAGGAGCAGGAGGGCTGGGACTGTAGCTCAGTGGCAGAGCATTTGCCTAGCATGTGTGAGGCACTGGGTTCGATCCTCAGCACCACATAAAAAAATAAACAAAGGCATGCTGTCCATCTACAACTATAAAAGAGATTATTTAAAAAGTGAGCAGGAGCACATTGTGTTTATTCAGATGTATATTAGGAAGGGTGTTGGAGAAGAACAAGGAGAGTTAAAAATAGGTACAGAAAGCAGTAATGTTTGCTATCATTGAAAGGTTGCTCAGAAAAGTTTGATTATCTATTTTTGAGGTAGATGGAATCATAAACATCTGAAAAGTAAATTTCCATAAGTATATAAACTTTGTGTATAAATTCAAGAACAAGAGAAAATAGCCAGTAAAAGTTTCCATTATGCTTCACCTCACATTTTTATTGTTAAGGGCTTCTGTCCTAGGATAGCAAATGGAATGGTCTGGTAAAGTCAGCCTCATTGGCCTGAGTAATGAGTCTAAGGAAATTCAGAAAAGATAAATATAAAACTCAAATAGCTTCATAACCAGTATCCTGATCAAAGCAAAACAACAATAATTTTAAAAATACCTAATGAAAGCTGGGCTGTAGCTCAGTGGAAGAGCACTTGTCTAGCATGTGTGAGGCACTGGGTTTGATCCTCAGCACCACATAAAAATAAATAAATAAAATAAAGGTATTATTATCCTTCTACAACAAACACACACACACACACACATATTTAAATACATATATTTTTAAAATACCTAAATAAAAACGATTATTTTTAGACATAAATAAACAGATACATTTTCAATTAAAAAGTCATTATCACTTTTTCTTATATACTTGGATTATGTATTATGTATGTATATGTGTGCCATATTCAAATGTGGAGAGTAATTATAAGCTTCTAATAGATGACTTAAGTAACAAAAATTAAAAATTAAAAATCTATACCCATAACAATATATATACTTGTCTTTAAATTTCCCTTTTCAAACAATAACGATATCTTTGGGATTCTTTTTCTTAATTAAGATCAATAAAATATATACAGTAAAACAAAGAAAAAAAAGACTATTACAGTAGTGTTCATGAAAAAAAATTACAAAATCGAAAGAAAAAGAAATTTCACGATGTTATATTTGCTGATAAATTATTGTGTGATCTGAGTCCTGAATTTTGAATGTGGAAATTTTGAATATTACACAATATTGCTACTTGAACAAAAGTATAATGTTTTTTCTCAGCAATTTCCAAGTTATTTTATTTGAGATTAAATGTGATATAATAACTATTTGTATAAAAAATCCAACTACCATAAATAACTGCATAAAGCTAAAGAAATATGAGTTACACATTTACTTGATTATATTCACATTTTCTTTCCTTCTGTAATCTTTACCACTATAAATATTACTAATAATAGTGGATTCCATTGATAGACTGCAGGTTTTATGCCAGGCACTGTACCAGCAAAATAAATAAATAAATATAACACATAAATATACATATATATTACTTGTTTACATAGTATTTTCCCACTTTTAAAGAATAAGAAATCTATTCTTAGTAAGATTAAATCAATTCCTAAAGATCATACAAGACAGTAAGTGGAAAAAAGATGAAAACCTAATTTTTCTCTCCTTAAACTGTGGTGCCAGGGCTGGGGCTAAGGCTCAGAGATAGAGTGCTTGCCTAGTACATGCGAGGCCCTGGGTTTGATCCTCAGCACCACATAAAAATAAATAAATAAAATAAAGGTATTGTGTCCAACTATAACTAAAAAATAAATATTAAAAAATATATTAAAATAATAATAATTTTAAAAACTGTGGTTCCCTTTCTATATTCTGACTCTGGAAAAGCTTTACAAATGTTCTGTCTCCAAATCATATATGCAAAGAAACATACCAAACATGAGGTTTTTATAGTTATTTCACAGCCAGTAATAATAGCTGGTTAATAAAGCTGTGTTCTTGATATTCACCCTACCCATAGTCTTTTGGGGATCTATTAAGTTATTTTACTTTTCTCTGGAAACACTTTAAGACTACTTAATATTTACTGATGTATTTCCTTTAAAGGTTACAATTCCACGAAATACCCATTACTATAAATATGAGCAGTAATGCACTTTGGAGCATGGGTTACAAATAGAATGATAAATTTAATGTAGCACTATAACTCCAAATTGGAAACAAGATATGAAAAAGCAAACAAGTAAAAACAAATTTTGAAGAGGCATGAAATCCTTCAATAGCAACGATATTATCAGTTTAAAGAAGAGAAAATATTCTTTTTAAGCTTTTAGAATAGGGTCAGGAGTGTGTATGTATTATACACTGGGTAGTGATAGAATCTGTCTTCACAATACATGCTTTCCATATAAAAAGTTGTTCTTTAATATCTCTTAGGATTTTTAATTTAAATTTCATCAAAAATATATTTCTATTGAATGCTAGAGGGAAAAAATAGGTACCACTGACTTGTGCACATTTTACATTTGCATTTGTATCAAGCACATGGCACCAAGAAAGTATTAAAGAGGAGGAAATGTGATATAAACAAAAAACAAGAAAAAATCATGACAAGCTAGTGAAACTGATTTTTTATATTAAGCCTTAATGTTTTTAAATTGGTGCATCATGATTTTATAAAGTAGCAGAATTCATTGTGATAAATTCATATGTGCACATAGCATAATCTGGTCAATTCCACACCTATTACATTCTCTTTCTCTCTCCTCTTTCCTTCCCCAATCCCAATTCTCTCTCTACTCTTCTGATCTTGCTACTTTAATTTTTTTTTTAATTTTATAAATACCATTTTCCCCTTTCTTTCTTCTTTCACATATGAGCTAAAACATCACCCTTTACTTTGAGTCTGGTTTATTATGAAAACATATGACCCTTGACTTTCTGAGTCTGGCTTATTTCACTTAACACAATGCTCTCAAGTTCCATCTATTTTCTTGCAAATGACATAATTCCATTCTTTGAAAACTCCACTGTGTGTATATATTCCACATATTCTTTATCCATATGTCCATTAACATGCACAACTTGTCTATTATGAATTGTGCTGCTAAACCTGAATATGCATGTATTGCTAAAGCATGATGATTTTCGTTTTTGGATAAAAACTGAGGAGTTGTACAGCTAGGTCATAAGGTGGTTCTACTCCCAGTCTTTTGAGGAACTCCATACTGATTTCCATAGTGGTTGTATTAATATTAATCCCACATCTTCACCAGAATTTTTTATTATTTGTGTTGATGATTGTCATAAAATCATTTTTTTTCAAATGGCTTTGTCAAATCAAACTAAACTCCTGTCTCTTCACCAGAGACAAGATCAATTCAAATGGATTAAAGACTTAAATGCAAGACCTGAAACTATGAAATGATTAAAAGAATACAGGCAATATCTCAGGACATTGAAATGGACAAGGATTTTCTTGGACAGGACTCTAAAAAAAGCACACTAAACAATAGTTAAAATAGATAAATGGAATTGTATCAAGCTCTAAACCTTTGCCCAATGACTATATCAGAAGTTAATATAGGAAATTATGTGATAATGATTAAACACTGTGGTATGAACTTTGAATCTGAAGGGGAAAATGCATCTGAATTGTTATTCCAAATTGGCAAAATTTGGCAAATAGTATGTTAAAAATACGCTTCAAATAGCATATTCCTAAATTTAGATCCTAAGTTATGAAGCTTAAAAGTTCATGCTTATGGAAAGAGGAATTGTTGAAAATCTTGAAAATCTGACACTAAAAGAGGGTGAAAGCTAACCTTTAAATTTTATCACATGAAAATTCACAGTGCTCTGAGTCAGTTTAAAGCTAGAAATTAGGTGTGCCAAAAACAATTTGAACATCATCTTGTAATGGACTTTAATGTCAGTGGTCAATCAAATAGAAAAAGAAAAAGAAAAAAAAACTGTAGAGAAAAATCACTGGAACTGCTACGTGAAAGCAATGCCAAGGATAAACTCAGGAATGAAAAGGCAACACTACACAGATACCACTGATTATTATTATTTTTTTTAATATAAATATACTTTCATATTTTATTTAGAAATATATTGATTACCAACATGTCATGTGGGCCTTTATATGTTATATATATATATTACTTATTTGTGTTTCCACTGCTGGGGATACCACTCAAAGCCCTGTGTATGTTAATTATCCACTGTATTGATGAACTACATCCCCAGTCCCTATCTATTTTTTTTTTTTTAATTTTTTATTGTGGGTTGTTCAAAACATTACAAATTTCTTGACATATCATATTCCACACTTTGATTCAAGTGGGTTATGAACTCCCACCTTCACCCCATACACAGATTGCAGAATCACATCAGTTACACATCCATTGATTTACAAATTGCCATCCTAGTGTCTGTTGTGCTCCGCTGCCTTTCCCATCCTCCACCCTCCCCCCTCCCCACCTCTCCCCTC
>NW_026000057.1:22522435-22542792 GCF_001458135.2 Marmota marmota marmota | reverse complement strand
GCAGGGGGAGGGGGCGGCTCTGCCTCTCAGCAGGCAGCTGCTCCTCTTCTGCTGGTGGGTCGCAGGCCCGCCTACCTTGCAGGAGTGATTGGAAGCTCTGTTCAGCCGTGGGCCACTGGGCCTTTTCTGCCGGTGGTCACCGTTCCGCGGATACCACTGATTATTTTCACCCACCTTTAATGAGCAGATATCACTGAAAACATCAGTAGAATTATAAAGCAGCACAACAGTGGCCAAGCAAACAAACCTCCTTAAACAGAACTTAAAATTTCTGGAAACACAGAAGTAGGTGTTAAACTTTATTAATGAAATTCAGCCCCCAGTCAACAAATTCCCTCCTCTCCAAAGCTGATAAAGATGTTCTTCAGGAAGCTGGTAGAGAACCTAACCTAAAATGACCTTAAGAATTTGACAAAAATCTCCCATGAGAAGAACCCAGTGAACAAGAACAAGACTCCTGGACCTAGAAGACAGAACAGTAAACACCTCTAACCAGACCAGAACAACAGAAAACCTGGAAACTTACCAATCAGAAAATATCTGCAAGTTCTAGCCAGACTGCCTACTGAGTACGGGCTATTCCACCAAGACAAGCAACCCCTTATTTCCCTCCATTTCTTCTTACTCCAGACAGACTTGAGCCTGTTGCCTTGTTCATGGGCCTACAATAAAGTTCTTTCTTAGAGGACTTTTTACCTAGCATGTGCCAAGCCCTGGGTTTGATCCTTAGCACCACAAAAAAGGAATAAAAATAAGAACTATTTTTTCAAAAACCTTTGCTATAATATTGGCTTCGGTGTACATGCTGCAGAGAGCTCTTGCTTAGTAACATTGATATTAGTTTTTGTTATGGGAAATTGCTAACATAACAAAAAATATAGGGCAAATAATAAAAAGAAATACTATGCAACCATCACTAAGCTTCAAGAATTCATATTGAAATTTAAACAAGAAGTACTGATGCTCACTGTTCAGTAATGTCATCTGACTTGGAGGAAGCATCTGTGTTAGCGGACCCAGATCTGACCATGTCCCATGCCTCCACCTATGTGGACAGGATTCTGCCAGGATTAGGCAAGTGTCCCAATAACAGATTATTCCTTCCTTCCACATCATATCCAGATATCCAGAACACTGGCACTGAGTGCCAAATTCACAGTATATTTGGGTAAGTCCTCCTAAGGGTCAATTCAAAAATCAGTCATGAGTATCTGGTTGATGAGGTATGTGGGGGATCACACATGTGTTCATAAGACTTTGAAGGATAGAACCTGTGGTAGACTGAGGCTAGGTATGGCTAGAGCCAAGGTCTGCTCTCTTTATGTTGCTAAGCACCTGTACAGAATGCTATGGAGTCCCTCAAATATGTGCAATTTGAACATTTTTT
This sequence comes from Marmota marmota marmota, assembly GCF_001458135.2. NCBI lineage: Eukaryota > Metazoa > Chordata > Mammalia > Rodentia > Sciuridae > Marmota > Marmota marmota. The sequence goes on along the minus strand of NW_026000057.1, from coordinate 22,541,405 downwards.
TTCCAAATTACTAGCAAAGTATATTTGCCAAGAGAGGAGAATAGAGCAAATTTTATTCAACAGGTTTTATTTTAAAGCATGATTTATAACCTTAATATGAAGACACATTCTGTAAACCTCTATTTATAAGGTTGGCCTGGGACTCACCAATGTTAGTTCTGTTACTGAGATGTGCTTTCAGGTGTTTTGGTCAACACACCTCAGGGAAAGCATTGTCAGGTTTTAAAAAGGTGTAGAAAAGTACAATGAAGAGGTTTATTTTATGTTTATATGTTAAAAAATGGCCAGTATAGTAAGAGCAAACAGAAAGATGAAATGTCAGTAAATAAATAAAACAAACACCTGGAAAACATTTATTTTCATTGGATCTTATGATGACAGAGCCAGAAAAACTGCCTGACATCTGCCATCCCCCAGAGACCACTTTCAGACTGGTTCGTAAGTGATTTTTACAAGAAATGAAGCTTAACTCATTACATAGCATATTTTAAATTTATAGAATTTATAAGATTGCACAAACTAAAAATATTTTAAGATTTAAGAAGTGTTTAAGTCACTTAAGAAAGAAACAGACTGACCAAATGTAAAATGTAATGTTAATGTCTTTAGAGACAAATTATGAGGAATATTTGTATCTAGATATCCTTATCCAATGTTCTCAATGCAAAGCAGGTGGGGTTTCTTAAAACAGAATTAAACGATGCTTTACATTTCAATTCTAACATTGCTACTCTATTCCCAAAGTTTTTAGAGCACATTGCACTACATATAAACACCAACAAAGTTTTCACTAATGGTGGATTAAGCAAGTATTTATTTGATTTACTTAGTACTTATGACAGACTAAATCCATTTCTTCTAATTTAATCTTCTTGTCAATTATGTAGAGCTAAATTTAGAAATGTGAAGGTGATGGCTTTGAATAAGGTTCTTTAGAGGCTAAGAACATGAAATTTCAGGATAGTAACAGTGGACTTGTAGTCACCAAACAGGAAAACTATGAGGGACATTGTAACTAGGAAACAGCTTGCAGCTTTGGTTCTGTCACTGTAATATCTAAGACATCAGTTAATAACAACACTAGAATTCATTTCACAGTCACATCCTCCTTCATTTTATGTCCACTGCCCTAGTCCACTACCTAAGTGGGCAGCAAACAGGAGAACAGAGACATGTGTTGGATTAAACAAGTACCACCAATAACTTCTGCTACAATACCCTGTGTATGGAGTAAACTCCTCATGGACGGAATGTGGTTCCCTCAAAGTCTATGCCTACTTAGAAGCTATGAATGGGATCTGATTTGGAAACAGTGTCTTTGCAGAAGTAATTGAGGTAAATGAATGGATAAATCCATGAATCTAATTTGCCTGGTATGCTTAAAAGAAAGGCACATTTGGAAACAGTAATACAGACACCCAAAAGAGAAGGCTTTGCGAAGACAAGAGGTAGAAGTTAAGTGCACATCTACATGGCAAGCAACTTTTTTTTTTTTAAGGAGTGGGGTTTATTCAAGTGCGAAGAGAAACAGATTTCTGGCAAGGGCAACAGGAAACTCATTAGCTGGTCCAAAGATGAGCAACCTCAAGAATTTCCAGCAGCCACAGAAGGTGGCTGAGGCCAGGAAGGATCCTTCCCTAGAACCTTCAAAAGAAATGTGGTTCTACTAACACCTTGATTTCAGTATGTCTGTCACCATAACTGTGAGAGAATAGATTGCTACTGTGTCAAGTTAGCCAATGTATGGTACTTTGTGAAACTAATATTCCCTCCTAACTGGTTTTCAACTACACATGTACTTTCTTCATTTCATATTTCTGTCAATAATTGCAAAGTAACATGGAAATGTAATTTGAATCAATCTCTCTTTTGTTGAAAACCCGGTAATAATTTCCCATTCCTTCTGGTCAGGTATAGCAAGTGAGCACCACATAAGTAGCTCATTCAAACTGACACAAGTGTCAAATACATATTGAATTTTGAAGAATTAATATAAAAAACTCTCATTAATAAAATATCCTATGAATTACTTTATACTTATTACATCTTAAAATCATACTATTTTGGAAATAGTAATTTAAATGAAATGCACTTGAAATATTAAATTATAGAAGTAACCACCACTTATGGCTTGTTCTATATTTCCATTGCACAGTTTGGCTCCATTGAATAATAAATTAACCTTTTAGCATGATGTACAATCCCTGCCTCCTATGGCCCTAATGTACTCTGCTAACTTCACATCATACCACTATTCCACCTGCAAACTTGACTCTCCTCACACTAATCTTTCAGGTGCTTGATTGGACTAAGAATTTTCCCACATGAGGAACTTTAACATGCCATTTCTTCCATCAGGAACATTCTACATATTAAATGTTACCGTCTCAAAGATTTTTTCTTTCTCGTAGTGCTGGGGATTGAACCCAAGGCCTTGTGAGTGCAAGGCAAGTACTCTACCAACTGAACTATATCCCCAGCTCCAGAGATAAACTTTTTAAAGCAGGTTCCCTTCTCTAGATGATTCTCTGTCTTAATATTTCTCCTCTCTCTCTCTCTCTCTCTCTCTCTCTCTCCTCAATGACTTTCCTTTTAACTGGCACCTATCTCTTTTATTCATCTGTTTTTCTATACTTAGTCCAACTTCAGCATGAGCAGTAAGTTCCTCACAGCAAGGACCATCTATTTTTAGAGCCATAATAACTCCACACTGCTCTAGAACATTCTGGGTTCTGAACACATTCTAGGTGTTCAATACTTTGAGTAAGTGAAGAAGTAGGTGAATGAGAGAAGAGAGAAGAGCTTTGAGTGGCATCAGAAATCAGTTGGTGAACTTGACATCCGTGGAAGCATTCACTGGCCAAGAGTTAATGTTGTTGAAGTGACAAGTCCAGTAAAACTTCTGGCATTTATATGACATATAAATTTGAGTAGGGACAGACTGGAAATGAAATATGAGCTAAGGGGTTCTTCTCATAATTCTAGGTTGCACAAATGTCTTAAGCTGAAACAAAAGAAAGGCAGAACAGTAGTATTGGGAGAGAGGGGAAGACAAAAAGGAACAGGTACAAATTTTACATGTGTCTGTGGAATCGAGGCTATAACACCAAATGAGAAAGTCATGCATGGATGACGATTTCTTTTATTTGAAGAGAAGCTTATGTACTCCATTCTCACTCTGCTTGAATTATATTGTGAGAAATTAATGAGGTGATTCATCCAATGAAGGTAATTGGGGGAAAATAATAAAAGTAAATGTGTTTTCTAAAGGAAATAGGGCCCAGCAGAATATTTGGACACATCAAGTCCCAAACATTTCCTCACTGTCAAAATCCTGGTTTGAAAACACACATTCTGTTTTCAGGGGGAATTTCCAATCCCATTGCTCTTATTTGTATGAGGTGACTTCTGCAAGAAGTACACTTGTGGTTTTTATCTCTATCTCTTACTCCTCTTTATCGATAAACTGGTAGGTAACTTTGGGTTAAAGTAACATGCTTTGCTTCTTATTGATATAACCTATACACAGGATGAAATCACAGTTTGTCTGGTCACTAGCTTATAGATTCTTGTCCTGGAGGAGAGGTCTACAATTTTCTCTTTGTGTCTGCAACTCCAGTGGGTAACTTCAGTTCAAAGAATATACTGGAAGCTCACAGGATTGCACTCTAATCCAGATTTGCATTACATTATGTTTTAGTGAAGTTTCTCTGAATCTTCTAGTTTGCAATTTGTTCTTCTATTAGTCAGTTTTCTGTCACTATGACAAAGTACCTGAGATAATCAACTGAAAAGGAGGAATGGTTTAGTTTGACTCAGTTTCAGAGGTTTCAGTCCACAGTTTGTGGGCCAGGTGATTTGGGGACTGTGGAAAGTCATGGCAGTGAGCACATGATGAAACAAAGCCTCTCATCTCAGGGTAGGTGAGAAAGAAAGAGAGGTGAAGGGGCCCGGATCACAATACATCCTTTGAGGGCATGCCTCCAATGACCCAGCTTCCATCCACTAGGCCCTTCCTGCTAAGGGTTCCACCACCTCCCCCAAAGTGCCACTGTATGGCAATAAAGCTTTTTAGAATTTAGAAAATTGAGCAAATTTTAAGATCCAAATCATAACTTCAGCATGCAAAGAAGACTGTTTATTTTCCCCCTTTTAAGCCTCAAAAATGTGTGTGTGTGTGTGTGTGTGTGTGTGTGTGTGTGTGTGAGAGAGAGAGAGAGAGAGAGAGAGTTTTGAATAATTGGACCTAAGAGAATTAATAGAAATGACCAATACAATAACCACAAATCCCTAATGCAACCTTGAAAATTCTTCTATGGAAAAAAAACTGTATTACTAAAAATAGAAACCTGTCTGAAATGACATCCTGAAAATATGGCAAGATTCTTCAAGTCTTTTCCTGATATTTTTATTGAGGAAGACGGACTATAATACCTCGCCTACTTTATCACTACTGTTTAAAAGTAAGACTTCTGTTTTGAAGAAGATTCATTCTGTGGGATTGTGAGCATTTTTATTTTATGGTATTGATTAAACTTCAATGTATATAAAAATTCTCATAATAAACTGTGAAGTGATACAGAATTCTTCAAGGCAGTCACTCACTAACAGTAATATGCTGATACAGCATTCCAGAAGCACCAGCATAAGGGAGACAAGAAGAAGATCACTAACCACTTGCAGAGTCAGCACAGCCTGACAGGTTGACAATCAGCTAGCGAACAATGATGCTATGAATCAAATTTCACTAGAGAAATTGTGAACACAGATCAAATTTTACTGGAAAGCTCAAGAAGTTCTGACTGCGATGAAATGCATTATCCACCAATTTTCCTTCAACACACTCATAAGTAAAAGTAAAAATATAAATTAAAATAAAATACCACCTCCATATGTATGTCTAAAGAGAAAAATCTATATAAATCTATGTCTAGTATGGCAGATATAAAGAGATTGTTTGTGACTAGTGGAATTACTTAGTTGCTTTTGATATCTGTTTATTCATAACAGAAATGGTTGGCAAAGACATTTAAAGCTGAACTTAATTGACTGCAACAAATATTTAATAAGCATCCATAATTTTTATTCATTCACCAGTAATTATAGTACATTTAACTATGCAAATTAAACTGAATTCATTGTTTATATCTGTGCAGATATATAATAAAATTTTATTTTCCTTAATATCTGTTGTATTATTTTGTACATGGATGCCTCTCAACTTATGATGATGTTACATCCCAATAAACCCATCTAAGTTGAAAAGTTTGTATGTCAAAAAATCCATTTAATTCCCCTCATCCACTCAACATCACATTTTAGCAATACAGTACATTACACTATGGGTTGTTTACCCTTGTGACCGTGCAGCCATCTGTGAGCTGCAATTCACTGCTATTGCTCAGCACTGTGATACTATCATATTGCATACTATTAATCCTGGAAAAGATCAAAATTTAAAGTGTGGTTTCTACTGAACACCAATTGCTTTTGTACCCTTGTGAAGTCAATAAATCATAAGTAGAATGCCCTTAAGTGTGGGACCATTTGTATTTTACACGTGTTATTTAGAGGACACTTTTAGTTAATTGCTCATCATGAGTCTCTTTTGAATCCAACGCCTGAGGAGGACACCAATTCACTATGCAGTTAGCTAGTGGAGAAGAGGTGCAGGCTCTGTACAAAGACAGTGACGCAAACTCACATGCTCTTGCTGCAGAGGGTGGGTTATTAAGTGCCCCTGTCCTTGCTGTTTCATTGCTTATAGTTCACAGGGTAGAAGACTTCCAATAAGGAAGCATACATGGGTCTACAGTTACAAATTTTCATAAAAGATACAAAGAAAAGTGAGCAAAAAAAATAATTGAGAACTATATTAGACAGAGGGATTGGAAAATGCTTGGGAGTTGGATAATAGGGAGGAATTTTTTTTTCCCCTTGAGAAACTGATGAATATAGGGGATGACTAGAATATAGAAGGGGAGTTTCAGAATTATGATAGGTTCTGCGAAGTACTGGATTTCAGGTGTAGATCAATGGGAAATCAGAGAAGTGTTTTATATGTTTCTATGATATTTAGCCAACATCATTCTGGCTGCTGGATGCAGAAGAAAATCGAAGTTGGAAAGAAGGGAATTTGGATAATATGGTCTAGAAGAAATCTTTTGGCAAGAGGAATAGAATCCTACACATTTCATAGTCATGAGAAAATTAAAAACTAGTAATTAATGACATGAGTAGGTTAAAGAAAAGGGAAAAGCCAAGATTGACTCCAAAGTTCCTATTCTGAGCAACTGGGAGGCTGACTGGTGGTGGCTTTTGTGGTATGGGAAATGCCTTCAGAGAGGTAGGTTCAACTGGAGACAGGAGTGCATAGGAAATCAAGAAACAGGACAAACTGAGAATGCAGGTGATTGGGAGATTGTAACTATATTGAAAAGTGAGAAAACTGGGAGACATTTAAACAGGTATGTGGTGGTCTAAGTTGGCGGGACACACTGCAGAGAGGTATAAATAGTGCTACTAGCTGGGCTAAGAACACAAAATATCTTTACTTGAATGCAAATATCTTTACTTGAATGCATTCATCTTGCAGATGGACATGGATCCACTTGGTTTCTGCTCAGCACTCCGCATTACTTGCTTTGTACAAACTTTCGTGGAATCTTGTTCTGCTTCCTAAGCCACATGGCTACTTCCGGAACTGGGCAGTAGGGTATAATCAACTGTCATGTTTCATTGATTTTTAGGGAATATACACATTTCCCAAATGGAAATGTAATATTTTATGGCAATTTTGGTAAAAGGAGTAAGAAAAACAAGTGACATCCCTTTTGTGGCACTTGGGTATATAAAGTAATAAAGTCTGAGAATAAGCTGTGGTTGAATTTACACTCATGAAAACCAGAGAACCAGATAAGTCAGGTTTCTAAAAAGACAAAAATCAAAGAACAACAGAGAGGAGAGTGCTGAGAAAGAAAGTTAACATTATTTGAGTTAATAACATTTGCCATTGGGGTCCAGCCTCAGTCTTGTTCTTGGTTTCCTAAGTCACTTCAGTAGTCATTTAATAAGTTCCCATTTTTGTTTAAGGGAGAGCACACTCTCTTTCTGTCATACACAGTCAAAAGATACCCAGTCCAGGAAGGAGAAAACTGATTGCAAAGAAATCATAAATTTACCAAAACTCAATAAATAGTGGTAAGATCATGAGTAGCAGTTTTCAAATCAGTTTTGTTTTTTGTTTTAGTAAGAAAAAAAATATATTACTTATTTTTTTTATAGTTAAGTCTTAGGAATTAAGAAATAAAAAAAAACAAAATTTTAAATATGAAGTTATATGATCAGATTCCATGTATATCCATATTTATAGTCAACTTACATGTTGACTATTATCCTTCCTATTTGTGTTCAATTGGAGCATCCACATAATATTTTGTGCATAGCTTTTTATCCTATTATTTTAAAACACATTTCAATTTCAAATAATAATGATAGCAACTATTTTAAAACTGAACAATAGATTATAGATGAAATGTGTTTATTATAGATGCAATTTTTAAAAATATCTCCACATAAGCATATAAAATATATAAAATGAAAACTTTTCTCTTGTTCCCTAGTCTCACAGATTTACGCATTCTTAACTTACCTTAACTTTGTTTGTTTTGCCTACTACAATTTAAAAGATAACGAATCAAAAAAAAGATGAAATTACCTTTAGACACCATTGATGCTCCATTAAAAATAGTAATTAACATACTTCATTTGAGCTTCATTTTTCTTTCTCCTGCACCTCCAATTTTCCCTGGCTACCCAATTGTTAATAATATTGTTTTAAAATCTTTTAATGGACACCAATATTTTAGGTGATCTAATTAAGACTCTGGTTCTTGACATGTCTTATTTAGATGGTATCTAGTGATCCTTGATCATGAAACCTTTATATCCAAGTGCCAAATTTTATTTATAAACATTTACTTCTTCTGATGGGGCTACATTGCTATACTATTATAGTAAGTCTTATATGTTTTGGCATGTAAGTATTATTTAGGTAATAAAGTAAGTAGTGTAACTGGTTTCAAGAAGAAAATGCAATTCAATTAATAAACAATTTTCTGGGGGCTGGGGTTGTGGCTCAGTGTCAGAGTGCTCTCCTAGCATGTGCGAGGCCCTGGGTTCGATCCTTAGCACCAAATAAAAATAAAGATATTGTGTCCAACTAATAATATTATTTTCTGAATAAAAAGAAAATCTTAAGATTCAAGGTTTAATGAACATTCTTTTTAATTTCATTCTCCTTTCCCTTACATGTGAATTTGTAATGCAGTTTTCTGATATTACATTATTTAAATCTTGAGGATATAAGACTAACTTTTGATCCACATTGAACATTTTCATACATATCTCTATTTTTTATTTTGAAATATTCCTTAGGATAAATTGAGGGAGTAGAATTAATCAAATATTGTTTTGAAAATACCTTTCATACTCGGTCTATATATTACTAAATCGTATTCCAAAACAGTGTAAGCAAAAATGCTTCTAGAAATGAATACATGTATCAGTTTATCACCTTGCTCCCAGCATTTGATTTCTGTTTAAAATATTGGCTAACTTAGTGAATATGTTATTTCAAGTTCATATTATATTTACATGCCAAGGATGACTGACTACTGGAGATGACAAAGGGAGTGACGTTTGGTAGATGTATTTACTGTCACTTTCCCTTTGGTATTTCCCTTCACAACTGTAATATTCATTTTGAGAATATTATATAAATCCTAGTGATGTCAGCAGCTTAAAAGCAAAAGCTGACTTCTATTGAAATTGTAATAAAACAGAAAGCTAATATTCAGCAAGTCAAAATTATGAGTGATAATATCATGCCTACTCTTTACATTCATTTCATTACTAAAACCTATCTAACTTATTTTAATAATGTTTATCTTATATGTCAAATTGGTTAGTAGGCATGCCTACTTAGATATCCTTCATGCATCACAATCTCAGTATATTCTAAACAAAACTTGTCATCTTCTAATAGTGTTTTGTTCTTTTAGATTCTCTGTACCAGTGACATAGTTATCAAAATAATTTTCAATAAAGCCCCTATATGTTATCCTCGACACTTAGCCTCCCACAATCATCTATCTCAAGTTAAAGAAATTCTACTTCTGACTTCTAAAATAATTTCCAAATCTATCCCTTCTATTTTAGTTGCTAGTGCTTACTTCAGGATCTATTTTTTTTTCCTCAGAATCAGTGCAATAAAATTTCAAAAGTATTCCCTTTTCTTATTTTGTTTCACTTAATAAATGCTCCATATTGCAGCAAACTAATCTTTCCAAACTAGAATGAGATTGTGCTTGACTGGTTCTTTACAAATTCAAGGTAAGTTTAAAATGCATTAGCATCATTCATTTGGTTCTTCATGATCTGTGGACTGGCTATGTGTATTATGTACCAATTTCCAGGACACTATAAACCAACCCCATCCCCAAAATATTACTTTCTGCACAATGAATCCGATAAGCTCTCTAAGGTAAGTTTGTTCTTTATTATACTTAAACCAAGTCTAAACAATATCTACTCTACAATCTTCTTCATCTTGCTTAGGGTCATTATTCTTGTGATTTAAAATGTAAATGATTTTATACATTCCACTTCTTTTTGCATTTATAAAGTCAAATTGGTTTGGTGCCTGCAGTTACAATGCAAATGGCTTTCCATATTTTCATTCTTTCTAAATGGGCTGAGAAAAGCAAACTTGGTGACCTTCTTAGAGAAAAACACCTAGTTTCCATTTGTCTAATGCTACCAATTTATTGTAAAACAATTTCAATACAAAATTTCATGATAATGAATTTTACCCTTGAAAGCCAATCACAAAATACATCACTGAAGGAAGCACCTGCCTATCAAGAAGCTGTTCTACATTTTTTCTATTATAATACATTTTTCTGAAAGAAACTTTTTAGCACTCCTAAATATTATTGCATAAAATAACATCTACTAAGTTTATTATGAAGTACCATGTTTTTGATTAGTATTTTAAAGCAAATGGAAGAGTACTTTTTAAAAATAGTAATGTTTTTATAAAATAAACTTATGAGCAATTAAATTTAATTTCAGTGTTATTTCATTTTCAAATATTCACCACAATTCTTATTCCTTAAGAATTATATTTTTCTCCATTTTTAAAATCAACCCAGAGAAAAAGTATATATAGAGGGGCAATATACTTTACTAGGAGTGTATCAACACAACTCTAGAGTTCTTTTGAAGTCTATCTTCTTTAATCTAAATTCATTAGTCTATTAATTCAATCAAATTTCAAAGACATCAGAGCATGATTTTAAGAAAACTGCATACAAATTGAATTGAACTTCCCATTGAATCTCAAGCACTAAAATTACTCATATCTGGTTAAAAGCTGAGCTCAGTGTCCAACACATGGAAAGCATTTACTGAATGAAGAATACAACCATTATTAGTACTTGTAAATGGCAACTACTACCACTGCTACTTGATGACCAAGGAAGAAGAGAAGGAAAAAGAGAAGAAAATATGAAGAGGAGGAGGAAAGAAATGATGGGAGAAAATACAAAAAATAAAAATAAAAAGTAAGAAGCAGGGTGAGGAACAAGAAGGAAAAGGAAAGTAGGGGTAGTGAAAGAGGGCAAGGAGAGAGGAGCCAATAAGCAGTACAGTCAGTGTTTTTTGAGACAAATTGTTTTGTGGGTGAGGAGAATCAACAAAATTTAAACTGGGATTTGAGTAAGTATTAATTCTTTTTCAGTATTTGCTTTCTTGGCAGTACCAAAACAAGGCAATGTGCCATTCATCAAACAATCTTTTCCATTAATTGCTGTATTTGTTTTAGTCAAAACAATATGGGGGCTTTGTGTGACTCAGTATACCTAGCATGCACAAGGCTCTGGGTTCAAGCCCCAGCACCATAAAAAAAATAAAAGATGCTTTGATAAATTAAAATAATGTTTGGAGGTTACTTAGGCTATAAACTAAGTAGCATTTACCAGTATTAAATCGTGTACATGAAAGAACAAAAATTTTGATAAGATTTCAAAACTCTTCCCAAATGCTGTCTATTGATTCCATGGTTTAAATTTGTGACTTATTTAAAAATTGCATATAAACAAATTTTCACAAAGATTTATTAGCTGATGTTTGGTATTTTAACACTTCATGAAGTGTCCTTTCAAAGGAATATTTATAAGGTCAACTTTCAGAACATCTATTTTCATTGCAAATGGAAATTTTTTTCATTGTAAAATAGGCAGATTTTCAACTGTACAATATTATCTAACTATAAATAAGCATATGTATCTTCACAAAATAACAGAAATGAAAAAAGCAAATGATTTAAAAAAGAACGTGAACTATAGTAAAAATATCAACCACGAAATAGGAATTCTTTATATAATTAATACATATTAAATATAGATACAAGTTCAACATGCACACACATCTGTATATATTCACACAAGATAGCAGCTGTTCAACAAGATGTCCAACTGGCATAGGTTACTGCCTCAAAAAATGATGCCGAGAATCCACAGGATGAGAAAAATGGATTGCAAGATCTAAAACAACAGCAGTGCTAACAAGTGTATTTTAAACTGCTCTGTTGAGAGACTGAGTGGCCAGCTTCGGGCAGAGAGGAGCTAGAGGCAACACAGGAAGATCAGTTTAAAATCTGCTTTAGCTCTCTTCATCCCATTTCCCACCTCTTTGCCTTTGGGCTGTTATTACGTATCCCCTTTCCCTTGCACCATTGCTGTGGGGTCTAGTTGGGCAAGAGTTTTTCTAGGTGAGGTCAAAGTAGGTGGAGGCTGACATGTTTTGGGCATTCAGTCCTATACTTCTCTAATCCAACTCCCAACCTATGTGGATTGCAACCTGGCAAAACTGCCTTCTACCTACATTCCAACATAAAAAAAGAACTTGGGGTGCCATCCTGACCATAGTTATTTTCTGCTGGGCTATTGCAAAATCAAGTGATAACTCTGTTTTATGATGCGATGCACTGCCTGGGACTTTCTGACAGATAGTTCATGTCCCATGCCATGTCCCACACACTTGAACCTTGAGCTACCCTGCAGAGATAAACACTATGTTCTGGCCTTTGGTTCTTCTCCAAACCCAAAGAGCCAATACAGGTAGTCGAATAATTTTAAATAAATATGATAGACTATGATTCATGAATATATAAATGTAAGAAAAGAGAAAGATTACTCATATCACCAGAAGTAATATTACAGGCATCAAACAATAGGGAAAAAAAAACATGAGGTTTACTAATGCTCTTCTTTTCTAAGAGGGAAGATACAGCCACTGATACATTTGGGAGTGAATTAAAAGAGCACAGAAAGTACAGGAAATAAAAAGAACATTAAATAATATGGCAGAATTAAAACCTACTTAGAAATTAAAACAAATGAAGATGGATTAAAGTAACTAAATAAAAGACAAGGATCTATAAATTGAAAAAAGGAAAACAAAATCTAACAATGTGTTTTCTGCAAGAAACAGAAGACTTGGAAATACTGAAAAGGACTAAAAATATATGCCTTATAGATCTAAATCAAGGGAAAGCTTGAACAGCAGTCTTATGTTCTCACAAGCAAGCAAAGAGAATCCTGCTTTGGAGGGTTTGAAGCTTTATGTGAGTTTACAGGTGATTTGTATAAATGCTCCTGATCCAATCAAAGTGAAAGAGGAATAATACAAAAAGAGGGTAGCTAGTGGGGGGGAAAAGAGGAGGAAAACAAAAGAGAAAAAAAAGTGAAATAAAGAATTTATAATCCACAATAGCAAGACTGTGGAACCAACCTAGATGCCCTTCAATAGACGAATGGATAAAAAAAATGTGGCATTTATACACAATGGAGTATTACTCTGCATTAAAAAAATGACAAAATCATAGAATTTACAGGGAAATGGATGGCATTAGAGCAGATTATGCTAAGTGAAGCTAGCCAATCCCTAAAAAACAAATGCCAAATGTCTTCTTTGATATAAGGAGAGTAACTGGGAACAGAGTAGGGACGAAGAGCATGAGAAGAAGATTAACATTAAACAGGGATGAGAGGTGGGAGGGAAAGGGAGAGAGAAGGGAAATTGCATGGAAATGGAGGGAGACCCTCAGGGTTATACAAAATTACATACAAGAGGAAGTGAGGGGAAAGGGGAAAAAATACAAGGGGGAGAAATGAATTACAGTAGAGGGGGTAGAGAGAGAAGAGGGGAGGGGAGGGGAGGGGAGGGGGAATAGTAGAGGATAGGAAAGGCAGCAGAACACAACAGACACTAGTATGGCAACATGTAAATCAATGGATGTGTAACTGATGTGATTCTGCAATCTGTATACGGGGTAAAAATGGGAGTTCATAACCCACTTGAATCAAAGTGTGAAATATGATATATCAAGAACTATGTAATGTTTTGAACAACCAACAATAAAAAATTAAAAAAAAATTAAAAAAATAAGAATTTATAATCAAAATTCTGCCACCAGTACAGATGTAATAGTATAATCCTGCTTTCTAAGAGTAAGCCTAACTATAAAGAAACTTCTACCTTATGGATCTCTCATCTTCAGATTTTATGAAGCCAATAATGAAATATGTTTTTAAATAATTGTATTTAAATGTAGCCAGTGTATTGAATTTAAGAGAAAACAAAAAGGGAAATTTTCATTTCAGCTTGCTAAGTGATGTCCATTAATAAAACATGTTATATGGAATGTAATGAAGGAGATAGTAGAGAGAGAGAGTGCCATCAGGCAAGAAAGAAGTTGGTGTGGCCATGTGGACTACTCTCCTTTACAGATCTTGTTGATATTACATTTCCAGGTAGCAATTACACTGTTCAATGATCCATCAAAATGATATAAGTTGAAAAGTGAGACTTTAGAACAAAATTCGAAATTATTGATCAGTAAAAGAAAAATGCCTTGAAAAATAAGAGTGAACATATGGTTAATCTTTATACTTTTTTTTAAAACCCCAGAGAAATGAAATCTTTCCTCTTAGCATAAATTCAAAAGAAATGATTGGTGAAAATAAACGTCAGGTTGAGCAGTTGTGCTTATTTTTCTTCTTATTAATCATGCCACTTGAGATTAAAAATAGTATTTTGAATATACTGGCATGCACCAAAGAGGTCCTTTCCCTCAGAAATATTTTAGTGTTAGGGAGTATTTAAATCATGCAGCTGATGTGTTTAAATCCATGACCTGTCTTTATCAAAGTGACTTTTTGTGTGTGTGTGTTTTTTTTTAAAGAATCTATTTCCATACACCAATATTTTAAAACATTGTAAAAAACTTTCAAAGATTATATGTGTGTATAATACATAATACCAGAATTATAATGGTAGGATTTTGTTCTGAAGATAAATTTTAAAAGTAAACAATGAAGCCAGAATTAGAGAGGCAGATAGTCAGGGGTTGTGGATCCAGAGAATGGATGGATTGAAATGTTAATGCCTTCAGAGCCCTTCCTCCACCCATATCAAGATTACCTGCACCTGCTCCAACCTGTTGCTAAGGTAACCTGCCAGAGATTGCCCCTTCCTACAGGGAGTTGTTAATTACTTTCCTGCCCTGATCTCTCCAATTTGGCCCCTCTAGCCCATCTGCTTCTCACCTGTTTTGGCCATCCCACTGAGCATCTCCTGGGCCTAGTCACATGAGCAGAAAGGAGAGAGATAAGGGGAAGAGAGCAGGAAGCCTAAGTCCTATAAAAAAGGCAAAATGCCCCCACTTCTTGAAATACCAGCTTTGGCCCCCTTCTCCCTCCTCGGAGAAGTCTGTTATCCATTTTTAAATAAACCCAGCTTTATATGCTTGCCTCAGCGTGCTTTTCTAATGTTATACTTCAACATGTGAGGGAACAGAACTCATCACTGGTAACTAGCAGTATCAACAACATAAAATAGAATTATTTTTTAGAAGACTTGAAACTGAAATTATCTGTTTGATTAACCATTTACAAATATCCTTTACCTAAAAGTAAACTTTAATCTCAACATGTTACATCTATATTTTTAAATATATTTGTAAGATTGCTCAACTTAACATATTTCCTCAATTTAGCATATTTACCTCCTCCCCCTTTTTTTCTTTTTCTGTTTCAATCTCAAAATAGATTATATGACATGGTGAGACTTTAGGTTTGCTTGAGAAACATAATATACATGGTTAGTGGTTTGTATATGGTAAAAGTTTCCCCCAGATATCCATCAGGATATTATCATTAATTTATTATACAAAGTTGTTATTGTAATTGAAGTGCCTTATTTATGATGAATATATATTCACTTGTTTCAGGCACAAAGATTATGGTAAGTAGTTCTTGCAATATTTGGGGGGATGATATGCATTATCTAATGCTAGACATTAGACATGCTTCACATAAACCAATGTCAATCCAAAACCACATGAACCAGAATATTATTGCTGAGAATACTTAAGACTGAGGTGAGAAGTCAGAAAGGGAGGAGAAATAGAAGCAGCATTTGAAGAGCAGATCTCAGAGGGTGTCACAGGACAGCTCTGGAAAAAGGGGAAGTCTCTTTTCAAATTGTCTTAGCTCAGGGCAAGGGAGCTAGCCTATGGAGCCCTCCAGGAAATCTAATGCAGGTTAAGGGAGTAGGGCTGGGTGTATCCAGGCCGCTAGAGGCACAGTGTCTTCAGGCAGTGTGGGGTTTAGGTTCCTTGAGCTGGGATGGCTCACTCACAGATCAATAGGAGCTGGGTGCCAAGAGTGAAGCATTCTCCCAGGGCAAAAATTCACACTTAGGCACATCCAGCACTCACTGGTAAAGCAATCCAAGGGGAGATGGGCAGAGCCCTGGAAGCACTTGCTACAATTTGGCGGAAAAATACCTAGGATCTAATCCTTGAAGTGAGATATGAGAATACTAAAACCCAGAAAGGTAAAACCATTTCCCAGAGACACATACCTAATAAGTGGCAAACCAAAGAGCAGCATCCAAGGGTCCACTGTTTCATGGCAGGACAATTTCAATGACAATGTTCAACATTAATACATTGATTCAATTTGTTATAATTCTTATTTTTATGCAAGAGGCAAGATTTGAGACTTTAAGGTTGAATAATGCTCTATTTTATCCATCTCTCCATAGACTCAATGTTGTTTCCATATCTTGCCTATTTGTATGTTATAAAAATATTTTTAAAAATAAATTGCTCTAGGGGCTGGGGATGTGGCTCAAGCGGTAGCGCGCCCGCCTGGCATGTGTGCGGCCCGGGTTCCATCCTCAGCACCACATACAAACAAACATGTTGTGTCTGCCAAATACTAAAAAATAAATATTTAAAAAAAAGTTCTCTCTCTCTCTACCTCTATCTCTCTCACTCTCTCTTTAAAAAAAAAAATAAAAATAAATAAATAAAATAAAAATAAATTGCTCTAGAAGTTCCTGTAGTGAGTTTATCTCCTCATTCCTATCTTTATGTATAATATTTCTCAAGGTGTTGAAAAAGTTCTAGGGTTGTAGAAAATAACCATCGAAATAAAAACTAACTGCTATGAAGAATCGGTAAGTTTGTATGAAAGTACTTGGGTAGGCAAAGGACAGATATGATACTCAGCTAGTAATAAAGACAATTTTGGTAGGAAAAATAAAATTAAAGAGGGGAAAGTCTGTATAATTGATAATATAAATTGAAATCATATGGAAATGTATTTCATATTCTCAACAATAAACTGATCTGTGAATTCAGTTAATAGTTTATCTCAGGTGATGTTGATGCAAATATTATGTATATTTTCATTTTTTTCTTTTTTTTATCTTTATCGAAGATTAATCAGAGAGTATTTTTATTGGTATAATAAAATTATCTTACAAAAACGCAAGATAGGACTATGTGATACTAGACAATTTTATCTAGAGATATATTTCTCATACTATGAACAAACTTGTTAATCAAGTAAAAATGAAACTACTTATAAATTCTGATAACAATCTACTGATCTTACAATGAAGGACTAATTAAATGTTCAATATGGATTTATAAATATTTACCAGGAGTATAGTAATATCAAAAAACACTGTGCTGGATAGAAAATTTGGGAACATCTTTTTTTTTTTTAATTTTCTCTCTCTCTTTAAGGTACTTTTATCTCAAACCCACATTGTTTTCAACTGGTATCTTTATGCTTATTTTCAAATAATTTGACCTGAAATTTAAGTGAGAAAATGCAGAAATGTGAAAGCATTCCTCAAAATGACAAATAATTTATTTCTGTCTAATTAGATAAAATATAAGCATCAGATGTTTTATCTTACTCATTTAGAAATGCTACTAGACACTGATTTTTATAGGAAGCAACAGAGATGATCAAATGCTGAAATATAAAATAAAGCTACAAGATAAGGCTAAGTCTCCATTATATTTTCAGAAAACAAAAAGGCTCATTTTCTGTAAATTTATTTTTATTACCTTTTTATTCACTATTTTTTCTACTCTTGCCCTTTCAAAGTGTATCTAAATCAAGAAAGAGCACTTAATATAAAATTATAAAGGGCAGAATAAGTCAGTAATAAAATAGTGTGATGAATTAAAGGTATAAAATTGTTTTCCTCTTTAATCTACTTTTTATATTTCTATGTGTGCTATTTTTCATTGGCATTACAATTGAACTTTTAAAATTTAACTATACTCAAGTATTATTTAATATCCATTAAAACTAAATTATTTTTAAGACAACAGGAATATTGTATTTGTGAATATATATTGACTATTATTAATATAATTAAGTAGCTTTCATTCTTTCAGAGCCTGTAAGTATAAGATCTTAATTTATTCCTAATTTAGTTTCCCTTCTCCTTGGTTTTTATATTGGTTTTTATATCTTTGCAAATTTTTCCTCACTGCCTATACAGTATTTCTGCCCTTTGCATCATTATTAATTCCAAATGCCTTTGTAAGGCTGTGTTGGTCTCTCTGTCCTTGTTGATTCCAAATTGCTGTCTTTTTTAAAAAAAATCACACTTGATATCCCTTCTGGATATTACAGAATTCTGGAATGTTCTACGAGGTTCCTGAATAGGTGAATTTATAATTTCTTTAAGAATACCAAGAAACAGTGCAAGTATGGACTTTAGGCTAGTTGATCTCTGGAATAAATCAGCCAAGAAGTCAGCCTTCAATTTGCCCAGTTATATGAATACCTTTTTCACAACTCAACTGTACAAGGTGAGAAGATGGTCAAGGAATGAGGATCTCCTAAAAAGTAAGGTTGATTCAGAAGGGTATAAAACATCTCTGTCTACCAATACCCTTCTTAAGAACTACAAAGGTGAGTTTTCACTTCTAGGAGACATTTTGTTCTTTGCTGATGGTATTCTCAATCAAGATAATTCTTCTAAGTGGCTGGAATCTGGGAAATCCTCTCTCCATCTGGGAGCACATTCATTATGTACTGCTTTGACAACCATTCTGTAAGTTTTACATCCTGCATCATTAAGGGATGTTTATATCAGTTGGTGTGTAACCCCTCTTTTTTAACCTCCTTATTTAAATACTTTGATTTTCTGAATCTATTCATCTAATTTCTTTTAAGAAGTTTCAGTATGTGTGATGCTTGCTGAATATCCAAAAACAGAAACAATAATCCAACTAGAGAATGTCTACAAATTTCTGAGCCCATGAGATTTATGAATTCACTACAGACCTAATTTTCTCTTAGTCAACCAAGTAGACATGGCATTTTTTTTTATTGTTGGTTGTTCAAAACATTACATAGTTCTTGATATATAATCTTTCACACTTTGCTTCAAGTGGGTTATGAACTCCCATTTTTAGCCCATATACAAATTGCAGAATCACATCAATTACACATCCATTGATTTACATATTGCCATACTAGTGACTATCGTGTTCTGCTACCTTTCCTATCCTCTACTATCCCCTCTC
>NW_026000057.1:22223592-22519737 GCF_001458135.2 Marmota marmota marmota | reverse complement strand
GACTCACCCTCCCTACCAGGGGACCAACTGTTTCCATCGCCACTGGCACCGATGAAGTTCTCTCCTCGGCCGCTCTCCGATGACATCAGATCTCTGCCATGCTGGCATCCCCTGTTCTATGGCTGAATTCCATTTTCTTCTCTTCCAATAGGCGGAGCTGTGCCCTCTGAGCTGAGCTTCTGCCCTCTATGTGCTGACAGAAATCCCTGTATGGTGGCTCCTGGGAGTCTCTCAATCCTGTTAGTCCAGAGCCCTTTCACTTATCCGGCCCCTCCCCCTGTTCCCGACATGGCATTTTTAAAGGACCATTCTTTATAATTTGTAGCTTCAGTATATAAAATAGTGCAGCTGTCATTTCTTTGTTAGGTGACAGTGGACAAGTTTATAAACTGTTTAACATCTCAACTTTCTCAGCAATAAGATGAAGATACTTATATTTGATCTGCAGACTGAGATCAGATCTACTACACAATAAATGTCCAACATATGTCATTACAATTCTTACTGAGAGTGAATGCTACTAATCGTAGGGATTATACTTTAGAGGTAAATATCTTCTTATCAATTAACATAAATACCAACTGTCTGTATGATTTCAGAAGTATCTAAAGGTTTGCCAAAGAGAAATTTCTATCTCAAAGGAGTTTAAAATTCTTCATTGAAAGTGTGACAGACACTTCTGGTAGCTCACTTAGACTAGTAATTATTGCATTTGAGAACAATGGGATGATTTTTTTTCCATGCAAAGAAAAGACTTGACTGAAACTGAAAACTGATGCCTGAGAGATGGAATTAAAAAGAGACTGAAGGCAGGAGATGATAGGAGGGTTAAACAGAGTCAGCATCTGCAAGATGGGAGGTGTCATGGATTATTTTTTCCTAGTTCATAATTCTGCCAATTAAGCTCAGGCTCTGCTTCTCAAAAGGTGAAAGGCATGATTTAAATCCCAATGCTGTTGTAAGTGCAGCCAACACATTGTAACTCCAATTATCTGACTAGGAACACTGTCTTGCCCACATTTAAGATTTTAGCTAATGCCAAAGCATAGAAGTCATTGGAAACAAGCATCCAGAATCAGTCCTTGGGAGTCAGAAGTTCAAAGGGACACTGGAACAGCTTGGCACTGACATAGGCGGATGATCAGTGATGGGACTGAAGGAGGAAATTAGAGAACGACCAAGGGGAGAGCATTTGCAAAAAAAATTAAAAAATAAATAAGGAGCAAATAGTTTGTGATAAGGGGATTAATCACAATGGCAGCTGAATACTTGATAATTTGACGGATTTGCCCTAACAATTGATGATCTCTCATTTATGATTTCAATAAATTCTGCATTTCATTAACAGACTTTCTATTACCAGGAGAAGGCTGTATGTCTTCTTTTACCACTGATCATAATTTTTCTTAAATGCCATCTCTTATCATAGTCATCTTTTCCTCAATTCCATTATTGTTCAGGCACATTAATGATGACCTTATAACTGAAAATTCATCTCAGGAAAATATTCCATGTTCTCTACAATCAAATGGAGGACCTGAGGGACAAACCCAACAAATAAAAATAGGTACTTCCAACTAAGTTGCCAAAAAGCTTAAAAGAATTCTCAGTTCACAGAATTGCAATATGTGCTATCATACAGAGCAGATGAAAGGCAATTATATTTTACCTGAGATAACAATGCTTGAAGTCCTTCAGAAAGTCAATATTATAAATAGTGACTTCTCTATTGCCATTCTGAAGCACTTTCATAATTTCAATTATATATCATCTTTTCAATGGTCTTCAGTATTCAAAAGTATAAAATTATATGTTATGTAATATAATACATTTTCCTTTCCTTTTCTTCCCACAGGTGTTCTCTTTCTAGTGTGTTTTGGTAATGATAGAGTATTATTGGGTACTGCAAATATGTGATGATTCTTTAAAATATATAAACGCACTTCAGTTTGTGAAACAAAAAAAAAGTCTCATAGTCACTGATTTCCTCTGAGAAAAAAAGATTATGTGACTTTGTCTTACTATAATTTCTTGAATGATGTCATCTAACAAGTATAACATTATCCTCTTAGCTCTTTATTATAATGCAGAACTAGAGAAAATGAGTTTATGCTTTTAGTAGGAGAAGGCATATATTAAAAATAAAAAGTTGTAACTCCATTGTAATAAAATTTGAAGGACAAACATCAGACAAGTTAAAATATTTCTCATTTTTTATTTCCCATCTATATTGCTGAGGTATCTCCAAATGCTCATGTTTCAAAAACTCTTTATCTCCTCTTTTCTTAAATCCATAAAATGCCAAATTCTCTCCTGTCTTTTAAAAGGAAAATCTTGTTGTCTAACTTTTGCTCTCCTTTTTTCCTTCTAGCCAAAGTTTTACAAAGTGCATTCCATACTTACTTAATCTATTCTTCATATTCCAGTTACTGTTTAATAAAAATTACCAGGAAATATTTCAAGCATATATTTATGGACTCACTGTGAAATTTTAAAATGCATTTCCTGTTGTTTCAAGGTTGTATTTAAAAACACAATAATTATTGATATTGTTGAAGTCTTGGATACAGCTATCTTCCTTTATCTTTATCTTCCTTGCAAGCAATAGTTAATCATACTAAATTATTTTGATACTCACCTGCCTTGTATTCTATTATACTTTTACTCTGTATGTGTAGGTCCACAGAAAATAGTTATGTAAATGACATCATGTGGTATTACATGTACTTCCCTTCTCTGTTGGTATTTCCTGTTGTCTATATATGGTGCTATTCTTGTCTCTAGGGATATTTTTTTTAAATAAGTAATTTTGTAGAACTTATTGTATGCCACATACTACTCCATGAACATCCTGTTTGATCATCCTTGCATAGTTTTACTGCCACCTGTGGGTTTGTAACTCCCAAATGCCTTGTATTGACCTCTCCACTGATACCCAGTCATCTCTCCACTGGGCCGTAGCTACTGTAAGTTTCTTATACAGTGAAAAATGATCACGATTAACTCACCAACCTCCTCCATCTCCACCCTGAGTCTTCCTCTTGATTTCTGAATATCAGAATGGCTTTATATGTCAAGCAGTCACCTTACACTAGAGGTCAGCTTACATTCCTAATTAGTTGTCAATCACTGATTATTTTACCTCAAAAAATTTCCTAAGTGCATCTCTCTCTCATCTTCTTTCCTTTTCCCCAATTATCCTTTAAAGGCCCTTTTGACTTTCAGTATTATTTCAATTTTGTTCGTTTTCATTTCACTCAATACCCTTCAGATATAACCCATGCGAATTAGGAAGTAGCTTCAAATAGTATGAAGCCAAAGCCCCTCACCATGACAGTGTGACAGAAGGCTCTTCTAACTGGCACCTGCCTCTTTCCCAGCTTCCTTTCTGCCACTCTCTACTTGGCACTTTTCTTATTTAACACCGGAATATTTTTAGTTCCCTATGTACGTTTGTCTATTTTAGAACCGTGTACATTTGCTGTTCATTCTGCCTGAAAAAGCTCTCAGACTTTCCTCACTTGTCTTTTATTCATCCTTCAAGGACCCATTGCTTTGATGGTAGGCAGAATTCCATTTCCCCCCATCTTATCATTCTTCATGCACCCAAACACACTATTCCTGGCATAGCTGGGTATCTAAATAAATACAAGTGGGAAGTGAACTCAATTTAAAGGTACTATCTTTAGTGAATATGCATATTTTGGACACACACAAAAACATTTTTTAAATATAAAGTTTATGGTTTGTCACTGACATATGGAAACAATTTATAGTTTCTTTTAATTTCCTGCTGTCATAAATTATATTGGTAGCTTAATTTAAACTTTATTCTTGAATCTTGGTGAAGCAGCATAGAGAGATGAAGATGAGCCCAGGAGACATAATGGAGGGGTTTGCTGGGAGCCATTAGCCAAGTAGGTATGACAATTTCCTTGCCAGCGTACCCCATGTTGCAGTGACATTGAATGTAGGTGACCTTGCTCAAGGACCAAGGCGGATTAGGGCGTTCCCGGTTTAGGTTCCAGGTTTAAGGTTTAAGATTATTCCTGCTGGGAATAGGGCGTATCCTGCTGCCTGAGTTCCCCTTGAGTTCTCATGGGATTCAGACAGTATATTTTGGAGATAGAAGCCCAGTGGAGGTGGATTTGGGCAGAGAACGTGGATTTCCCCAGAACGTGTTTGTATACGGCTGGTGTGAGTTCGGGAATAAAGAGTTGCTGTTTGAATCTACAAGCTGTGTGGTGGCTCGTGATTTTGTGCCCAGCCAGACTGCGGCAGGGGTTCTAATTCCAGCTTTACCACTCACATTTGTATTGATGGGAGGTTTACTTTACCTCCCTAAGCCTCACTTTTCTGATCAAATTGTGATAACAGAAACTATATTATAGAGTTATATAATCATGAAGCGATATCTTCACTCATGTTTAATCATGACATTTGCATGATTCTTTTAATTTCATTCTAGATTTAATTTGCAAATACTTCACCAAGCTGGTCATGGTGGTACATCCCTATAATCCTAGTGCCTTGGGAGCCTGAGGATCATGAGTTCAAAATCAATCTCAACAAAAACAAGGCACTAAGCCCCCCTCAGAAACAATGAGGCTGCTAAGCAACTCAGTGAGACCCTGTCTCTAAATAAAAAGCACAAAATAGGGCTGAGAATGTGGCTCAGTGGTTGAGTGCTCCTGAGTTCAATCCCTGGTAACCATAAATAAATAAATACGCCTTCGCTGAGAAATTTGGTAAACTATTTTTAAGTGAAATTTTTCTGGATATGGTCTGTTGGTTGGGGAGGGGAGGCAGCTGGCCTTTTATTTGCAGTGCTAAACTTAGCCTAGAATTATAGAATAAATGGAAAAAAAGCTATTCAGTGTTTCTTATGGTATAGAATAAATTAGTGAAGTAAGAATCATTCATTCTTCAATGATAGATAAAGCTCAATTACAAAAATATTGACTCTTAACTATTTAAAAGTTCCAATTCCTTAATTTCAGGACATTTTCAAATATATTAACTCATTTGAATTTCACAGGAACACTGTGGCATAAAAAAATCCAGGATCATACAACCAGTATATTAAATAGAAAATGAAATAAAAATTCAGAAAAATTGCTCAAAAAATATTTAGTAAATAATTTAAATGTATCAAGAATCTCTATGTTCTTCCAATCTTTGTATTCATACTTTTATGCTTTGTCTTTGGTTTCTGAGTGTCTGTGTTTATATGTGTGTATTCAGTTGAGAGCAAGTTTACATAGGCATCTGCTCATATCCCTTGGTAAATTTGTGTCAATGCTTTAGCTTCTTTCCATGACTAGGGATTATGTTTGACATATTTTCACTCATATTTTGCTTTGATCTTACCAGAAAAATAAAGAACAGTAAAAGAAGATAAAGTTATTAGACTTGATATTCTTTAGTAAATGAAATCTTCATATTTGGAAGAAAACTATTAAATATTGAAGTTATCTAACTTTATTATAATACTATTGATTAAATTTCTTAAATTTTATACTTTGAAATTAATATATTAAAGAAAGTTTAAAGCAGTACTTATTTTGCATGCTAAGAGCAACTACATAAGTTTTTTTATTGCAAAGGTATCTTAATAGAACCACTTACAGATGAAACAATGACTTCCAGTAAAAAGATTTGTGGGAAAAAAAAGTTGATAAAAGCCATATCCATATTAGTAACTAAAATTAAGTAAATGCATAGCTTCTTGATATTTAGTAGTTAATGACTTAATTGTACATTTCCTTACATGAATTTTACTTTTAAAAATTGCACAAAATAATATTAAGATCACTTATTCATTCTTGGAAAGAGAAATTGCTACTAAATGATAAGTTGTAGAGATCATCAACTTAGTTTAAGCAGACAATTTTGATTTAAAAATGAAAGAGTGAAATTTAGTAAATAAACAGTTCTTTTATATACTTATGGTCTTCCAGGAACAATACAAAGGTCATGTAAAGTATAAAACTTTAAAATGTCTTCTTTAAAAAGATTAAAAATCTTTAATATCCTAGGGGTATATGACAGTGCCTCTTTGAAATATTTTTGTACTATTCATTCCTAAAGTCACATTTGATTCCACACAAAAATCGAACAGGCTTTTTACCATTTTGCTTTAAAGAAGTCCCAAGAAGTAAATCCTGGCTGTAGATATGAAGGCCCTCGACTTATCACAGCCCTTTCAGGAGTCCCCTTGGCTAACAGCTCCAGAGCTTTCATTTTCTCACTTATGTCTTGTCTTTGGCTGTATATGTGAGACCAGACCTGACCTCAGTGATGGTCAGGATGTGGTGGTCTGGGATTCCCCTGTCCAGTGCTAAAACACCCTCAGCCAGACCTGAAGGTTTTACATTAGTCATTTAATTTAGACAATGAAGAGCCATTTACAATGAAAATAGGAGATGATATTTTAATTCCTTCAAACTGGGATGTTCACATACCCCGGAACTAGCAATGTAATGCCAATGAAAGATTTTAGGCAGTGAAAGTTATGTGACAGGATAAATGCTCAAATATACTGATATGCTCAGAATAATACAGAAAAGTGTTGGGTAGCAAAACCTCTGAAGGTAAGGCCATTGAGGATATTTTGATATTTGGAAAAAGAATCCTGTTTTTTTCTTTGAAGGCATCATTTTTTTGTTACATCTAGAAGGAAATAAAATGAAATGGACATAATAGTGTAAGCCTATACGGCAATCAATGTTATTATAAATGCTTTGCAAATTATTAATTTTCAAAACTATTATCTTTTTCTCACATAAGAAATCTGAGGTACAGACTTAAATATCTTACTCAAGTTCACAAAAGTAGTGGCATACCTAAGATTGATACCCCAAGCATCCATAAGGATGAGTATCTTGAGAGAGAGCCCTTAATTTGTGCAAGGGCGTGGAACTAAGAGATCCAAAGATAACAAATATGTAAATACTTTTAAGAAAGGAATATAAGATTTTTTAAAAATTTGGAGTTCTAATTTTGGTATTTTAGAGCATGCATTTTAGAAAACAAGCCTATCTTCCCAACAATATCATTTTATTTATCATCTCTCTGTTCCCTAGTCATTCATAGAAAGTGAAGAAAAATGAGGGAAAGTGAGTAGTTTCTTTTATCTAAAAGTGATATTTGTTGAATGTGTCCACACAAAGTGCTCAAGGAGAGGTACAAATGAATGAAAAATGTTAATGAAATGTTAATGAAAAGAATCAGAATTGGTGGGAAGTGAAAAAAAATGTCAAAATAAGAGACTGGGAGACTTTGATTAGAATCAGAGACTACAGGGCATTGTGAATGTCTATAAAAAGCACCTGAAAGACAGGAATTTATGGTTATATACTATAGGATTTGGGAGTGTAAGTTTTCTACAAAGTGATCTGTGTAACCCCCAGATGAACACACACGGATGGCTGAATGGGGTGAAGAAGATCATTGGAGGTAAGGAGTTCAGGATGATGAAGCTTTAAATCACAATGCATCATTGTAGTTTTCCAGAAGGATAGCAAGAGAGAGAATGTAAATGAAGTTTATAATCTAGCAACTACTGTGGTTCATCTTCAATGGTAATACACATATTATGTCTGAGAAAAATGAAATTTGAATTGTTCACCCTAATTTGTTCCTTTCACTACCCATGTGTAATTTGGACAGAAATTAATGCTTTATTCCAGAGGGACTAAAATTGTTAGGGAAAGACTACCTGTAAAAAAAAAAAATAAGTAAAATTTAGACTCAATTATTTTGGATTTGACTTTTCCCTTTTACTTCTGTTTTTGTCTCATTCTCCATTCCTTAATCTCTCCTCAACCTAAAGCAGTTGTTTATGTTTAGCAAGGGTGTAAGGAGGAAAATAGATTTGCCTTTATTTAGCAAATTTTCTACACCACTGTCTTGCTTAGTTGCCATTTTAGAATTCTCATTTATTCCTTGCAATAACACTTATGAGGTAGATGTTGTTCTTCCAATTTTCATATAGGATTATAGTATGCAAAGTCAAGAAACATAATCAAGATTACAGCCAGGATCTGCATTCTGGATTCTCTCCTCGAAGTTCCATGTTCTTTTCAATTCATTGTACCTTTCCCCAGGTACACAACAGCCAAAGTGAGGTGAGCCAAATTACCACTACACCTGAAATCAAATCCAGAAACACTGACCCATAGAAAAGTTCAGAAAAGAAAAGAGAGAGAGATTGGGGCACTTATTGAGCTACTAAAGTCAACACAGTCTGCATCAAATGACTTCAATTTGGAAGAGTTGCAAACTCTGACAATGTCAGTAACATTAAGCAGAGTGAACTTTTCCACTTTACACCTAGTTAGGCATGTAAAGGGCTAGAAACAAGTATTTGATCCTGAAAACAATTTGTCTAGAAAACACACTTAGTTTTATCCATCGCAAAGACAAAAAAAATAGAGTACTGAAATAGAATGATGATGTAATTCACCTCAATATGCATTAATGATATACACAGAAAAAGGAGAGTGCTATCATTTGGGTATAGTTTGAGTGTTGCCCAAGGGTCCACTGGAGGCTTGGTGATTGAGGGTTGGTCTTCTTCAAAGTGGCAGTTTGGGAAGTGCTGTGGAACCCTTAAGAGAAGGGACCTAGTGTAAGGTCCCTGGGAACTTGCTCTTGCTCCTATAAGATGACCATGTGACTCCTTGGTAGTTCTTTCCAAGAAGGTTGGTATAAAAAGAGGAAGCCTGGCTCCTCCCACCCCCTCTGCTTCCAACTCACTCCATGATCCTTCTCTTCCACACAAGCACACCACTGTCCACCATCTGCCATCTGCATGGGAACTTTGCCAGAACTTGCCTTGTGCTATTTGGAATTTGATCCTCTAAAACTGTGAGCTAAATAAACTTTACTTCATAAGTAGTATGTCAGGTATTTCATCACAGCGGTCTAAAACTGATTATTGTAGAAAGCTGAAGAAGAGATGAAAGATAGACGAGCCAATGTTGTTTATGTTATGGTTATTACAGTAACTCTAACATGAGACCAAAAGGAAATTCATAATTAAAAATCCTATAATAATCAAGTTTTATAGGTAGAATAAAGGAAGAGTTAATCTTTTAATTATTTTTTTCAGTATAGAGGATTAAATGGGGGCTGGAGGGCTCTCTACCACTGACCTACATCCCCAGCCTTCTTTATTTATTTTTTTTTTTAGACAAGCTCCCCAGGCTAGGCAACTCAAATGTACAGTACTCTTGCCTCAGTCCTAATCCTTCAGTAGCTGGGATTTATAGGTATGTGCTACCACACCTGTCAAAAAGAGTTAATTTTGATTGAAAGGATTTAGAATGACTCTAGGAGACAGCAACTGAGCTGCATGGAACAGAAGAAGAGTGCTTAAAACAATGGCTAAAGAGAGGCTGGGTTTGTGGCTCAGTGGTAGAGTGCTTGCCTAGCATGTGTGACATACTGGGTTCCATTCTCAACACCACATACAATAAAAAAATTTAACAACTAACACAAATATTTTTAAAAATTCACACAATGGCTAGACAGAGTGTGCAATGAGTAAAGTTTAGTGATAAACAGTTGTGATTCTATGAGGCTCCAAATGTCATACTAAGGGAGCTGTGCACTGGGGACAACTAAATATTTCTGAACTAAAACATGACTATCTAAATGTTTAGAGCAAACTCTCAGAGATCTTTTGTTTCTCATTTAGCTTTGAAACTATGGTTTTTATGACTAATCAGGAAATGACTCATATTTACAATCTTTAATCTTGAAATATCATAGTATTCCTTTCACATTAATTTCTTCCCTCTTGTGTTGCCAGCACAAGATTGGAGAGAATTTAATTTGATATTAATTGATAGAATCATTTTAGCTTATGAATTGCTTTAGTATTAATATTTATGTTCTGTAGGCTAGAACATCCTTGGAGTTGCAAAAGTCCTAAATTTTGTTTTTTTAATTTTCTTTAGTGGTGATATTATCAGTGCTCTAAGCTAAATGTTTTTGGAGTACAAATTGGATGACTGTAAAGACTGCTTTTCTGGTCTTCTAATTGAGGAGGATAAATACCTTCCTAGGTAGCAAGGAACAAACATTTCAGTCTTTCTTCTCTGACTTCCTTTGCAGATTTAAGATTAGCACAATGGTAGAAGTACACAACATTCTCAAAGCACAATGTTCATGATTTTTTAAATGTACTTTTGTAAACACTGTCATGAGATTAAGAATTTATTGCATTGCTTTCCATAAGTGAAACACCATTGCAATGCTCTGCTCGGTTTTCTTTTATTTTGTTTGGTTACATTCCATTAAACTATGCTCTGCAGAATGCTTTTTAATACGCCCAAAGAAAATTTGTAAATGACTAGGCTGCATGTGCACTGACCTTCGCTCTTCCTTTGAATCTGCAGTATGGCTTGTTTTAGTCAAGCTGTTGAAACATTTGTGGCATAATGCATCAAATTAAAGCAACCAGCTGTGATGTTTAATTTAAGCTAAAAGTTTATGATCTACAACTACATAATACCTTAGGGAATAATTGATATTGTATGTAACTGCACTACAGTGACATGCAAGACTTGTTACAAAATGCCTATAAAATGTCACATATTTTATCGTATTAAGCCATTTGGACTTCAGGTTTAAAAAGAGCACCATCATTTATCCAAAAATGAATACCAGAGGATAAATGAATAGACTTCACCATCATTCTCTAAATATAGATGAGATGTGAAGTCATTTGTTCTCATGTGTCAGAAGAGAGGTTCATTGTTTTAGTTTCCATTGTTTATAATGAGGTTTCTCCATTATTTACGGACGTTCTAAAATTTGGAAATGTCATTAACCATGAAACTCAACTCTGTTTATCACATTTCTCACTGTATGAAAGGAAAGGCATTTAATAACCACCGAAACAAGATGATGTCGTTTATCATGTCCCCTTTTCTTTGTTCAGTATGATGCACAACACATAATTGCTCAAGTGGCCCAGCTGATACCAGCTGCTCCATGCCATAGATCATTAGAGAACTCTAGAATGTGAGAAAACACTAGATAGGTACGTAGGTAGGCAGGTGGTTGGTAGGTATGTGGACAGACAGACATACATAGATAAAAGCTTTGCCTTCAAGAATGGCAGGTATTGGGTTTTTTAAGTGACTAAAGCTAGTTGAAGAAAAAG
The DNA here is from genome assembly GCF_001458135.2 of Marmota marmota marmota. NCBI lineage: Eukaryota > Metazoa > Chordata > Mammalia > Rodentia > Sciuridae > Marmota > Marmota marmota. The sequence continues at coordinate 22,508,561 of NW_026000057.1, read as the reverse complement.
CAAATAATTATAAGTATCTACTTTAAAGAAAATCCGCATGGGAACACCAAAGACATCATGAGTATTTGTTGAATTTATTTTTAACCATAAAAATTACTATCTTTTGATAAAGAGAGCAAAGTTATGTTACTTTCTCAAGGTCTCTCCGCAGGGGTTGGGGTGGCAGAACAGTAGCAGCTGGTGAGGTGTAGTACACTTGATGACCTGGCCAAATGCCCCATCCACAAGACTAGCATCAAAATAGACAGCCTATGGGGAGATTTCTTCCTAGGAAGAAAAAGTTTCTATGGTTTGGAAGACAGAAAATACTTTTACAAGTGTAGGGAAAATAGGAACATTTCAAATAGGTTTACAGGTTTGCTACATAGCCACTAGTTTTATATGCTTATTTTAAAAACTTCAAATACAAACAGTTGAATGATTTGTGTTTGTAGATAAAGGATTTATGTAATCGTATCATAAGAAAATATTTTTGTAACTTTTAAAATATTACCTAAAGCTGTGGCTAGAGATAACTGGAAGCAAAGAGGAAAGAAATGCTTCAACAGCAATTTTAGGTAGAAGAAAACATTATTTAATGCCTCTGACTAGGTACACAGTTAACTTTTTAAGGTGAAAATGGAAGGAAAACCAATGGGAAGGAATCATTCATTTTTCACTTTACTAGCCTTCTCTTTCACCTTGAAAACAGGCCAAAGAAGGAAAGGTTGAAAGTCAATTATTAACACATCTACTAGCATAGTGTTATATATAATATAACATTTTCTTACATTTTTGAAAATAGACTTAAAAGAGAATCTGTTATTAAATAAGACATCTTGGTAGATCTGAAATATAGAATAGCTCATTGGGAATATAAAGGCCATCTGTCAGCATTAGGGGTAAAGCATTAGAATCAGGATAAGGTCAAGTTACTCCAAATTTTAATATTGGTCTTTTTTTATCCAAATGTTTGCTATAACAGTTCCCTTTCCTCTTCATTCTGTCAACCTCCCCCCCCCCCCCCCGTATGTGCATGTGTGTACACAGGCGCTCACACACACCTCGGCAGGTAACGTTTATTTGCTTGGATAACTCTTAGTAAGTAACAAGATCTGTGTACATTCAGTAGGATTCCTGGTCAAAGGGCATAGCAAGTCAGTCAGGGGCTAATAAACTAAAGATAATGATCATAAAATTGATTTGGAAGATAAATAAAATCTACATGGGATTTTAAAAGTAAATAAACTTTTTTAAAGCTTTGGTTTGTTATTAACAATAATTGAACATCCAAACGAAAAAAAAAAATTGAATGGGAAAACTTTTAAGGGAATATAACTCCTATTTGGAGGATGTGAAAATCACAGCAAAAATTTAATAATGGATATATTGTTTTAAAATTTGTCAAAAGTTTAAATATTACCCATAATATTGCATAGAAGAGCTACAGCAAGTTCTAACTACTAAGAGCTTTAAAATCAAGAGCTCTTATTTACAGTTTGATTAATCAAGAAGAAATTATTGAACATGTACTATTCCTAGGATTATTTAAGCCCCAGGGGAAAGAAAAAATTAATATATAGTATGTGTACCTCAGCAGTGTTCAATATGGATCAAGAGACAAAAATAACAAAAGTGATATAATAATGATTAGTATAACTATGTAACCATAAAATGAGTTGCTAAATCATAGGAGAGAGAAAGATCAATGAAGGCTGTAATAATAACTTAAGGTTTTACAGAGTTAGGATCATACTGATCAAACTTTTCATCCATAAATAAAACATAAAGCCATAGAAATTGATTCATTTTCTTAATGAAGATAATTCTCAATATACCATCTGAAAGCACAAATAGGGATTGCATTGTTACTCTAAAATGTCAGTCATTTCCAAATGAAGTGACATGCTCAGTTAGATGTCTTCATTCACCATCTATCTAATATTGATATGAGAATCTAAAGGCAAAATCAAAGTTTCTATTCTTTCATTAATTCACTGTATGAAGTCTCATATTTTTTTATCAGTTCATTAAAATGAAATGCACACTTAATTTTCCATTATATGACAAACAATTATTTTATTGCTATTCAGGAGGCAAAAGTTAATCCTGCTGAAAATGCCACCTTGGGACTGAAAAACGCTCTTGAATATAATAATATACAACTGCCCTACTGCCTTTCATCTACAAAACATGAAAAACCTGTTCATAGAAAAATTGAGACCAGTGAATGTTTTTGCAAAGGTAAGGCAGTTTTTAAGGAAACATTATAGAGTTGCTATATTTCAATCATTTCTAAAGCTGACTATTTAACCTTACCTCCCCACTCTATAAAATGGTGGCAGTTAATAGTTTATACTTAAAATGGCAGGATGACTGTAAAAATGGAAGGATTTTAGGATTATCATCAGTATATGATAAATGCTGGATAAATGTTAGCTATAGCTATAGGCTGGATAGTGTCTCCTAAAAGCCCATATGTTCACGAAAGCACTAGCCTGTGATATTATGGGGACAGGATGAACTTTCAAGAGGTGGATCCTTCAGAGAAGAAGTTGTATCATTTCAGGAATTCCCTTGAAGGGGATATTGAAACCACAGTCCCTTCTCTTTTTTGCTTCCCAACTGTTATCTGGTGAGCAGCTTCCTCTGCCACATGTTCCCATAATAAGGTTCTACCCTCAATACATATTCAAAAGCAATGAGCCAACCGATCATGGAGTGAAAACTTCAAACCTGTGAACCAAAATAAACATTTCCTCTTTTTAAGTTGATTTATTTCAGGTATTTTTTAATAGTAATTGTAAAATCATCTAATACAGCTAATATTAACATTACTAATTTGATTGACACTGTCCAAAGTGATTACTGATGCTTTTAGCAGGAAATAAGGCACTAGTAATAGGTATACTCTTATTCTTGTGAAGTATATTGTAAAATGTAGAATACTGCTTTACTCAGGACCTTTGGAAAGCCTTTCTATACCCACAACATAATTTGAAGAATATTTTTTCTAAATGTATGTGTATGTGTGTGTACACACAATATGTATGGGCATTTATGTGACTTGTGTATACACTTTGTACATACATACACAGTACAACAATATATAGTTTCATTATAAATCTGTATTTTTAAATAAGACAAACTGGGAATGTGCTATTATAACTATATTTTACACATTTAAACTGTTCTTTAACATAATACTTCACACCTACTTCCTTTCTTTATCTGAACTTTTCTCAAAAGTACACATATTTTTCAACACACCTATGAATTACTGATGACAAAGCTTTTGATCCTATTTTTTCAGCACCATTTTTAATTATATACTCAAAAGAAACAAAACAATGAGCTTTTTAGTTTCAATAGCATATGTTTTAAGTGTTTCGTTGCACATTTTAGTATTATAATATTGACTATCATTTTCATATTTCTTCCTCATGTAAGCAAATATTGATGTGTGTGTGTATGTGTGTGTGTATATATATATATATATATATACATATATATATATATATATATAGTAAGCTTGCAAAAAATAATATTAATCACTGATAATAGCTTGCATATATTGAGAATTAATGGTGTAAATCAGCCCACGTAGCCTTCACAACTATTATGTGTGATAGGTATTATTTCTACCATTTTTCATGTGTGATTCAGGCAGTATGGGTAAATTACCAGTGTCACCCTGCGAGTACTATGAAAGCTGCAGTTCAAATTCAGGCTTATTTGGACAGATATATTTGGATGGTGCTGCCTTAACTACTATGCTAATCTGTTATTCACATCTTGCCCTCCACCCAAACCTTTCTAGAGAAAAGCAACTGGGAAATAACCATCTTGCTAAACAACATAAATATTAACCAGCTTAATAAATATATCTGAAATTGGTTATTGGTTAAATATAAAATATAAAAATGAAATTTTTGCAAGTTTAAATAATTATAATATATGCATGAAGTATGAATTAAAAACAGAAATGTGTTCAGTTTTCAAAAATAAGAGAATTGAGCTAGGTATATAATTCAGTCATATGCAGGAGTCCCAGGTTCAATCCCTTGTACCACACATACACACACACACAAAAAAATTAATAAAATTAATTCTTACTGGTTATTAAGAGTACAAATATTTTTTTCATTTCTATGAGTTACAGTAGCAAATCAGCACTTTTCCTTATTAATAGAAGTTAATTATTTATAAATATTTCATAGATGATTAGCTTTAATTTGTCTTCTTATTCCTTTGTATGGATTTGTGAGAGCATAGTGCATAGGGGTGAGTGGCAGGAGATAATGATACTAAGGTGTTCTGAGGTTTGGGTATGAAGAGTCTCTTATGTCCACCACGTATGGGCAATAATGAGCCATCAAAAGTCTTGTAGAGGGGATTAAACATACTGCATAAAATATATCTGCAGGAGGAGGGCTGGGTGTGGCAAGAAGGAGACAAGCTAATTAAATAATCAAGATGAGGAAAAAAAAAAGTGATGTTTATTCCATGTAAACTCTTGATCAGCTTCATGACATCTTAGGATATTGCATGTCTATAGACTTTCTAACCCTTAGAATTTTTCTTTATCAACAGATTCAATTTGTACCCTAAAATTTAAATCTAAATTTTAACAAGCAAAACAAATGATATTTGAAAAAGTGGGAGAGAACCAATAATGAGATTCCAAATTGCAAGTGAATATCTTGGCTAATGCCTATGCAAACACCCTTGCTGCTCTTCCAGCTCAATTTTTATTTCATATGCACACACCCTGTTCTGGGAAGTGACTATAAAGACCCTTTGTAAAATAAGATTAATGCTTTTTTGCCTTTGTAATTTGCTTCATTACTCCAACTACTAACTCATTTATAACATGCTCAAATATTTCCTCAAAGCAAATTAGTCACCTTAGTAAATTATTTCTAATTTTGAGTGGCTCAGTGATATTAGACATACAGACCACTAACAAGGAAAATAAGGGAGGGGTAAGTGTGCACATGAAGGACACTTAAGGAAAAAGGACATTAAGAACAAGTTACATCATTGTGGCTGTTGCATTAATTGTACCCTAGGAATTAATTAAAATACATGAATTATGTTGTTTTTCATACAAAAGTGATTATTAGAGTTGTATATGTAGGTAAAAGAAAATAGAGTATGATGTTAGAAAGATAATATGAATCAGTCTATTGACATCATATGTGTCTACTGGCTGCCTAAATTAGTGTAAGAGATGCTAAGTCTTAAGAGCGATGTCTCCATTCCAACAGCAAATCATCAAGGAAGAAGGCAATGTTCTCAGATATTAGAGTCTGAAGGTATACATTTTAAAATCTCCATATATATTATATTTGCTCAGGTGTTGCTGTCATATGAACTTCTACATTCTAGTTAGTTTGAATTAATTTTCAGTTGAAGATAAAAATCATCTTTTCACTGCTTAAGAGGTCACCTCTGACTAGGCAAAACTATATTAAGTGGAAATGAAGTAACCTTAAAGGAAATTCAAAGAGAATTTTTGCTCTTATGTTCTTCATTTTCTATTCACATTTATGCCTATAGCAAAGGCATATGATTTTGAGTGAGTGACAGAAGACAGAAGCATCCTGGTAGGAACAATCTATGTCCTTGGGTAACCAGTTAGTCTGTATTAACAATTACTTTATCTATAAAGGAGCATCCATTTATATGATATCAATGTTTCTTAAAGGTAAAAAATAAACTGCTAAAGAAAGAATATATTAATCAAAATGAAAAATTGCCATTTAGATTAAAATTTTTAGAAAACCAAAACCTCAGGGTTTTTCTTTAGATAATTTTGAAATGTGTGGACATGTGTAAAAAGTTATCTCTCAATATTTAATAGTCAAAGCCTCTAGAAAACAGAGGACACATAACAGCAGTCATAGAAATGTCATAAATTAAACTCTGTGGTAACATGATGTGACAACATTGGTGATGTTAGTAGCCTCAAAGAATATTGAATATAGCATATTTTAAAGGGTATCCTATCTGATTTGCTACAGATGAGGCCCAAACATTTATTGGCCCAGAGATTGGAAAGAAATAATCAGTGTTCTCTTAGGTTTTCAGGGAATGTTGTTACTGTATCCATATATGTACTTTTCACGTGGGATCCAAATAAACTTCTTTTTCTCCCCCCCCGCCCCTGACATAGAGGAATCAGAAAAAAAAAATATGTTTATAACAGAGGGATAGAAAAAGCAAGGGCAGAGAGCTTAGATTAGAAAAAGAAGAACAGCTTTAAGTATGTGGAAGTAAGCAACCAATAGCTTGTAGAAAATGTGGGAGGATGCAAAAGTGTGAAGACATCAGTGGGGAGAAGTATACTCTGAGAAGTTTATAGGAAAGAAAGACACAGAATTCTAATCCAAGACAGGGCTGTCCCAGCACAGATCACTGTGGTAGAGAAAGTTCACGAAAGGGGAGGGTCTGAATTAAATACAGAGGAGGAGGCATGATCCCAAAAGGATTCTTGTAGCTATCTAAGTCCTAGAACATTTTCCTGGTGCTTTAATCATGAAGCCTTGTCACATTAATTGTAATTCTGCTACTCAGGTTAAGTACAACATATGTATCAAGTTTAACAAAATGAAAGTTTAGCAAGTCAATTTTCCTCCTGTTCCTCCCTTTCATTTTTTATTCGTTATTATTTTTTCTAATTGGGAAAGTTATAACCTTCAGATGTATAGCAGTATTTAGGATAATTACAACCAAAGTTATAGTTTTGCTAAATTGTTAAAGGTGACTAAATTATTTTGCTATAAAAAAAAGAAATACAAAGAAAATGAGAGTTAAGGAAATGGAAAAGGGGCATATAATAGGGATATATATGATCGCATTTATTCCTGTATTAGCAGTTAATGAGATGTGATGTGTAAAAGAATCTATCATCTGACTGGAAAAGAAAATGGTTATTGAACCAGTGAGGCAGAAGAAAATTATGATTTCTGTGAATAAGGCATATTTAAAACATGTCAGGAACTTAATATTCATAAGAATAATATATTAATAAAATAATTTCTAAGGACTTGTGTTAATTATTTTAAGTATTCACTGGTATCTTTCAAGAATAATAGGTTAAAATAGTAATTCTTAAGAAAAATAAAATAAGGAAAATTAGTACATCATGTATTTCCTTAACAGGCAGGAAATATTGTGCTCCTATATTAAGGGTTGGGAGTTAGATACCACCATGTTCCTATGTTCTACATTTATAATTTATTAATTAAAAGGAGAGAAAACACATAGAGAGGCCAAATGGTGGTCTCACTTCCAAAATAAGCTTTTTTGTTGAGTGCATAATAAGTTGAGTAGAAATGGTGTTTTCTTGGAGTCCAGTATCGTAACACAGAATCAATTCTCATGTCTGTCCTGCAACTTCAATTGTGAATCAACAACTTCAGGGCGCTCACAATATATTGTCCTGTTTCCACCTTAAGGCAGGATGAGGTCTGGAAAAAAGTCTTTGTTGGAGTAATGTAAAGTCTCCATGACATGGTCTTGATATACTAAGAGTTGCCTAATGCCTGCTAGAAGGAGCTAAGAGCACTTTATTAAATAGAGTACTGTATTATGACATTCTGTTGTCCTTACAGAAAAGTTTAGATTTACAGATAGATGAGGCATGAGAGGCACCATGAAAAGCTAGGGATACCCTTAGATAACATGTTATTTCTAAAAGAGAAGTGATAACTTTTGATTTACTTGGGAAGCAAGTAAATCAAAATAGTGAAATACTTCATTTAAAAATAATTGAAATTCATTTGAAAAGAGATACCAGATGGTATGTTGTATCTAGGTTTTACGTAATTATTTACTAGTCTTAGGGACAGAGTAGCAGTTCAGACATATTTTAAATTCATATGATTACGTGATCTAATTGCTAACATATTTTACACAGAAAGTCTTGAGTCTCTTAATATGTAAATCTTCCTTGACAAAATTCTTGTAAGAACTGGTTGAGTAAATACATAAAATGTACTCAGAAATGTGTCTAATTAAGTTATTTGTCTTTTTAGTTTTTCACCTGTTAGACTCTGAACTACCTGCTGATAGACTGTGAAAAACAGATGTCAGTATGCTAATAAACATTATTCCTCATAGTCTTTCATCATCTCCACCCCACTCCTCTCACCCCCACCAATACCACTGCTAGGCCCATGCTATTCTAACAGAAGAGATGGAGTGCTAAATCTGATATCTGTGGATTTTGTCTTAGAAAGCCTCCGACTATGAAATATCACATTTAATTTTATGTTATCTTTCCTTATCTGTAAATATGGAGGAATGATAGCTGTATGCTCTATCTCACAGAGTTTGTGAGAGTCAAATGAGGCACGGTGCTCACAAGGTACATGAAGAAGTTCAATGACATTCAAATTTAAGGTGACATTACTGGAGATTCTAAACTCTTAGAACTCTAAAACTATTTGTATCTCTTATTGTCATTTGCTTAATTAAATGGTATTGTTGGTACCTTCTCCAACTTCATCAAGAAACAATAACTAATTCATTAAAAACAAGCATTCCATTGCCTATCCTTTTACAATGGCAGCTTTCTAAAATGTGCCAATTCCAAAGCTGCTTAAATGTGTACTTACAGATTGATTATTTATTCTAAAATGTACCCTCAGTTATTTAAATGAGTAGAATGAATATAATTCCATAGCTGCATGCCTATATAACTAGAACATTAATAATTATACATAGTAGCATATGAATGCTTTTGAAATCTATTTATTAGAATCATAAACACAAACTCTTCATAAACTGATTTAAATATACATTACATCCCTCAGAGCATACTACTGCCTTTTTGATTTAGTTCATTTTGTAACTTCTTGTATCATGAGTAGAATACTCTGCATTTAATTATAAATCTGAAAACTCAAAGGTCTGCTTTTATCCTTCTGAAAATCTTTATTTTCAGATAAAGATTTATCTCTAAATAAAATCTTTATTTTCAGATAAAGATTTATCTCTAAAATAGATCCCTGCTTATTACTACGTTTGTATCAAATTTGTTTCCTGAATAACTTATATCTCAATTTAAAAATACTTATTTGATGATTTTTATTATTTTATAATAGTTTTTGAGCTATGATTCATATATCATAAAGTTCATTCTTATCAAACTGTCCAACTGAGTGCTTATCCGAATAATCACAGAATGGTACATCATCACTATTACGTAATTCCACCACATTTTCTGCACCTTAAGGAGGAAACTCCATTCCCACTAACTACTATTCCCCATCTTCCTTTCCCCCAAACCCTGGCAAGCCCTAATCTACTTTCTGTCTCTAAATACTTGTCCATTGTGGACATTTCATGTAAGTGGGGCAATACAAAGTATGATCTTTATTCTCTGCCTTTATTCATTTACTATATTTTCAAGTTTCATCTATGTATCTGTACTTAATACTTTTCATGGCTATATAATATTCTATGTATGAATATGAACATTCCACATTCTGTTTAGTCATTAATCAACTAATTGGCATTTTTTATACTTTTCCTTTGGGCTATTATAAATATCATTGCTATAAACATCATTGCCACAGTCTGGCTGGGCACAAATCACGAGCCACTGAAGCAGGAACAAACTTTATTTTTAAACTGCAGGAAAACACTTCACACAGCTCCCGGGGAATCCTCCCGAACGCCACGAGGCTTCTCCAGGAACCCCCAGCCGGAAATATCTCTCTCGGAAATCCCTCCTCCTGCACTTCCCCAACCAATGGGAACTCTCGGGGAATCCCCGGAAATCCCCATGAGAACTCCAAAATAGTGCGAGAACTCAAAAGTTGCGGCAGAGGCGGATAGTAATGCCTCGCCTGTCAATCAATACTGTTGGCAAAATGCCAGGGGCCATACAGACTCGGCCGTGGCTCTCAGCACATCATGTACAGGTTTTTGATGGACATATTTTAATTATTTTGAGTATATTCATAGGAATAGATATTGCATTACTTATAGGCTCTATATTTAATGTTTGGAAGAACTACAAAACTATTTCCAAAGCAAGTTGGACCATTTTTCATCATGAACATCAAAGTATGAGTGATCTAATTATTCATGTCAACATTTGTTATTTCTGTCTTTTTGATTAAAGACATCTTAATACCAAATGGTAGCTCACTGTGGTTTTTGATTTGCATTTTTCTAATGACTAATGATGCTGATCATCTTTTTCATGTGCTTATTGGTCATTTGTATATCTTCTTCGGAGAAATGTTTATTCCAATTCTTTGCTCATTTTTAAACTGAGTTACCTTGATTGTCAGATTTTAGCAGTGTTTTATATATTCTGTGTACAAATCCCTTAGATTCATGGCTTGCCAAAAATATTCTACCACTGTGTTTTCTTCTCTTTCTTGATAGTTACTTTAATACCCAAAACTTTTTAATTTTGATGCAAAGTTTTATATTTTCTTTCCTCAGTTCTACTAGTATTTATTGCTTAAATTCAAACATATTTGATTACAAATATATCACATTTTTAAATACCACTGTCTTAATAAAATATTACCTCCTTAAGATTATACTATACATATGAAATAAAAATTTTTAAAAATACATGAATGTATTCTTCAATAGGACAAATAGCCAAAATGATTCCATTTTATTTTTCATCTGATAATAAGTTTATGATTCTAATACATTCAAATTTTAAAAAGCAATGTTTTTAATAGACTCATTGGCTCTGTACCCTTAACTTATAAATGAATGTTGGATTTTAATATTTATAATGTACAATGAGGTAAATTAAAACAATGATTTCAGACCTGTTTTAAAGAACAAGTACTTATGTGAATCACAATAGCAGAGTGATCAATATAACTAAATTAATATAATTTAATTTTAGATTTTGTGAAGAATATTCCATTATTTTTTAAGAGCATGGGAATAAACATCAGATGATCACAATGTCTTCATAAACATAAACCTTCACAGGGCAAAGAGCTTTTCTCCCACGGATAAAGTTATAACTGTAGTTTTAAATTATATTGTAATTTTTAACTTGTTAAATACATTATCAAGACACCTTGAAAATTTGCACTTATATCGAGTAGACAATAGTATTTTCTTCACATCCACTGTAAAATGTATAAGCTTTATAGTAACTAAAATTGTCAGATATTTTTCCTTGAGAATAAAATTACAAGTGAAATGAAGTAAATGAGAAATTAAATGAATTCCACTGAATTATCAAAATACTGTGTGTCAGAAATAAGACTAGAAGTGATTTCTTTGTTCCATATATGAATTCTTCCTGGTCACCAGTCATTTCTGTCACTTTGAATATTAGACTGATAAAAATGAAAAGTGAATGTGTAATTTTATCTTTCTCTTTTAAATTTAAGACACAATGTCAAGTAGGTGCCATAATTTTGTGGGAACCATAAACACACTTCAAAATATCTTTTTATCTCTGTTATTTCTCAAGAGCTGTATTGTTGCTTTTTATTCACAATCTGATAAGTCATTATTTCTTGTAGCACATGCAATGTTTATCTTTCTGTCTCTTTCACAGTGGGAAGAGACGATAAGCAAATATGTGGGACTGAATCATTTCCTAGGTAAAATATATCAGTTATATCAATTCTGTAGACTGTGTGAATAGATTAAATGCCATGATGAAATATTTCTATGGTATATATTTCCAAATAAAAATCATTTAGCATCTTTAAAATAAAGAATTTTATTTTGTAGAAAACAAGTTTAAAATGCTTATAACTTTTATCCATTACCACTGGGGTTTAGGCCCTATATGTACAAATTGTCTTATTTGATCTAAATAGCAATTATCTATCTTTGTGTCTGTGAAATGGAGAAAGACTTGTATGTTCTGTCATTTGGGGCATCCATTTTTTAGTTAAGTCACTTGTGAAAGCTTTGCTCAAATCATATTGTGGAGAACTATGTCCTCTTAGGGGCTCCCTGATATTTATGCCCATTATATGGTCTGCCTTTCCTCTGAATGCAATGAATTTAGTGAGTTTGTTATAACAAACAGTGTATAGAATACATCCAAAGTGATGGGGTGCCACTTCTGAAAGTGGGTCATAAAATACTGTCATTCCTGTCTTGCTAAGTTCTATTCATGTGCTTGTTAAGAGGAAACAAGCTGCAGGTTGTCAGATGTCCTATGGAGAAGCCAATGTGCCAAAGAGGTAAGAGCTAGCGAGGGACTGTGGTCTCAATGCAATAACCAAGAAGAACATAAATTCTTTGACAAGCCACATGCCTGGGCATGGAAATGGTTCATTCCCCAATCAAACCTTGAGATAAATGTAGGCCTCACTTGATTATAGTTTTTCTGAGACCCTGAGTCAGAGGATTCTGCTAAGTCACTTTTAGATTCCTGATTCACAGCAACAGGGAAACCAAGTGTTATTGTTTTAAACCAGTAAATTCAGGGTAATTTTTTTAAAAACAAAGATAGACATAACTAATACAACTTGTGCCTCAGAATTCTGTCTCCACTCTAACCTCAAAATAAAAAAAAATAAAACCTAAGTAAAGATTAGCATTCTCATCATGGTATTTTTTTAAACCAATCCCCAAATTGACACAAACAAAAGAAAACAACAAAAACTAGTTTGTAAGACCCAAACCATCATGGTTTTAAAAAATAAAATCAAACTGTATGTGAATCCTTAGATTCAAGTTCCAACTGAATTGTCACTTATTAGCTTCCTCAATATAAGATGCAAAGCCTGCTATTGACCCACTCTCATGGCAGTCTATACATATAAAAGTACATTTTTGCATATCGTTTCATTTGATTGATATAACCCCTTAAAGCATTTGAAGATACCATTATTACCATTTTATAGATGAAAATTGAGGAAAAAGAGATAAGTGCTAGTGTCACAAGCTAAAAATCTGATAATAAGTAATAAATGGGGAATGGTCTTAACACTGTTCCTAGTGCAGAATTGTTACTATACCACACTAAATTTACATCTGGGAAGATAGTAATTTCCATAATTATACCATGTTACAAAACATGGCATGTTACCCCAGTGGAATATATAAACTAATCAGACACTTCATTCTCTGTGAAACCCTTCTTAATTGCCAAACTTAATTGCCATATTTGTTTTAAATTTCAAAATTATTTTACATACTTTCAAGTGGCATTATCAATGGATATAAAGTAAATATTTTTAAATTTAAAGATATTAAAATTAACTTTAGAATTTTTAAATTAATATTTATATCATTTCCATTATATTAAGGTATCTAATTAAACAGTCTTGTAAAATATTATAGTAGGACATCTTCCAAGTAAACTGAATGCTTTTGAATTCAGAAGTCCATAATAGACATTAGCTCATGCACACACACACACACACACCACACAAAATTGACAAGGAAGCTACCTGTGTTGAAGTCATTCATCAGGGAGCTATAATTTAGAATTAGCATTGAAGAAAGACAGGAAAGAAAAATGCGAAATAACCAAATTGAGTTGAAAACGTACTGAATATTTCGCATAGTCATGCAATTTGAGGGTTAGCAATGTAAATAGCTTAAATATATTGACCAATTTTTGTCTTTTCTCTGAATTGGCTACTGCTGAACTCAATCCCTAAGTAAACTAGTTGCTGAAGAAATGGTAAATGACTAGCATGTGACCATGTTACTAATTACATGTAACAGATGAAGACAATGAAGCAAATAGTAGTCAAGCATTTTCAATAACACTGTTAATGAGAATTGGAATTTGACAAAGATATTACCATTCCATTTGTATAAAGTGTTCTCAAATAATTCTTTCTGATAATAATTAAGAACTATATATAATCAATAGACATCTAATTTATTGTCAAGCCAGAACATAAGGGAGCTAGTTATAAATATCATGTATCTACAAGCAAAAAAAAGAATGATTTTTCTAATAATTTCAATAAAAATGACTTAACTCTTATGCTTAATAATTCCATATTTACCTCCAAATCTATACTTATTCCAAAAATAACAGCTCAAAAATATAGATTGAACAGATAATAGTGGGACTCCCAAATTCTACTTTTTAAAATTCTTAGACTTCACTAATGGTTGAGCTAGCAATAGCAGTGGTCAAAGCCAACTAGTGTTGCACGAATCACAGAGAAAGACATCACCCATTTGAACTCAGATTAGTCATCTTTTGGCCTAGAGCTTATTTAAATTCTGAATTTAAAGCTTAATGCTCCTTTTCAGGCTGGAAAATGGTAAAATAAGAAGGCTACATCCTCATATACCTGCACAATTAAGTGTGAAAAATGAAGCATCTCATGGGATAGAGAGCAGAGAGGATGGAAAGGCAAGCTGAACTCCTGGGTCATATGTTATCAAAAAGAACTTAGGGACATGTCCTGGGCTGAAACACTGTGTATTAGACTTAAAAAGAAAAAAAAAATCTCATTATATTTTCTTGGCAGTAGATAGCACATGAGTTTCTAAAATAAAATAACAATGTAAATAAAGACCTTAGGCATTAATTGGATAATTGCTTTTAAACCTGATCTGAATGGTAAGAAAGCAACAACCACTTGAAATGTCCCCTTTTAGAATGTGAGTGAAGCAACTGTTTGTCCCCTAATTCCCACATGGAAGATGCATCTTTCCAGCTCTTATTTTCTTTCCAATGCCCTTATTCAGGATTTGCACACCAGCCAAATTGGTTCATTCCAAGTTTCCTGAACATCTTTTTGAACCCTTGTGCCAATTAACATTATTAACTCCATCTGGCTCTTCTAATTATGTAACTACAGATGATCTTCTCTTCAACATCCAAAATAGATGCCAACATAGCCATATTTCATTGCCATCACATTAGGGAAAAAAAACCAACCAATATTTCTGTAAAATTTTGGACCATGTCATTTTTACTTTTTTTTTTATCTTTAAGCTCCTTGAAGAATTATTAGAATACATCAAGAAGCCAATATGTATTTGTTAAGCTGAAATAAATCATAATTAAATTTGATGAGTTCAGTCAAAAGCCATATTATATATTTTTCTGAGTTCTTGACAAAGTAGAAAGTAAGCTCTAAAAGATAAACAATAAATGAATACATTTACTTGTAGACTTAAGTGTACTGTAAACTTTCTTCCAATAGTTTTTGTTGTTATTGTTGTTGTTGTTACAAATTTCCTTGAATTTCATGAGTAAAACCAGCTGAATTAACTGCAATGACAACCATAAAAGTAGTACTAAAAGACATTGCTGTTTATGAAATATGATGTAAAACAAGTGATCAGAAACACTATGCTTTTTTGCTCAGAACTTTCAAAAAAATATATAGGCTTGCTTTAGTCTTTTAGTTTAAACCAACATGTTCATTTCCCAGCTTTTTAATTTTCATTAATAAATTTTTATTTAACTATATATGATTAAATGTATTGGCTTATATAGCTAGAAAGGTATATTTTATTTATAAAGGTGAAAACAAAAGCCTAGAAAAACCTTACACGGTACTTGAAATGGATCAATGACATTGATCAGAAATAATCCATCCTTAGCTTAAATGTTAAATTGCAATTTTAATTAGAATTTTATTTATACGTACATACTGTCTCACTTTTCTTGTACTTTTATTAATTAGTAAAACAAATTATAGCAGTAATGCTCTCGTTAATTGAGTTTTTTTTTTTTAATCCCTAAGATTTTGTTAGTTTTAAATTCTTTTAAATGAAGGCTATGTTGGGGTGGGGTGGGGAGAGTACCTCTGTTTTAGACAACTTTTTCTCTTCTGTGACTAAAAGACCTATCCAGAACAATTGTAAAGGAAAAGTTTATTTGGGGCTCACGGTTTCAGAAGTTCTAGTCCATAGATAGCTGGCTCTACTCCTCAGAGCTGGAAATGAGGCAGAACAACATGGTGGAAGAATATGGCAGAGGGAAGCATCTCACAAAGTCATCAGAAAGCAGAGAGGGTGCTCCATGGCCAAATACAAATATACACTCCAAAGCCACACCCCCAATGACCCACTTCCTCCAGCCACACCTCCCTCCAGTTACACTCAGTTAATCCCATCAGGGGGTTAAATTCACTGATTTGGTTAAGGCTCTCACAACGCAATCATTAACTCTCTGAAACCTCTGGCATTGTCTCACATGTGAGCTTTTCGGAGACAGCTCACATCAAAACCATAAGAACCTCCAAGAAAAAAGTATCATAAGAAAGTCACCCATTCTATGCACACACTTCCATTCTTGGCTACATCTGTCCCAGACAGGTTACAGAGAAGAAGCAGCCAGTGAATTAGTAGGATAGGCACAGAGGCAAGGAAGGAACCACAGGCTATTATGTGTTTATTTCTGTTGCTGTTGTGGCTGATTCTGTACAGGTGGAAACCATGGACTTCTTTATTTCATACTTTATCTCTTGATTCTTCCTAAAGCCTTCCTAAACCACAGTGCAATTACAGTTATTTGGTCCTGAAAGTCTGTAACAGGATTTTGCCTCAATTAATTTTCTTTAAACTTGGGTTAGTCAGCTTTTTTGTTGTCGTGGCTAAAGGATCTGAACAGAACAATTTTAAAGGAAGAAAAGTTTATTTGAGGGTTCACAGTTTAAGAGGTCTTAGTCCACAAAAGGCTGACTCCATTCCTCCGGGCTCAAGGTGAGGCAGGACATCATAATGGAAGAGTATGGCAGAGGGAAACAACTCACATGTTGATCAGTAAGCAGAGAGAGAATCCACTCTCCACATACAAAATATATATCCCAAAGCTACCTCCCCAGTGAACCACTTCCTCCAGCCACACCCCACCTGCCTCCCGTCACCACCCAGCTAATCCCATCAGGGATTAATTCGTTGATTAGGTCAAGACTTTCACACCCTAATTATTGATCCTTGGATCCTTCTTGCACTGTTTCACATGTGAGCTTTTGGGGGACACCTCATATCCAAACCATAAAACAACTTCAAATTAATGCTTCATTTCCTGTTCTGCAAAAAAATTAGCTAGAAGCATTGAATATTCTTTCTTTGCCAGGTAACAAAGTAGCAGGATGTTAAATCTTTTAAGGAAAAAAAAAGAATAGAGACCTGAATAGAGGAAGGAGTTTTTCTTCCTACTTTGAGGTGCTCTCTCAACAGGCTCAGGCAATATGACCAGTTTCTCCAGCACTAGGCTTCTGGAGCATCTGGCTCCTCACTGTCCAGCTGCTGCAGTATGACTGCCAGCTGAACTCACTGGCCAGATATCTCCCAAAGGAATGAGCTTATATAGTCTTGTAGAAGAGTGCATCTACCAAGACATCCCCATTCACAGCATTCCTCAGCAGTGTGAAGGATAGACAGATCTTAGCCAGCAGTGACTCCCCTCTGCCATTCAGTCAGCTGTAGTTGTATTCTTTTCAGCACAGTGTAGAGTTTAGCCTTGGAGAGGGTGGACTCCCTATGGTTGCTTTTTTTCAGTCCTAGGACTAGTGTCTGCTCCTTACATCTTCTATGCCTATATTCTTTAGAGATCTCTTTATTATGTATTAGCTATTGCTACATTATCCAAATTTACTATAGTTAATAACATTTTATGTTAAATATATTCTGTTCAAATTAATATCTGATTTCTATCTTGATTTATGACTGATGCAGAGGATTCGAAGTTTACATAGAGGCTAAAAGATTAAATAAATATTTAAATGTTTTAGAGAAAGGAAGTAATAGCTGGGCAAATAAAAAAATAAGGAGTATATTAGTATACAGAAAAATATGCTACATATTTATGTATAGTTAGCTGAATATTTAAACTAGTGAGCAATGCTTTGAAAGAAACACATCCATCTTTAAGATTCACAGTGCCTAATAGGGCAATCCAGCTGAAATAGCTCAACTAGCTTAGTGTAAGTGAATAGGCTCCAGTAGGCTGAAGTGGATCAAGGATAAAATTCTGACCACTTAGAGGAATAGACAGATTTCCATGTGTTTCAGGTAAGTCTCTATAAGTATATTTAATACAATGATGGGCAAAAAAAAAAAATAGGTCAAGGTTGTTGTCCTTGATAAGAACCTAAAATTCTGATTCTGTGTTCCCAATGAAGGCTAGAATTTTAAGGGTCAAAAATACGTGCTTGTAGAACTATTTTGAATTTCACCTTTGTCTTCAGAGACTATTCCACTGAAACATTCTCTGAAAGTATTTATCATAATGGTGAAAGACCATACATCTGACCATAAAATATTACCAAATTTTGGGTTGAGAGTTAATTCTCCCTAGTAAGAATGAGCTGTGGGTAAATCAAGAACACATTAAATGAGCTTGTATATTTAAATTATAACTAGAAGATGATAAAATATACTAGATATTTTAGATTTTTAGAGATATTAGAAAATTTTGCAAAAGAGATTTCATTCACTGTGTCCTTATCTTGGAGGAAGAAATGAATTTGCTATTGAGGTATTTATACTAACCTTTTATACATTTTAAATACTTCTGCTTCTGCAATCTAATATCTTAGGGCCATATATCTTCTGTCCTTAGCATCCTGCTATAATTTCTGAAAAAGTGACTTAACATTTCAGTGCCATTTTTACATGGAATTGATGGTGTTCTCTCTCTCTCTCTCTCTCTCTCTCTCTCTCTCTCTCTCTCTCTCTCTCATAGCTGTGATCCATAAAAGCTAACATATAAGTCAACTACATTGGTCTCACTGTTGCTATGCATTTATATTATGAACCATTAATTCCTATAAGCTAACATAATGTTTGCATTTACCAAATATAAAATCATGAGTTATTAATTATTGGAGACAGTATAAAAAGTATAAATGCAGCAAGTATAAATTACAATCCACAAAAATTTGACTTAAAAAAACTCTTGATAATCAAACTTGTGTCTGTCAGTCAGTCTAATTATGAAATGACTACCATGTAATAAGACTAAGAAACAAGTATGCTGTTAAAATATGTATAGTCACAAATATCAATTATCTATGAGTAAAAGGAATCAGAGAAAAACATTGTCAAAATAAATAATGCATACCTATAACAAAAATATTAAAAGGAGATAAATCAAAATACACAAAATCTGCAAAAGACAATTAGAAGACCTAGAATAACATTGCATCTCCACAGGTCTATTTGATATGCATTACAACATTATTTTCATATATTTTTCTGGAGTTCTTGGTACTTTTTTTTTCCTTGCTTTTTAATGTTTGTGGAAGTTTACATTAACACATGTCAACCTAAGAAAGCTAAAGGAAAGGCTGATGAAACTGGTCTTGAGGCTGGTGAAGCAAATGCTCTTATTAGATGGCAAATGGGTTAAAAACAATTTTTAAAGCAAAAGATGAGGCGAATTCAACAACAACAACAAAAAAGAAATTGGAAGAAGAAATAAGATCATAAACATTTAGGATTGAACTGGGGAAATCTCCAGAATAAACAAAAAACAACAAAAAAGAAAAAAAAAACTGTAGTGAGGAGCAAGGTCAAGATCCAGAGGCCGACTTTCTGAGATGCTAAGCGGCAAAGCTGTGGTTTCCCCCATCACAATCCAGGAGACACAGTAACAGACCAGCTTAGAAGCTCACAGACAGATCCCCATTCAACCCACACACAGCATTCATCACAATGAATTAAAATCACTTATCTGCTAATATATATTTGTAGGTCCTTCAAGACTATAATGGTTTAAGTATAAAATTATATCTTATTCTCTATTTGATTATAAAGACCTAACTCAAAGTAAGCACACATAAGTGGTGATAAATAAATACTTAAGCAAATAAATGGATGAAATCTTTGTAATAACAGCAAAGAAAATATGGGTCACCAATTAAGTTAAATATGTTACAAATGTGGAAATATATAGAAAGGAATAAAGACACTCTATTATAGAGGATTAAGCCCAAGTAAAACAAATGCTTACAGTTTTAGTCAGCTTTTGCATCACTGTGATAACAACAGTTGTGCAGAGTGAATCCTCCCATTCCAAAAGGTTAGGAATGGGGCATAAAAAGAAGTGATGAGGCTAAACCAAGACTGAAATCCAGCTGGGAAAAACATGTCTTAACTCTGCCTATAACTCCCTTTATAGCATCTAGAACACTTGGTTGTAAGATGTTATTTCCAAAGGACTTGGGAAGCTTTGCCCTTCTGGCCTTCCCAGTTGCAGTGCACATTAGCTCTATTTTGGCCTGGCTTGCTGCCAACAGCTTTTTTTTTTTTTTTTTTTTGAGGGTGGGTGGGTAGACACTGGCACTTAATTCCTGATGTCTCCATGTTAGCTTTGACTTCACCTTCACAACAGTGTGCATTTCTCTCTCAGAGGCAGCCCACAAGGATCCTGACCCTGCTATGTCTTGCCTGGCCTTCCAAGCCTTCCTCTGAAATCATAGAGGAAGCCTCTATGACCCTTAACTTTAGCAACCAGTTTTCATGCAGAACCAGCATGATGTTTAAGGTGCCAAAGTCTGCTGCCAACTCACTGAATACCTGGGCCCACTGGAAACACAGATGCACAGGCTTCTGAGAGCCTGGTGGCTGAGCCTGGTGAAATAACTTCCTAGGTCCCCTTATTCAAGTAGGGGCACACCCAATATTTCTTTTCAAATCAATTTCGTCTTCTACATCCTTGAGCCTGCAATGGGCATGTTCTCAAAAATTTCTAAGATGCCCTGGAGGCATCTTTCCTATTGTCTCTGTGATAAGCACTTAGCATCTCTTTAGGAGCTGCAATCTCTTCAATAAGCACAACTTCTTCAGCCCCAGCTTTACAGACACTTTTTTGGTTAAACTGCAAATTTTAAAAGACTTTATTTAGTTCTAATTTTTGCTCCCAATCCTCACAGTAAACATGGCTAAAAGCTGCCAGAAATATTCATTCCACTGACTGAATGCTTTGCTACCTTGACATTTTCTCCACCAAATTAATTAGTCTATCACTTTAAATTCAGCCTCACACAAAGTCTCAGGATATGGCCAAGTCCTTTGCCAGATGTAACATAAGTGACCTCTAGTTCAATTCTGAATAGAGTCCTCCTTTCCTTCTGAAAACACATGAACACTGTCACAGTTTGCATTCCTGTTTACTTCTAGAATTTTGAATTATATCTACAATCACCCATTCAGCTCTGCTTACAACATTCTAAATCTTTTCCATCCTGAATCTCTAAACTTTTCAAAATTCCTCCTGCAAACCACCTCAAAAATTTCTGAATCACATGGTCTGGTTCAGGCATAGCCATGACCCCACTCACAGTACCATTTCTGTTTTAGTCAGTTTCTGTGCTATTGTGACCAAATTACCTTACAACAACAACTGAGAGGAGGGAGAGTTTACTTGGGACATATGGATTCACAGTGAAAGTACTCAGTGGAGAAAAGATGCTCAGCTCAAGGTGGAATCAGGAGGGGTGGGGAGGGAAGGGGGGAGAGAGAGAGAGAGAGAGAAGAAGAAGAAGAAGAAGAAGAAGAAGAAGAAGAAGAAGAAGAAGAAGAAGAAGAAGAAGAAGAAGAAGAAGAAGAAGAAGAAGAAGANATAATGCTTTTTCTCAGACAATATATATATATATATATATATATACACAAACACACACAAACACACACACATACACACACACACAATGGAATACTACTCAGCCATAAACAAGAATGGAATTATGGCATTTGCTGGTAAATGGATGGAACTTGAGATTATCATGCTAAGTAAAATAAGCCAGTCCTCCAAAACCAAAGCAAATATTGTCTCTGATAGGTGGATGTGAATCTACAAAAAGGGAGGGTGAGGAGGGGAATAATAGAAATCCACTGGATTAGACAAAAGGGAATGAAAGGAAGGGTGAGGAGGGGAACAGGAAGTACAAAAAAATTAACAGACATAATGTCCCTCACCTTGTATTTGAATACATGACCAATGTAACTCTGAATCATGTACAACCACAAGAATAGGATCCTAATTAGAATAAGCTATACTTTACGTATGTATAATGTGCCAAATACATTCTACTGTTAGCTATATCTAAAAAGAAGACATAAAATTAAAAAAAAATTTTTAAATCAATTTATCTGCAGCTCTGTCCTAGCTTAGGTTATTCTCTTACATTCTTCAGGAACAAAATCTGTTATTTGCAGAAAAAATGCAGGTCCAAAATGCTGAGAAGAACAACAGAGATTATCAGGGGTGTTTTAATTGATCATGTGTTAGTCTGTGTCTTTTTAAAATTTAAATGTTTGGGCTGGGGATGTGGCTCAAGCGGTGGTGCGCTCACCTGGCATGCGTGCAGCCCGGGTTCAATCTTCAGCACCACATACAAACAAAGATGTTGTGTCTGCCGAAAACTAAACAATAAATATTAAAATTCTCTCTCTTAAAAAAAAATTAAATGTCAACGATAGTTTCTCCATGACAAATCTTTACAACAATGTGGAAACATATCTATCTAAAGTTGGGGAGGCATTTTTATGACCCTTACACAGAACAGGTTCCAGAACTCACAAATTAGGATAATTCTCTCTAACCATAAAACCTGTAAGAATAGATTCCAATAAGAACCAATCATCATGGGCCACTGTAAACTGGAGTTATCCTGTGCAGTGGGGACTTGAAAGCCTGATGTCATTCTTCGGTCAGTCAAAAGGTGGAGCTAGGTGGGATTCAGGAAATTTCCCTGGGACCTACAATGAAACCTGAGGGCAAGAGGGCTGTGCTGTCCTTCTCCTCTCTTATAGGACCCATTCTCTCCCTTTCTAACCCTTCTAATAGATTTATACCTGCTACTCAGAGCAATATGTTTGAAATCTTTCTGGCATATCACAAGATCCAGTGAGAAAGAACTGCAGGGGCTGCCTTGGATCCATAGTCAATACTCTCCCCATAACAGTTTCAGATCTGTGAGTCCATCCAAACTCATTAGTTTGCATCTTTAATAATGTAATCATTTGACCTCTGAATATTCCTGCAGGAATAACGAGGAGTTTTGGGGGAATACCTCATATTTAAAACATAACACCTACTATACATATTATTTCAGGACATTTATTATTTAAATGTAAATATCCCAAAATAAAATTCCAAAGAATTTTAATCAGGAGAACAAATTATCTTGGACTCTCCTTCTGTACTGACCTGAGAAAAGAATTAATAAACACCTCTTGATGTGACAGCAAATAATCAATTCCTTCAGAAAAAGTCAATGCACATCAATTATTTATAAACTGTTTCTTGTGTATTTTATATATTTCTATTTCTAAAATTTAAAACCCAATTGCTTTTAGCAGTCCCAAAATGTACAAATTCTGGGTGATTATCAGGGGTGTTTTAATTGATCATGTGTTAGTCTGTGTCTTTTTAAAATTTAAATCTCAAAGATAATTTCTACATGACAAATCTTTACAACAATGTGGAAATGTACCTCACCCCCACCCCCTTTCTTTTTCTGGTACTAGCAATTGAACCTAGTAGTGTTCTACCACTGAGATCACTAAGATATCTATATCCCCCATCCCAACCCCTCCCCACTTTAAAAAAAAATTGAGACAGGGTCACAAAGTTGCTGAATCTGGCCTTGGCCTTGAATTTGTCATCCTTCTGCATCAGCCTCCCGAGTACCTGGGATGACAAGCATGCATCATCATACATGGCATGAAAATAGATTTCTATAAATAATTTATTCCAATTTCAGCAAACAGAGCCTGTGAGACAGCTAATATACCTGAATTCTCATATATCCCATAATTATTCATTAATTTCTTTCCTTAAGGTGGATATACTTCACTCTCAATTCTGAAGGGTTTCTGCATACACACACACACACACACACACACACACAGAGACTACTTAGAGCAAACAAACAATCACCTTGAAGCTCTTGAACAATGAAGAAATCTTCCTAGGGTTATCAGAAACAAAGTGATCTAGTAAAGTTCAAAAGGTATTGATATATGAGACAATGAAGCAATTCTCCAGTTTTGGGTGACTGAGTCAATAAACTCAAGAGTGTTCTACTCTGATTAAAAAAAATAACTACTTTCTATCATTTATTCATATTGTGCTTTTAGGATCAATGACATTTGTAAATAATGTCTATAAATAGATTTAGAGCACTATGACACTAATTATTCAGCATTTAGTGCTTACAAATGTGCTCCACAGTGAGGAAATAGCAATTTCAGCTACAACTCAACATTTCAAGTTTACATCTAACTTAAGAAATAAGAAAACCTATTATTCATGTAGTTAAAATAAAAAAGAACATTATGCACTATTTTGAAAAAAATACTTCTGTTCTTCAGGAATTAAACTTAAGAATAAATGTCAACAAATATGTATGATGTGAATCCTAAATTCAAGATTTTGTGTCTCTGTGACACAGGGAAGCTTTTTGTCCTCATTATGATAACAATAATTATTCTTTCCTGGTTTTTCTATCATACTCCAGAAGAGCTTGTTAACCTTATAGTTTTCACTGAATGCAGAACATTTTTGTTTAAGATGGGGATATAGTAAGGGAAGTAAATATTTGAAATAAAAATAATGACTACCAATTTTAGAGTGAGAAAAGAGGTAACCTTCTTAGGTAATTTATGCTCATGTCTTTACTACACTTGACTTTCATATATTTAGTTTTCAAAAAATATCTTAAGAGTCTATCATGTACCAGATATTTGTTGAGAGCCACAGCCGAAGGGGCCCCAGCAAACTTCCAGCTGCCGGCTGATGATTGGCTCACAGCGGCCCCAGCAACATCTAGCTGATTGGCTCCTCTGCGGTGATGCTCATTGGGCTGTTTCCCTGCCCATTCAGACCACGGAGCTGCTCATTGGGGGACTTTTTTGGCTCCGCCCACATGACCCAGCCAATCGGCCTCAAGAGCAGGAGGATTGTGGGAGGTGGAGAGAAGCTTGTGGGGGAGAGAGAGGCTTGTGGAAAGCCGGTGGTGGCAGTTGAGGCTCTGAGGGTTTTTCCTGAGAGGCTGTTTTGTTTGGCGTGTGTGGTTCTAAAAATAAAGTTAGTTTCTTTTGACAAGTGGCTCCTGATTGTTCCCAGCCAGACTGCAGCAGATATTATCACCAAACTATGGGCTATCAGTTAAATCCAGCTGACAGTCTGTTTTTATAAATAACGATTTATTGGAACACAGTCACACACATTTGTTTAGAGATTGTCTATAGCTGTTTTCAAGCCATAATAACCAAGTTAAATGGAGGCAGAGACACTATGGCTGATGAAATCTAAATATATACTATCTACCCTTAATGAACAAAGTTTGCCTATTCATTGTCTAGACGTGAGGATACACGAGTGAGCAAAGGCAATATCTATCTCCCAGCACTTACATGTTGGCTGAGGTATTATAGAGTAACCAAAGACATACAAATACTCAAATAAATAATTTTTAGGAGGCAATAAATGCTATTACAAAAGAAAGTAGGATAATGGGTTCAGAGCATGAACAGGCTGCAATTGTAAATATGGTAGTTTGTGGGAATTTGAGAAAGTAACATTTGAACAAGTTTGTGAGTAGGGGAGGTAGTAATTCACATGAAAACTGGGGTGAAGAAATGTGGAGTCTGAGAAGACAGCTGAGACAAAGAATCTCAAGGAAGAGATTTAAAAGATTTAAATTTAAAGATTTTAAAAATTTGCTTATTAAAAAGTTTTATGCCAAATGGCTTAACCAGATTCCCAACAAAAGGTACATAAAAAATTGAAAAAGATGAAGGAAAGGATGAATAGGTATAAGGAAATAATTCTGCTTATGTTGCAACTAATAACGTGAAAATGTTCCACAATACACTATTGAAGATATGCTCCTGTAGAAACCATTTTTCTATTGAGAAAGAAAAAGGATTAAATTTAAGAATGGATCAAGTTTTAAAATTTTTAAATCATATTCTAAAATATTAAAAGCAAAACATCAGAAATTCATAGAATATGAATACATATTAATTCTACTTAGCATTTGAACAATGCTCTAGACTATTTTAGGCAACGTTGGTCAAAGGTCTAGTTCATTATCAGTTTTTCCTGCAGCCAAACTTTAATACAGCCAACCAAAGAACAATTGGAAATCTATAAGAAGCAGATTTCCCGGAATTGGAGAGGTGCCACCTTTTTAAGAAATAGCCACACTGTTATAAGCACTTCCTTTTTCCATTGATTCATTTAAGCCTCATCAGTTTTATTTAAGTAGATATTATTATTGCTTATATACAGCAGATAAGAAACAGAGGAAATAAGATGTTATGTAACTTACTCAAGGTCATGCAAATAATGAATGGTCAAAAGATGGATTTTAAACTATGCGGCCCGACTCCAAAGGATACACATGTAATAATTAGACTATATGGACTCCTTGTGAGAGATATCATCCTCTTAAAACTGTTAAGTCTAGAAAGAGTCTTCAGCTGTTTACCCAGCCTGAATTCTTACTGTCATTTCAGGGTACACACACACACACACACACATATGAAATTTCATAGTTCCATTAGAAGTCTTTTCATACACATTTTTTTAATTATATGGAGTGGGCATATATTATGAAAATTGTATTTTTTAAGAGAAAGAGGACCATTAAAAATTCATGATAGCAAAATTATTTTTGTAAATTGGAATTGTCTTTTATAAACCAGATATGGTCACCCTAAACATGAGGATTTATTGACCGGTTCCCTTTGGATGCTCACTCCGTATCCCTGCCTATAATTTATGAGTGGACAATGTTTTTCTCATCCGTCTTTTTTCCTAGGGCTGTTTTACCCCAAATTGAGACTGTTTCTATTTGTATTTTACTTTCTCGTGGTTCTCTTTGATTATCATATGCCTCAGACCATTTTCATAGTCTCTTCTTTATACATCCAAAGCCACACCCTGTTCTTCATCCCAAAAGATCTTACTCAATCCCTTTCAAACTCCAATGCTTACCCAAGGATCTGGTTTCCTGTAGGATGGAAATATTAGTTCATCCTTGAGGTCATCATTTCTGTTCCTACTTTTCATCCATATTCCTGCTAGTTTCCTATTTTAATATTATGTTATTTCATTTGTGTGTCTATATAACAAAAATAACTGGGACTGGTTATTTTAGAAAGAAAAAAAGTCTTATTAAAGCTCAAAATTGTTGCAACTCAAAGTCTATGATTGGGTGACTCATCTGTTTGGCCTCTGCTTAGCCATCTGGCTTGTCACAATATGGTGGCTGGAATCACAATGGGGGAAACTTATGCAAGAAGGGTGAGCAGTGTGTATGGAAAGCTCACATGGAGGAAGAGGAGACAGGAGGAGAGGGATAAGCATGCTCATTCTCTTAGGACAACCCAAATTTGCTTCTCACAGGAACTAATGCACTTCTATGAGACCTAAACCACTTCACAAGACCAGTCATAATTCCCCCATGAGAGAAGTCATGACTCAATCAGTTCTCACTAGACTCTACCTGTTTTTTTGTTTTGTTTTGTTTTTTTAAGGTACTGCTACCTTTCAACACCGTTACTTTGGGAATCAAGCTTCCATCACATGAATCTTTCAGGGACATATTCAAACCACAGCAAGAAGAACTATCAGACAAGCAAAAAGACAGTTACAGAACTAACTCAACTAAGAAATTAAGAGTCACAACATACCGAACACATTTACTATTTAACTTGTTCCTGGTATAGGGGGAAAAAAAGAGTTTTACTGGCATTATTAGTTTAATAAAAATATTATTTTTTAAAAAAATGGAGAAAATGTGTTCTTGCTTTCAAAATAAGTTTGTTTAAAGATCTTTTAAAATAAGAAACTGGTGGGAAGAAATAAATTCTAGACTAACAAATTAGTGCAAGGAAGTCTAGCAAGGTGAAGTAATTAGTTTCACTGGGCACTCATTAATACCAAGTATTATTTTTTAATGGGAAAAAAGGGAAAAACCCTTAAATAGGTCAATATTTAGGAGAGAGAAAAATACAAGGACAATGGTCACACAATTAAATAGAAGAAGTTTCCATGACTTATGCCCAAGTTAGAAGAGACACCGCAGTCTTTCTACTTAAGAGTTTGCACTATTGTTAGGATGAGTGAGAGCTGGATACACTTCCAGAAACAAGGGTACTAGTGTTTTTTCTTGATATATAATATGATGCAATTCAATCTATCCTTTAAAATTGCAGAGTAGTCAGAATTTAGGCAAAAGAGAAAAAGTGTGAGGGTAAATAATAGCTCTAACAAAAATGTTTCCTGAACCAGATGGTCAGGGAATGCATGGGAAATGTTTTCCTGTTTATTAAGCACTGGTTTTAACATTTGTTTCATCTTTGTTCTCTGACATTTTCATGTCTCAGTAATGAGTTATCTAAGTCACAAACTAATATTTTAATAATGAAGTTAATTTTTTAGAAGATGTATGTCAGTCTTAAGTTTCTATCTTGGCTATATGCTTGTTAGACACTGATCTCATTTGCCAGAAGGGAGGGAGAGTGTCATTTGATGACAGCTGACTCTAGCTGCAGACTCAGCATCTCTAAGTTAAAGAGGTAAAATTGCATAGTGGCAGGGCAGAGGCATGATGTTTTAGACTGGGAAGGAATCTCAGGTAATCTCCTTATCTTAGGTAACTATTGTAAACTAGAATGATACCCACCCTTGTCAGTTTTAGATTTTTAAGGGGTTGAAAAATGTTTTAGGCTTTTTTATTAACACATATGCCATTTTATCATGCTGAAAAATAATTTAGATTTTGATGAGTAATACCACACTGTCAGAGAAACTTATAGTGATTT
Source organism: Marmota marmota marmota (assembly GCF_001458135.2). Taxonomy (NCBI): domain Eukaryota; kingdom Metazoa; phylum Chordata; class Mammalia; order Rodentia; family Sciuridae; genus Marmota; species Marmota marmota. Next base: position 22,479,851 of record NW_026000057.1, on the reverse strand, counting down.
GCAGACAGATCATAATTGTTTAAAAAAAAAGTGAGATGTATTTCATGGATGAGGGTATTTCTTTTTGCAATATAATATTGTCCCTTTGTGGTTATGCATTAAGCTATACACAAAAGCACTATGGTCAGAGAAGATATAAAATATATGAAATATGAAACATTTTAATTTTGACATTTTAAATTATTTTTTAATACTCATAAAACCTTACTCCTGAATTTGCTGAAATTCAGAGCTGTCTACTTCAGTTCATCAGATACCTAGTGGGAGGATATAATCACAAAGCCAGAAAAATGTGAAACACTCCAGGCTAGACATCTTAAGCTAATCATAATGTAGGAAAGTTCTGCAAGGATTTGAGCACACAGCACTTCATAAATAGTGCTGCTACCAATTAATTTCTCTAAAATGAAGATTACTGATTTCCCATGGTGAAATTAATGTCATAGAGTCAACCTCTTTTGTAATAGAAAATGGCTATTTTGTCTCCTTTCTAATTCTGAATTAAGATACACACTTTCTTCCATTCTTCTCGCCCACACACATTTAGTATTAGAGAGTGGTGGAACTGTTTTAAATTTAACTCCAAAAAAAAAGTAAAGAATTCTCTCAGCTACAAAATAGATGATGCTTATTTTAATAGTATATTTAATAAAATCATGAATCTCAAGGTATTCAAGCAGAAGGGATCCAAAAAACACTTTAAAATCTATGTCATATGTTGCATTATATGTGCTATATAATACATGGTATCATATTAATTATTTTTTATAACTGTATTATAAAATTATACCAATTTTACCAATTTTTTATAATTAATCCAACTAAGTTGGAGATCGGAATATTGGTTAATGATAAGATACGAAAATAAGAAAACAATTAATGTATCAATCTCATAATTCCCTCTGGGGAAGCATTTCCTTTCTATTCTAGGTGCCTATCTTAGTTTATAAAGTGTTATAAAGCATGAAATCTCCTTCTGGAAGAATGAGAGAAGGATTTGCAGGCTTTGTTCCATCTTCACCTATTCAACAACAGAGAAATGTCTTATCAAATTGCTGAGATTGGGCAAGAGGACTAACTATGGAGAGTTCAGCCTTTCTAGTAAAATTCTTTTCTGGGATAACCTGATCTGTAGATGTGGGCTTTCTGCTCATGCTCCTTCTTTATATAAATACTCTTGAACCAGGGCTCAGGGTCAGACTTCTAGAAGCACCATCTTTCTTCAAGCTCCCATTTTGGGGTCTTGATGGATGCAAGATGCAACAAGCCTGTGGCAAGTTGCATAAGCACACACTCTTTGCTCTTCAGATCTAAGTCATGAGAAGGGAGCTGTTTCAAGCTCTGTCTGTTCATGTTTAGTTTTCAATTGTTTCAGAACCTTTAGTTGAGCAGGAAGCTATTTAAAAACTCTCACATTTCTTTGCTTATTTAAATATTCTCTGCCTCATTCAATCTATGTTTATATATGTGTTTGACAAACTGATCATTTTAAGTGTGCAACAGGCTTAACTGAGAAATTTGTGATATGTGATAGTAACTGCTACAGCTGTGTGTTTCAGATTCACAATTTAGATAACATTTCTCTTGAATGAAGATCAATACTATTTCTCAAAAAAGTTAATCATATAGAAGAAATAAACAGTGGTTTATATAAAGTAAACTCAAATACATATTTAATAGTAGAATATAGATCAGTAAATTTACATGCTTTGATAATTTATTTTAATTATTGTACTACTGAATTAAAATGTACAACTTAAATATTTTTAAATGATTGCAATAAAGTTTATGCCTCAATTCCATTACAATAATGAAAGTATTCCATGAAGACCCCGTAGCTAGAAAAATTACTCATATTCTTAAATTTTAAAATATCTTTGTTTATACTATTTATTTTCCTACATAGACATATACTCTGTTACCATAAAAATTTACAGAAAATTTAAAAATTTTTAATAGACTAGACATATTAGTCTTTTCTTTTACTCATTGAATTATTTAAATTAGTGACTCATTTAAATCATCAGCATTCTTTATTGCACATTTATTGTATTTACTTATGATCTACCATAAACTTGGATTTATAAGACATTTTCATTTATAATTTGTCAACTCCTTTAATAATTCTAAAAGGTAAGTGTTAAATATATTTATTATCTGGTATTTATCCTGAAATATATGTTCTTTTTTATTATTATTAGTTGTTCAAAACATTACAAAGTTCTTGACATATCATATTTCATACATTTGATTCAAGCAGATTATGAACTCCCATTTTTACCCCGTATACATATTGCAGATTCACATCGGTTCCACATCCACTTTTTTACATATTGCCATACTAGTGTCTGTTGTATTCTGCTGCCCTTAAATTATCATTATATGATTTCATTTTTTACTTATGATTAGAGCCTGCTGTTGTATTCTGCTGCCCTTAAATTATCATTATATGATTTCATTTTTTACTTATGATTAGAACTACTTCTGAGACACTGAGAACTAAAAATGATACCCTATCATTTACAATCCAACTATCTAGTAGCTATGTCCATTTAGAAGTCCCAAGAATATATCAATTTTAGCATATACAAAACTAAATATTTGTCCCAACACTGTTCTTCCTTCTAAACAATTTCAGTGTCTCAATATCTTATACTGCAGTTTCATGATTTTTTTTGAAATGGATTTTATCTTATTTAGTTAGCAACCTCAAAAACAGGCTTTTCTAACAGTTATTATTTATTTTTATTCAGGTACTATACTAAGCATTTCGAAACATTTTGCTATACTCATACTAGTATGCTAAATTAGTGGATATTCTGACCACCTTTATATTGATGAAGGGACTCATAGAGGGCTGCACACCCAATGATGTGGAAGCCATGACTATAATTCTATCTCAAAAACAACAAAAGACACAAAATTTTTAGAGAATAATGAGGAAATACAATTCTTCAGTATGGATGATTCAAGTGCTTTTTATCAATCTGTATGGAGTCATGCTTCTGTGAACATATTTTTTGTCATTTTTATAGAAAGATGAATATTATTTGGAATAAAAGAAAAATAACAGTGTTGCACAGATTCCAGAAATAACAAATTGAAAATAAAAATATATCATATCATTTTTATATTACTTGATGCTGTTCTATAATATAGCTCTTCCATTAGCTTTGACTTCATGTGTTTTGATCACTACTTCATATGACAACCATTTTTATATTTTCTATAGATATACTAGAAGGTAATTCAATGTGGCCTCTGGCATGGTTGGTCAAGTTTTATTTCTATTACAGTAGGACTTGGGTTTGTTCCCCAAGTGTTCATACCTATGTTGGAAGCTTATTTCCAATTATGGTAATGTTAAGAACTGTTGGGACTTATAAGGAGTTTGGCCTAATAGGAGATTATTAGGTCATTGGGGGTACTCTCTCCTGGGACTTTAGTTATTTCTTGGAAGATTATTATTATAAAAGAGCAAGACTATTCCTTAAACCTCCAAAACTGTGAGCTAAATAAATCTCTTTATACATTACCTCACCTCAGGGTTTTTGTCACAGCCTTAAAAAACAAGAAAATATGAATAGCAAAGAAAAGTTATTTCAGCTTCACTTCTGGTCACTACTAATTCCATCTCTATATGTTTTTACACTGTAGTTTCTTCTTACTTCTTGGGAATAATGAGGAACAAGTGGCCATGATTATTGGTTGTAATATTCTAGGCCTCACCTCATTTAGGTCCCTCTCCTTGGGGTCAAAAGTAGGCTATGAACACTTGGTGAGGTGTGTCAGAGGCAAGTTATATTGAGACTGACATCCCAATAATCCCAACCAGTCTAGGTTGTGTTCATGTCAGGGCTTCTGTAGCAATACCTTATAATTCCATTGTGGGGCTGTGGCTGCTGCTCCATGCTGCAGTTTCCTAGAAGAAAACAAGGTGTCTTCTGCATTGAGCTAACAGAATATCACAGACTAGATAAATTATAATTATAATAGAAGTTTATTTGGCTTACAGCCCAGGAGGGTGGGCCATCCAAGATCAAAGGGCTATATTTCTTGAAGGCTTTATTGCAGCCTCATAACACAATATAAAGCATCATGTGACAAGAAAGTATGTGAGAAAGAGCAAGATGCCCAAACATGCTTTTAACACAAATTTACTCTTCCAATAATGACACTGATGTATTCATTAGGACAGACCCCTCACTGCCTGATCTCTTCTTAAAGGTCTCATCTCACTACTGTTGCACTGGATATCAAGCTTCCAACACACTGACTTCTAGGGACACATTTGAAGCATATTAAATAAGTATAATATTTTCATAGTAAATTCACTTCCTCTCCTATTCATAACCTTAGAATTGGAAATTTATCTGTGTGTCTTCGTTATTTTTCAGGAACACCAAGAGTGAGTAGAGAGTGCAGAGGAGGAAAAGTGACCCACAGAGCAAGGCTTATGAATTGAGGATGCTGAGCAGAACCCACGCCTGGCTCATCCATTTTAAGCCACACACATAATCCTCTATGCAGTTTCTGACACTTGACTAATACTCATACATCAGAATGACAGATTCAAAGGTTAGGTTGACCTAAACTTCTCCTCTGTGGTCAAACTTCTGATATTTCTAGTCATCAATATCAGAAATTTAAGGTAATAAAGGGCACAAATAAGGGTGCATAAAAACCCCACTTGTCAACATTATTTTTACCTAAGAATTTCTACCCAACTGTGCCACAATATTTGCATATATATAAAATGCCAATAACTTCATGCCAGGTCACATGAGATGTCTCACTAGCTCAGAATGTGCAAAGAAGGCCCAACAGGAATGCAATGCCCCAAATTCTGAAATAATCTTAATTTATATACAAAGGTACTAGTTTTAAATGGTGGTGTCTCTATCACTGCATTCTAGGCTTTATTTAGTGTAGTGCAGTCACTAGGAAGTTAGAAAACATGTACTATATCCCAGACCTTGTGTTGCCTGTAATACGACAAACATTTCACAGTGGCATGAGACTCTCCAGACTGCAGCAAAAGTCTCTGGGATGTCTTGCATAAAAGTAAAACTACCTGGTATGGTCTGTTTCAACTTGGCAAAATTAATACTATAGTCTACTTGGATATGTCTCTCTGGGAAAATTCAGTTTTTCTAAGCTGTCACCCTCAATGAACAATCCAGGTGCCACTAACAAAGCACTAAATGCTACCAATGATGTACAGAGAAAGAAAAGAAAATGTCTACAACCATATTTAAATAAAATATGCTCATGGGGCAAATCCCAGGTACCAATTCAAAGTAATTCTTGGCATATAAGTGAATTGGGATTACTGTCTTGCAGGTTTGTCTCATGGCTCCAAGGTAATAAATACTGTGCACTTTAAAAGGCAATTTAAACAAGAAGTGGCAAATGTACCTAAATTGATTACATTAAGTTTAAATATGAAGCTGTAATTGGTTGCTCTAATTTGGAAAAAGGCAAAATTAGAATACTAAAAAACATGTTTGTAAAAACAAAACAAGATATTTTAAAATATTATATTAGAAGAAGTTTAAAAATGGCATTTAATGTACACACAGTTCTTTCATATCAGTAATTGACACTTGAAAACTATCCATTCTTATTCACTCCTAGAATGGAAGTCATTTAATTTTTTTTGTGCTCTGTAATTTGCCAAGGAATATTAGCAGGAAAAAGGAAGATTATATTGAAACTGCTAATTTGAGTAAAATCTAGAATCAATATTATATTGGTATCAATTATTCATTCAGTTTATTGAGGTACTAATAATACTAAAATTATTCTTAGGAATGTGTATGAAATTCTAATGACTTAAAATGGTTATTATTGACAAGAAGTAACTTATTCACTTTGAGGTTCCCTTGATCATTAATAATCACCTTCTTAGTACTAAAAAGGGAAATGGGCTTGATACTTCCAAGGGAGAGAACTGATAGGGATCTTACTGAAGACTGCCTTTACTGTGAAAAAAAAAAAGTTTCAAGTTGTATAAATAACACATTGAAGGAATTATTTGTTTAAATTAATTGAGGAATTAGGGTTTTATTTTTTCTGTTAAAATAATATGTTCATTTATTTACCAAATAAACATTTGCTGATTTTTAGTATAGTATTTTGTGCACTGGGGACTGGTTGACAGTGAATTTGCAAAATGCAATTATAGAGATGTGCAAATACCTTAGTATAAGCTTTTTCTTATTTCTACAGAAAAAAGACCTAATAAATAGGATAATAAGAGGGTTATTGATAGTCCCCATAATTTAAGAGACTTGATACTGTCCTTGTTTTAGAGAGAGGTAACTGGGAAAGTGCTGAGTAATGAAAGATTCATTGCCTTTAAAATGACATTAATGCACATCCTCCTGCTTCTCTGAACATTGAGTATAAATAGGGTAAAATGCTTACTTTATCAGTAGGTTTGGGTCATTCCATTTTTCCACAGGAAATGCATTCTTTACAAAAGTGAGCTTAGTATTTTATCTATGGAAAAATGTTATGAATAAAGTTGCAATTCCCTTGTCCTGTAATGCTTTGTTTAAAGATTATACAAAATCACCATTGACTGCTCAAAGGTCAAATCTATGAAATGTGAGAGATATTGGCCTTGTCTGTGTTCTTTCATGAAAGGTTATAATAAATATTTCTGTGTAAAATAAGAATATGGACAATTTCTGAAGATTCTGGAATCAAAGGAATCAAAAAAATAATGATCATTTGTGTAGTAACAGACATAAAATGCTTCCATAAAGCACTGTCTTTTTTCATAGAGCTCTAACATGGTATATATTTCAGTAACCATAGTTTAGCACACATAAAAAGTGAGGAGTCATCAAACAGGAAAAAGGTCAACTCAATGCAATTAACATGCTTGCATTGCATAGTTTTAAAGAAGCACTTTTTACACATTAGAGAACATGACACTTAAAATTTTTTTGCTCATATGCTGTTGCTCAGAAAAAAGAAACAGTTTTGATTATATTATCAAATATCTATACTTATCATGTGGGGTTCTAGCCGAGTATCTTTACCAAAATTTTTAAAAATATTGATTCATTTTTAGGCATTTCTAGAAGAACAGACAACTTTAAAAATAGAGTTACTGAAATTTCATTGTTTCATGAATAGGATCCATGTAATAATGGCTTGTTTTAATGTATAACTGGAAAAGAAGATATTGTTAATAAATTATGCCAACAAATTAGGAAGGAAAGGAAATACTTGATGATTATGAAAAAGAATGTCTGGCCTGCGTTTAATAATAAGCTTATTCTGAGAATCTTACTTCCAAGAATATATTTTAGGAAAATAATTAGACATTTAAGATACTATGTGATATTTAATTAAGAAAAAGTGGAGCATAAAATATATAATTCTTATTATTTCAACCACATAAAAAGAGTGATGGTGGTAATACCCAAATATTTCCAGAAGAGTTATGGTGGGATAATTGATAATTTTGTTTCCCTTATGCTACTAAATAACTTTTATTTTTAAGGAGATTTTAAAAGTATAGTCAAAAATAAATTTTATATGTTTAGTTACAATTATTACTTTGATCAAAAAAATACTCCCTACTGTAAAATGCAAATAGTTAACATTGTTTAAGCAGTATTTATTGTTGATATGACAGTTGTGTTCGTAAAGTTTCAAGGATGAAATAAAGCATTCTTCTAACCTTAAGTTCAATTACATCAGATGGATGGCTTTAAACTTGCCAAGTGTCTGCCTTTTGCAACATATTGGAGATAACTTAAAACAAATTGTTTAGCCAATCTTGAGCCATTTAAAAGGAATATTGTTACCTTTCTAGCAGCTTATCTATTTTTCCTAAAATAAATGTGCTCATTGTGACAAAATTCAGGGGAAGAAAAAAACATATACATTCTCATTCACAGGAAACTAAAATGATAAAGTTTTCTTAAATGACATGTCATAACAAGATAGGATACACAGCCTAAAATTCCTGTGTGCAAAATGATAGAGAGCTATGAATACGCCCTATTATTTTAAATTAAAAAGGTTAGATTTGCTAAGAAATAAACATCAATTAACAAATATCTTTTCAATTAATTTGGCCTCTCTCTCTGCTCTCTAATGTGGTATCTCTTTGTCAGTTTTAAGAGAAGTTAGGGGAAAGTTAGGATAGGGCCCCGTAAAGCATCCCTCAGTCATTCCCCTGCTACTTGTTAGCTTATGGGAAAGTTCATTAATAATGCTAACCCTTAATTTCCCTGTTTAAAATACAGTGTGAACGAGAATAAAACCGACAAGATACACAGTTGTGGAGAACAGTACTGAAAGACAGACTGTGGATGACTAAAGACCAACATGAAAAAGGACAGCAGAGGGTTCACATGAATTAGATGTTGTTATGTTGGTGCTAGATACATTTCACTCCTCAGTAGTAATTATTAAAATTCACATCATTTTTAAATAGCAATTTTGTGTTGCTACCAAACTAGATTGTTCACAGACCAAGAACAAATGACAAAAGTTATGCAATTGCAAGAAATGGAAGATTGATCATAGCAGCCTCGAAGCCTGGGAGCCTTCAAGTTCATCCTGGCTGGCTGTGTAATAAACCAAAAACTGCAAATTGTGCTAGGAACTGGGAATTTAGTAAAAGGAAAATTGACTACTGCATGTGGAAAATTATAAGACTATTAGGAATCTTTCATTCCAAGGTAACAAAGTTGTATGAGCTTCAATAGCTCAGAAATACTCTTAATCACCAATGTGACACAATTTGTATTTTCTTTGTTCCTCTCATCCATAAGTCTGTGCACCCTAAAATAGTGGGAAATAATTTTAGTACAGACCTGTAAAGTGAAGCATTTGTACTCCTCCATAGCAAATAGTTGAATCTACATGTATATACATATCTTTGAGCCTTAATTTTCACAATTATAAAAAAAATACAACTGAGGGCAATGTGAAACATAATTAAATTACCCTTCATAATATTGACACTTGATATGGACCCTTATTTGCCTCATATATTTCTTAGCCTTTGTGTTTGCTATTTTAAAGTTACTTTTACTCTTCCATTTTATTATTTATTCATCTAGTTTTAGTGCAGTTCTTCTTTCTCCAATGTCATTACTTTCCTACTCAAAGCTACTTACTAATTGTTCGTTCACATTATAGATGCCCATCCCCAAACTGAATATATCATAAATTAAAAATTCACTTAGTACAACTTAACTACCAACACCTTGGCTTAGCCTAACCAAACATGCATGTACAGATCACTTACATTAACTACAGCTGGGTAAAAATCATCTAACTCAAGCCCTGTTTTATAACAAAGTGTTGAAAACCATGTAATTCGTTGAATATTATGCTGAAAGTGAAAAATAGTTCAGAAGAGTATATGTTCAGTTATTCATAAAGCAAAAACCAAATCATTAATTGAACCATTATAAATTGAGTACTGTCTCTAGAGATCATTTCATCTGCAAAAATATATTTTAAAGAGTACCTCCAAATCCTGTTCAATCAAATGATTTTTCTTGTGAAGCAAAGAGAAGCAGATGATATTCCTATTACCTAAATTTTTGAAAATTTTCCACTATTTTGCTTAATATTTCTTTAAAACTTTTCTTCAATTTCTAGAATGTTAGATTATGATTGATTTGATCTTTCCTTTTCTCTTTGTTTCTATAATTTCTCTTGATTACTGATCTTTGCAACATTTCATAATTCTTCTTTCCTTTGTCATGTTCTTTTTCATTATTTTTGGTGGCAGCCAATTGGCATTGAAGTTCCCTACTTTCACATTCCTGGCTTGTTTATTCTGTACAACTTCTTAAGGAAATTATACAGCAAAACTTGCACCTTCTTTCAGTTTTTTTCCTATTGTTTTATCTCCCAAATTATACAATTTAATAATAATGTCATTGTCTTGCTTTATTCTTGAAAGGTTTTTTAGCAAATGTAAGAGCAAGATCTGTGATATAAATTTCATTCACTTCTTTGAATATTTACTAATGCCTACAACTTTGCTAGATACGGAGCCTTTAAGGATGACAAGGACCCATCATTAAGGAACTTGTCAATGAAAGAGAAACTAAGTAAAGGTGACACCACAGTAGAGTGTGATAAGGGAACCCACAGGAACAATACACAAGCCCCAGCTTCTGAGTGGGAATCATCACTGGTTGCATTTTGAATCTTCCTATCCATCCCTTATAGAAACTAAAATAGTCCTAGAAATAGCTTAGTCAAATAGTTGTGAAGTGGAATGAAATTATTTCTGAAAATACATTTCTAGCTCATTTATTCATGTTTTGTTTAAACAAGTATTTGATCAAAAGAAGATATCAGACACTTGGTGATGTTTGTTTAGATATAGTGCTTTTCCTCACTTTTGATATTTTCCTCCTTTTAAATTTGGTTGACTATGATAGATTTATTGGTGATATGAAATAGATATATGCAAGAATGTATATATCTGATTTGCCATACAGATACAGAAGATATTCAGTATCATTAAAAAACTTTTGCTTTCTCAGCTGCAGTTCAGGAAACGCTACCTTCAAATATGGTCCTTTGATATACTGATTACTTTGAACAGAGAGCACTAGGGGAACAGTGGATTGAAGAAGAGGTTTTCTGTGAGTTCTCCATAACTGCCTAGGGATGAAACTTCCCAAAGGAATCAATCTGTCACAATTCCCTTTCTAAGGGTTTTAATAAACAGCAATGATTAAGGAAGAACAACACTTATCACAGGAGAGAAAGATTAGACATCAGAGTTAAGTCACAAACTTTGTTGTAAACTATATTCTGTTCATCCAATAGCCCATTCATCTTTTCCCCAAATCACTTACTCTTTCCTAAATTGCCTACATCCACCTTCTTTCCTTCCTTATGAAAAAAGTATATGAATCTCATTAGGTTTTAGGGTGTTCATCATTTTTTCCTTTGATGCCTTTGTGCACACGATACATTATATACATCTTCTCCTGTTAACCTCTCTCGTCAATTTATTCCATAGTCTCAATTATTAATGCTCAACGTGTAGACAGAAAATGTACCTTCTTCTATATTTAAATTGTTTTCTCTTTGTTGTTCTGATAACACCAATTTGTGATTTTACAAGCACTTTTAAAAAATGGGCGGCATTTGCTGTGTTCAAAGCTCAGATGGAAGATGTATCCATGAAACAGGACATGGTAATAGAAATGACATTAGTTTTTAATATCCTATGCCCTTTCTATTGAAGGCTATTGAAGGTGTAGTTACTGTAGGTGATTCCTCCAAAATAAGTCTGTTTTGTGGCCCTAACCACTCACTTCTGATTATCACTACCAAGCACTAGGTAAGCAATCTATAAACAATAGCCATTATTTTTATTATGGTATTTATATGCAGCAAAAATAAATTGGGTTATCCACTTTTACAGCACAAATCTCACAGCTTTGTAACTTAACAATGTTTGAAATGTGAGCAAACCTGTTCAAGAAGTCAGACAAAAGTTACTTCAAATCCTAATCCCATCACTTATTATGCAGGTTGAAGAAATTGCTTAATTTCTATGAATTTTGGTTTTATTATGGATAAATTGGGAGTGATAATACTTCTCAATTTGATTATAAAAATTAAAGACAATAATCAACCTATGAATTGAGGAGAACATCTATCAAAAAGCAGGTGCTTAGTAATTAATAGCTATTCTTATTAAAATTATCTGTTTCTGCCTGTCTTCTTCATTTAAATGTTGGCTTCTTAAAGACAGTGACCACTGCATTTCTTTTTCTTATTGATCCTTGCTCCAATCAAAGTCTGGCTCAGACTAGCTTTCAAATATTTAAAGGTAATCTATTGTGCAGTACAGCATCATGTACATATCTACTACTAAAGGAATCCAAAATGGAGTCACTCAGTATAAAGTTCCACAATACCAAACTGAAAATGAGGGTTTTTTTTATTTGACCTTCAGAGAAATTGATAGTCAAATTCCCAAACAGTCCAAGTTCTGTCAGCATAATAAGAAAGTCCCTTTGCTTTAATCCTTACAAGGAAAGTAACATGAAGTAATCTGATGATAACCAATCCACTTTTTGGCTTATGCTACTTCTTTGTTCCTGCTTAAGCAACTTTATAAATATTATCTCAATGTTCTGCCATGCCCACTGAGGGTCTTTTCTAAATGTTTATTTGAGAGTTGTGCCTGATTCATAAATGGCTAATAAAAGCTATTTAGATATTTCAATCTGTTGTAAATTTGCTTCTATAAACACGTGCGTATTTGTGTGTGTGTGTGTGTGTACGTGTATATATATGTACACCTTTGCATTTTAACTTCACTAATATTTCAGGAACATGATTTGTATTTTCCCCTGAATTCTATATCTTTGGCTGTCATTGTGTCTTGATGACTACTTAAACAGTTGAATTTGGTAAATTTTTACTCTAAGCCATAGGATGTCAATTGGTATGAAAAAAGAAAAAATTAAAACAGAGTAGTTTGCAAATTGTATGACATCTCTAACAGAATAAATGAAACAATCTTCAAAACATTCAGTGACTTAACTATGTAAAAATTAATTTCAGCAACATACCCACTTTGTTCATGGTCTGGTTGCATCCCCCTTTTTAAACTCTATTTACATGTTAAAGGTAAAACACCTTCTGCTGGAATTTACATTATACAACAATTATTTCTCTTTATCCATGACATACTGCAATATGACAACACTTTGTGATAAAGACTTAAACAAATATGTAGGGTTGTACAGCAAATGCTGCGCAATATTAAAGATCATATCTTTTTGGCAGTTCTTCATCAGGGTACTAGGATACGAAAGGAACTAGAAGCTAATCCCCATTATGTATCATAGGATAGTGTCATATTCATACTCTACATCTGTCTCGCAGAGCTGAGTAGAGAGTAATTACTGCTGAGATAAGCCTTTTCTGGAATATATGCAATTAATTCTCCTGAAAAAAGAAGGAAAGTAGCCTGACACTTTAATAATGTTTAAGTATACCTAATCTATTTCTTTTCTGTTCCTAATGTTTCCTAAATATGAGAAAGAAAGAGGATTTGAAAGTACTTACAGCTGTCTGTTCTTATGTAAATCATCCATGGGGCTGTAATATTCTATCTTAAAATGACTGGCATGAAATAATACCATAAATTATAATAGAATGTAGAGCAAGTGGGAAATTACTTTTAAGATGAATTCAGGATATGATTTTCATGCACAAAGAATGTTTCTCTTATCAAGTAGGAATTATTCTGTTATTAAAGCTTCAAGGGTGTACAATTTTATTCAATTTGAATTCTGAATACATTTTTAAACTAAATCAAAGTTACTCTTCTCTCCAGAATCTTGATAAAGTGCTATTTAGCTATATGCATTTCTTTGTGGGTCTTTTATTTTTAGCTCACTCTTTTTTTTATTATGCATAGTAACCTGATTACACATAATGGTATACTTTTGGTTTTTCAATTGCCTTCAATTTTTCAAAAAAATCATCAATTCTCAAGCTCCTTTATGCAGTCCCATGCTTTGCTATTCAAATGTTAACAAATGAGCTGAGAGCTTGGCTTACATTCAAATAGACTAAATGGTGTTTTAAAGGGCCCGAGAAAATGATTGTTTATATGTTTACTTGCACTCAAGTAAGAATATAATTTTCAATATCTCCTTTGAATGAGAACAAAAAAAGTTTAATAATACAAGAAGGTATATAATCTTTTTAACCTCTTTTATGTTACCTGGCTTTCTTGAGACAATCTTTACATTACCAGAAGAAAAGTATCCTCAACTTGGCGATGTACCTACTGTATGGAGCACCAGGACAAGAGCATTTTAACAACTTCCTCTTTTATAAGAAAAAAAAATTATGATAAAATAATAGTAATAAAATTGAATTTATACTAACAAGGGCCAGAAAATAGATGCAGGCAGCTAATACTTTGTTTTATTGAAGTTTGTAAATATACAATTATCAAAAGCAAGTAAATTTTTGTAAACATAATGTTGGTCTAAAAAGACTAGAGTCTGTAAGAGATTGAGGCAAACACTAAATCTTGCCTCTGATGTAACATTTATGTTTTTTTTTTTTTGGTGTGCATTAGTTTTGAAATACATAATTAATGCTTCAAAATGAAAAACTGTCAAGTTTTTAAGATTGTATTAAAATTCAGTAAAGTATTTAATGTATGAATTGAAATTTCCTAAAAAACCTGAACTTCACAGTTCACTCTTTATTCCTTTGTTTTAAATCTTAAATTCAAATAAGTAATCCAAATGGTTGCATCAAATGATAAAATTTAGTGACTAAAATTCTACTCCTTCATTCCCATAATTATGCTTTCACTGCTTATTTTGAATCTATTGTTGAGTACAGAGATACTCAGTACCACAAAGGATATGAATGCAAAGTCTATTTAAAGCTAGCTGAAATGTTCTGTACTGTTATAAACGCAACTCTCTCAAGGAAATTTATACTTGAATCTTTTCATATGTTTCATCTCTAGGACTAAAAGTTCTCCTAGTCAGCTTTTATTTTAAAAAAATTTATGTTTTATTAAAAAATGTCTAAGAAAAATGTGATAATTGAAATTGTGTTTGTGTATAAACTTAAAAATCATAACTTATTAGAATTCAGATCCACAGCAAATCTTTCCAGGGGGGAGTATTTTGTCACTAATAGTTTTAGAATTTTGGTCCTTGATAATAGTACCAATAACTTTTAGTCAGTGATTTTCATGCTCTACAATCATCACGCCCTCTCATTGCTTAACTTAGAAAGATGGTGTTTAAGGAAAGTGATGGTTTCCCGCTACCTCTTGATACATATATCTATTGTCATATTAGTAAACAGAAGGGTATCAAGATAAACATGAGAAGGGGTTTGTTTTGTTTTATTTTTATTCCTTGAATAAAGGCTATATCTGCATGTATTCTTAAAGCTAATAAACTTGTTTTTTAGAAAATTTATTTTATTTGGGGGAGACTCATTTAGATTTTTCTTTTAAACAGAAATAAATATTTTGGGAAGAAATACATTGCAAAAAGCTGTCCTTGAGGCTTTTTACTCAGATCAGCTAGAAAAATGAATAAAAATGCCCAAAGGGAAGACTCTGAGTGGGAGAATTCATTATAGTTTAGAATCACAAACTACCTAAAATTCACCGTTGCCAATGTGCACTTCCATATAAATACATTTAACGTTTTGACAGAGTATAAATAACAGGCGATCAAATTACTAGAAAAACAAAATCATAAATTCAAAGCATGGCACACTGACTCGAATTAGGACAGTTAAATTTTGTTCCTCACAATGAAAGACTAACTAGAATTTCCTTTCATCTGTAAGTTGCTTTTGACTTACTTAAAAAATATTTTGACAAAACCCATAAATAAAAAGCTAAGTACACTTTCTTTAATTTTTGATATCATGTGGGGCACACTTTTCAAGCAAAGTGTGAAACGACTTATAAGATTTCTGAAATCACTTACAAGGTTAATAATAATTTATAAGAAATATCCATTTCCCCAAAACACAAGGCTATATTTCATCATCAATATTTTTGACAAATATCTCGGATTTATTTTAGCCACATGAAGATAATGTTTACAATGTCCCTCAGTTTCATGTTAGCAATAAAATTACATGGCATTCCTTAAAATGACCTTCACTGTATAGCAGAGAAAAACTCTAAAACTTTTCATCAGTGAGAGAAATATTTCTGTTTCATACCATTAAGTTTAATAAAGTAAATATATATAGACATGTTCAGTAACTTACAGTATTATAATTGATTCTGGTTAAGTATGCTTATGTTTGGTTATTATGTTTAGACTTTAGGGCTCAACTTAAACTTTGCATTAAGTATGTTAATAAATGAGTAAAACACCACTATCTTTGTATTATGTAGGAAAGTTATAGTTCCAACTTTCAATAAAGTTCCAACTTTCAATAATATGTCCTACAAAGAAAATAAATGCTTATATTTAAATATACATGTAAATATTATTTAATTATCATAAAAACCCTTCCTACCAGTCCTGATTCTAAATGTTGGTTCTGTTCCATGCTCTCAATTAGCTAAATCCTCCCCAATCAACATGATGTTGATTAATTCTCATAGAGGTGTATGTCTCGGCTTTTCATCTCACTTCCTACTCTTCTAATAATTCAGAGTAGCTCTTAGCAATCATCTTGTTCAGTTATTTGGTCTGTTTGATTTTATTCTGTGGCTTCTCATCAACTAAACTTTTACAGACTATAACTGTATGCAAAAAACAACAAAATAAGACAACTCTTGTCCACTGAATAGGGACATGAAAATCCACAAGACCCCACTGATTTCATCATTTCACCCAATGCACACAGATCACAGGAATAAAACCACTAAACTCATCTAAGTTCTTCATTTATTTTCCAAAGAGATCTGATTTTTTTCTGAGTGTAAAAGTAATATGTATTTGTCAATAAAAGTGAGACACTACTAAGTTATAATAAAACACATTCTCATTATCCAAAGATAAGTACTATTGACTATTCTAGACTTTCTATCTACGTATAGTTTTTATATCATGTTACCATACAATATGCAATTGAAAAAAATCTGATTTTGCCTCACACTATTTTTAATATTATGGTGTCATGGTATGAATATATCCCTCAGTGTCACAATGTTTGGAAGTAGGGCTAATAGGAGGTATTAGAATTAGGAATGGATTAATGCTGCTGTAAAGAGGGCTTTAGGCATTATATTCACATTTTTCTGCATTTCTGACATGTAAAGACATAGCATTCCTTCTCTCAGAACTCAGAGTTCAAAGTGCCATTTTGGAAGTAGTAATGTCAGGCCCTACCCCACTGGTGCCTCAATTATGGGCTTCCCAGCCTCCAGATCTGTGAGAAATAAATTTCTGTTCTTTATAAATTACATGGTCTATGGTACTTTGTTAAAGCAGCACAAAATGCCCTAAGCCACAAGATAATATTGTTTGAAAGCTTAAGAAACTAAGGCACGGAGAGAAAAATACCTTAATCTGGTCCAAGGCGATTCAAGTTAGCTAGAAATTTATATTGTGATTTTTTATGCAGTACATGCCCTCATTTTTCTCTTCAAGTAATAGTAGAGCCACAAAGAAGAAAAGAGAAGAAATCTGTGCATTCCTCTCTTTCTTATTTAATCTCAAAACCTAGGTAAGTTGGTCAAACTTGGCACATGCATCTAGGCTTTGCACAATATGCTCCCTCTGAACTCTAAAAATTACACTGATGGAGAGGAAGTGGGGTTGAATAACAGTTACTAGTTTGAATTTGCTTACTCAAACATGTGAGCAGAAAAAGTCTCAAAAGAACAGGGTTTTCTGAATACAGTTCCCTACATCATCCTCTTCCGAGGTCACACTAACTACTTTTGAGCTGAAACAAAGGCTGGTGAGTACAGGCAAGACTTGGAGAGTGTATGACCTCATCAGCATTGGGAGGAAAGAGAAGGCTCACAGCTTTGTTCTCTTCTGGGCTTAACCAGAGCCACTGGGCACAGAGCCAAGAATCCTGGGTTGGTGATAAGAAGTCCAAATTTCTGAGGAAAGATTTATGACTAAATATTTATCCTTGAAAGGAAGAGTAATGTTTTTCCAAATTTCTGGTCCTAAGAGTATCTAAAGAGTATTTTTGGCTTAGAAAACCTGCAGAGCAGTCCCCACATTGGCAGGAGGTGTTCTAATGTTTACAACTGAAGAGAATTCATGGTGTTATAAAAGAAGTCGTAGGACTTTCAAGTTTCTTCACTGTCACTAGGCAACAGAGGTAAGAGTGCCTTAGGCCTTTGACCATTTGTGGATTAAATTTTCAAATGAGTGCTGAGAATGAACAGGAAGAATAAATAAGTAAAAGAAAGAAAGAGTGAATCTTAAGAGGACCAAAGACGCTAAGAAAGAAGAACAAGAAAAACACAAGGACAGGTCAAGTAAAGTAAAACACAAATGCTATGAAGATAAGTGACTAATAAATAATATTGTATATTTAAAGTCTCAAATTATTTTCTGGAAATAAAAAAAAGAATTCTCAATTTGAATATATCTTAGACTATGAAAGTGTAGTCATTGAGAATTAACTTAATGTTAAAAGAAATATCTCAACTAAAGATAAAACCCATAAATACTGAGGGGAAAAATGTAAAAGGAATTGGAAAGACAGATTGAGGATATCAAATATGAAGATACTGAGTTTCAGGAGAAAAACAATTATATCATTTGAAGAAAACTTGGATGGATTGTATTACTGAATTATTGCTGCTGTGTGTGTGCCATTTTTGCATGGCACATATACCTAGATAAAACATTGAAAAATGGCACATATGCAGCACCAGAATCTAAAACTCATCTATTAAGAAAAAAAGGACCAACAACTGTAAAGATGATGCTTAGACATGGTGTGGGTACTAAGGCTCAGGCCAATTAGTGCAAACACCATAGACTGGGTGACTTAAACAACAGATTCCGATTTCTTACAGTTCTGAAGTATGGACGTCTGAGATTTGGGCACCAGGATGGCAGGGATCAGTTGCCAATTCTCCTGGATTACAAACTGCTCACCTACTCATGTCTTTGCAGGTGAAAAGAGAAAGTGAGGAAAGGGAAAATGAAGGATCTCCCTCTTGTTATAAGGCCATAAGTTTTCACTATCAACGTGAAAACATGCTATTTATATACCCCATATCACATAGATAAGACTAGCAATACCCTTCACTATGCCTTATAGCACTGCAGGGGAGATCATGTTTTATTATAACAGAGTTGGGAGTACATGTTCTGTGTTGTGAGCCACATCTTTCCTGTTTACAAGACATAACTACTGGCTGCAGATTGTGGTTTTTGTTTCCTTCAATTATATGCCCCACCATGTATATAATACCAGGATACTCCAATAATCAAACATATAATATTCCTTTGGACAAAATAAAATAATTTCAATTATTATTTTTATATGTGGAAAACCAATAAAGCTCACCAAAGTTTAAGTGATACATAAAAAAAGTTCATAGATAATAATTTAGACTTCTTGAAATTGTTCCTAAGAATATAAACTGTTGGTTGTCTTCTTTTTAAAGAAAATTGAAAGGACTAAATTGAAAGTGTGGTTATAGAATACACTCAAGTTACAAACGCAGCTAATAATTTGGATACTTTCTCTAAACAATGTAAATATATAATTTAAGATCAAATTATTATTTTGAGGTTTATAGTATATTTGTGCTTTGTGAAATCTACCAACCTAGCAAACAAGAAGTGTTGAGCTGAAGTAATAATTCTGAAATCATAGAGCAGAAAAAGAATAATAATTTTTGAAATGTGTATTTAGTGCTCGAAAAAGAAATATAATAGCACTCTCTAGCCACAACTCTACTTGTTAACATTAAACAAGCATGAATGAACATAAATAATACGTGCTATTGACTGCATGGTGCCTTCCCCCATTCATATATTGAAGTCCTAACACACAATGTGATGATATTTGAAAAAGGGGCTTTTGGAAGATGTTTGGAAGTAGGTAAGGTCTGTAAGTATGGGACCCTCGTGATGGGATTATATAAACAGACACAGAAGGCTTGCTTTCACATTCTCTTTTTCTGTGTGCATGTACTAAAGAAAAGCCATGTGAGCACACAGTGAGAAGATGGCTTTCTGTCAGCCAGGAGAATCCTCACATGAACACAGTCATGCTGGCACCTAGACCCCAGGCTTCCAACATTCAGAACTGTGAAAAATTAACTTTCTGTTGTTTAGGCTACTCAATTTAACATAATTTGGTATAGCATCCCAAGTAACTAAAACAATATGCAAATACCTACATAAAGTACAACCCAAGGAGTAGGGTTTAATATTAATTATTAATATTAATATGGATTAATATTATCAAAATGACCATATTTCCAAAAGCACTATAGAGATTTAATGCAATTCTGATCAAAATTCCAATGACATTCCTCATAGAAATAGAAAAGGCAATTGTAAATTCATCTGGAAAAATACTCTTATTTTTCCAGAATAGCTAAAGCAATCCTTAACAGGAAGAGTGAAGCAGGTGGCATCACTATACCAGACTTTAAACTATACTACAGAGCACTAGTAACAAAAACAACGTGGTATTGGCACCAAATCAGACTGGTAGACCAGTGGTACAGAATAGAGGAGACAGAGACTAATCCACAAAATTAAAATTATATTATATTATATTAGACAAAGGTGCCAAAAATATGCATTGGAGAAAAGACAGCCTCTTCAACAATGGTGCTGGGAAAACTGGAAATCCATATGCAACAAAATGAAATTAAACCTCTATCTCTCACCATGCACAAAACTCAACTTAAAATGGATCAAGGACTTAGGAATACAACCAGAGACCTTGCATCTAATAGAAGAAAAAGTAGGCTTTAATCTCCATCATGTAGGATTAGGCCCCAACTTCCTTAATAAGACTCCTATAGTGCAAGAATTAAAATCAAGAATCAATAAATGGGATGGACTCAAACTAAAAGGTTTCTTCTCAGCAAAAGAAATAATCTGTGAGGTGAATAGAGAGCCCGTGCCCTGGGAGCAAATCTTTACCCCCTCACATACCAGATAGAGCAATAATCTCTAGGGTGTATAAAGAACTCAAAAAGCTAAGCACCAAAAAAAAAAAAAAATCAATAAATGGATCAAGGACCTGAACAAACACTTCTCAGGAAATGATATACAAGATATACAATCAATAAACAAATATATGAAAAAATGTTCATCATCACTAGCAATTAGAGAAATGCAAATCAAAACCACTCTTAAGATTTCATCTCATTCTAGTCAGAATAGCAGCTCTTATGCATACAAACAACAGTAAGTGTTGGCTAGGATGTGGGGAAAAAGGTACACTCACTCATACACTGCTTGTGAGACTGCAAATTGCTGCAGCCAATATGGAAAGCAGTATGGAGATTTCTTGGAAAATTAAGAATGGAACCACCATTTGACCCAGCCATCCCTCTCGTTCATCTATACTCAAAGGACTTAAAAACAGGATACTACAGGGACACAGTCACATCAATGTTTACAGCAGCACAATTCACAATAGCTAAATTGTGGAACCAACTTAGATGCCCTTCAATAGATGAATGAATTTTTAAAAATGTGGCATATGTACACAATGGAATATTACTCAGCAATAAAAGAGAATAAAATCATGGCATTTTCAGGTAAATGGATGGAGTTAGAGAAGATAATGCTAAGTGAAGTTAGCCAATCTCAAAAAACCAAATGCTGAATGTTTTCTTTGATAAAAGGAGGCTGATTCATAGTGGCATAGGGAGAGGGAGCATGGGAGGAATAGACAAACGAACTCTATATAGGGCAGAGGGTTGGAGGGAAAGGAAGGGGGCATGAGGTTATAAATGATGGTGGAATGTGATGATCATTATTATCCAAAGTACAGGTATGAAGACATGAACTGGTGTAAATATACTTCATATACAACCAGAGATATGAAAAATCGTGCTCTATGTGTAGTAAGAATTGTAATGCATTCTGCTGTCATATTTTTTTAAAAAAGTAGAACCCAAGGAAAGGCTCATCCCTAGGGCTTGTTTTTCTCTGGGTACAGGTAAATTTTTATCCTATAACACAATTTCTTTTAGGGACTATAATTTAACCTGGTACCGCTAAAGTGATATTTCTCAACTGGGGGTAATTTTGGCCCCAGAGGATATTTGGCAATGTCTGCAGGGTGCATATTGGCATCTAGGGCAGAGTGTTGGAGAGTCTGTTAAATATCCTACAATGCCCAGCACAGCCACTTACAACAAAGTGTCAATAGTGTTTTTGCTGGGGAAGCACTGTCCTAAAAATATATCACTGAAAAAAAAGCATATAAAATGATGTCTTTTGCCCCAAACACTGATTAACTTTTGCCAACCTTTCAAACTGTCAAAAGTAAGGCTAAATAAGCAACCATAATTACTTTAAAAACATTTCTTAATTACCTAATGCAAATATTTCTTGGCTTAATTAAATCTAAATTTATGTTACCATGTATGGGCAAATAAAATTGCTTATGATAATAGCAGGGGTCATCAAAGAAGAAACCCATGACAAATAATAGAAAATGAAACCAGTTCTAAATTATTATAGATTATGAATCTGCAATATAAGTAACAGCTAAACTGGCTCCTAACATTGTTTAGAATTTTCAAATTTGGGTGAATACAAAGTGTAATGTCCACCTTAACAAAATGTCAGAAGTTATTTATTACAAAGATTGGAAGTTATTTGGATCCTGGTGGACTATATGTGATTGCCCCCCCATATATTTTATTGAGCCTTTTGCTTTTTAAGGTTTCTTCTCTTAAATTTGTAAATATCACTTACACACTTTCCTACTTAGTAACAATTATCATTTAACAAAACAAACTATATTTTCAAAAGTTAATATTTTTCCTTTATTAAACAGTCAAAAGGATTATGCAAATAACATGGTACAAAAATTAAAATGGTACCTTGGTTACTACCTGGGAAATTTTATAGAGTAAGGAGCCAATTTGGGAAATTCGAGTTTAAAGAAAAGGAAAAAGAAGATAATAATTTTACACTTATGCCTCATATTAGTATGTCAGCCAATATAAGACTTTTTGGAGGGAGGGGTATTGAATTACTTTAATTATAGCTATGTAGTGTTGGCTCTGGAAGTAATCATTATCTTTTTCATTTCATTCAACAAATGAAGGTCTGATTTCTTATATACCATATGTTTTAAATCTGATCACAACTAATGTTGAGAGGAAAAATGAATACTTCTTTCTGAGTTAATTATACAAAATAAGCACTCTCTGGCAAAGTGAATGAATAAATACTCTTCTATGTTAAAACTGACAATTCCAATCTTCAAAAACATCTATATTTGATATTCATTAAATTCAAAGATATTTTTGTATGCTACATAAATAAAGCTTGATTTTATAATATATTCCTAGAGGGCTGTATCAATATAAAATGCTTTCAATATGTAATATATAAACTTTGTATCATACACATTACATATGTATTTATAAAAGGTTATTTTCAGTAATGTAAGATGTATTCCTTTTGTCTATAATACTATTCCTGTTTTCAGTAATGGCTTATAGGTCTTCTAAAAGTCACAATTATATGTTCAGGAGACCAATAAACACCATAAATCCAATCACAGAGCACAGTCTAAATAAAGATCAAATTTTGGTAAAAAACACTGTCATCAAGAGTCAGTAATAAGAAATGCTCTAAATTGGTCTCATATGTCATTAATGTTAGGAGTTTTCGGAAGCCTTGTTCCAGAAAGTCTGCTTCATCATTTAATTTTATTTAACAGTTACATAACATGACATTGTCAATGTAGCCAAAATATAAAACAATCATAAAGAATATTTTTGGCTACAATTTGGTTTTTGATCTTGATAATGGATCAGTTTGTTTTACAGCATTTAGTTTAGTCACATTATGAGAGGTCTTGATGAGTTTGAAAAAAATCTTTCTCACTTCTTAATTCTTGTTTTATAGTACTATGAGTTTTATGTATATGCAGCGTGTTCACATTTTATTTTAAACTACTGTTTACACACATCCATAATTTGAAAATGCATACTTAGAAAACTATTGGCCACAGCACTTCCTGTTATCTACCAAGTATATTTAATGTTGTGAAGGTATGATTCCTTCCTGATATTCTTTAATAATGCCATATAAAATAACTAAAATTTGAACTATATGTATTTTGTGTTTTACTTTATTTGTGGATTATATATAAAAAAGCTACACTTCATACTTTATGAAAAATAAAAAGTAAAATACATCTTGTTTTCAGTATTATCGTGTACTTTGCTTCATAGAAGTTATATCATGCACTTTACAAAACACAATATAGCCTTTGCCTTCAAATTTTTGATAGATAATCTGAAATGATTAACCCTGGTTTCAAGATCTATTTTTAGAATTACATAAATTTTCACACATATTTCTATTTCCATCTTGTCAAAGACCTATAGTTTTTATTACTATAGAATTATAAAGTTGATAAACAGATTGAATCATTAACAGTATTTATAAATAAGTAATAGTATTAAGGGTCTATAACAAAAGTACACTCTGTTGGCTAAATATTGTTGTCACTTACCAGCTCTTCCTGAAGTTGGGAAATAAGTTCATCCCTCTCCTTCAGCTGTAACTTGAGCATAGAGCATTCATCTTTCATTATATCCTATAAAAACATCAAAGAAACAATATAATAAGCTTAGCTCTTTCACTTTGCTCTTAATAAAGAAAGTCAACTTCACACAGTGAGAGATAATTACATCTGAATAGTGAAACTCAAATTTCCTCTATAGCATGATATTTTTAATATTATATTCTAACAAAAAAACAAGCTAATGTATCCAATAATGTTATTATGTTATAATGATTGTATATAAGAATCATCCATCTATCTATCTGTCTCATTAGTCCATTATGTTGCTTCAGACTGAAGTGAGTAATTCTTGATTCTTTCCTCTTATTTTTGTGCATATATAGTGAGTGAAATAAAAATAATCATACTCTCCAAGAGATACTTTATAATTTGTTCCCCTGTTTTAATTAAAAATTAATTCTCAGATCTGTGGCCATTAAGCAGTCTCATCACCCATGATATGTGACCCTCTCACTGGAAATCTTTGGGCATTTAATCTTCTCACTGTGCAGGCTACCCACAGTGATGGCCTCTATGTACACAATGGATCCATACCCTGACCCTTCCCACTCTGTGCTGCTAACTACTATCCTCAGTTCAGAGTCCCCTGACTCTAAGTTGCAGCTCATTAATATTTCTACTTCCTGAAGACATAGATAGCACTGTCCCACACACATGACAACTCAACATGCAGCTCTGCTCTTGTCCCACCCTGAAACTTCACTTCTGATTATTTTATGTTCCTATTTCTTAAAATAACAACTAGGAAGTCACTCAATACTCTCAGCTCCTACTCACTATGAACCTAATCTGATACCTAATTCATTAACCTCTACTTCCCTCATATTTCTTGGACTTGGTCCTCTCTAGTTCACATTGTTTTACTCTAGGAACTCATTGCTCCTTACTTGAATTTCTACAATAGTCCCTAAAATGTTTTTTCTTACATCTATCACTTTTCCTATTTATCAGTGAGATTTTTCTAATTGGGAATGAATTCTTCCTCTTCCTAATTTAACAGAATATCGTCTTTTTTTCGGAAGGGAAAAAAAAAAAGCCCCAACTCTTTGGCATGGCATATTGTTCCCTTCATTATCTTTTACTTACTTATTTCAAAAGCTTCAGAATTTTTGATTTCCACCCACCTTTTAATCTCTGTTCACTCCTACAGATTTGAAATTCATTGTTGCTTTATGTCTCCTTGCTTTACACATGAACATCTTGGGATTTTACTGCCCTCTTTTCATCTCATCTCTCCATTTTACACAATATCTGATACTCTAAGACTAATATAAACTACTATTTACCTCAGTGGAAAGTTTTCCTTTACTTCCCATTCTTTTAGGGAAAGGGGATAAAAGGGGATATCTAAACAAAATATTATTCCATACAAAATTTCTTGAGTTCTTTGTTTTTCCCCCG
Organism: Marmota marmota marmota; assembly: GCF_001458135.2. Taxonomy (NCBI): domain Eukaryota; kingdom Metazoa; phylum Chordata; class Mammalia; order Rodentia; family Sciuridae; genus Marmota; species Marmota marmota. The sequence goes on along the minus strand of NW_026000057.1, from coordinate 22,454,195 downwards.
GTTTCATTGGATTACTTTAATTCCTTTTTCTCCCTGCTTGAGCATTTAGACTCTATTTCTTTAGCATATTATTAGCACCAAACATAGTAAATGACACCATCACTTCATCTTATTTTCCCTTGAAAGTGCTTTCATTTTGTTTGTTAGACAATACAAAATTCTGGGTCACTAAAATTCATTTACACAGTTATTGATAGAGAAGGGGGCTTTTATGAATTTTCTTCTGATGGCATATAATATTTAGCATGTGCTAGTCTGCAAATAACTGTAAATAATATATTACCATCTACCTAATTTAAAGTTGTGAAATTGTGAACGTCATGAAAAATTTCTCCGGGAATAAAATATAAGAATTTTAAAAGTGAGCATATTTTCAGAAAACTAAGTTTCTTCATAATTCCCAGTAAACACAAGAGAGGCAAATCTTCCATTTTAAACTAATTAATCAACAAAATGTTGATTAGTAAAAATACTGTTGATAATCAATGGCAAAAAAAAACTTTGTTGATTAAGTCTCAGGTCCCTTTGCAATGAAGGATTTACTAAGCAGCTGTGAGGCATGTGGTTAGCTAACTACTTTCAGTTGTTAGCTCTTCCAGCATCTATCTTCCTCAGCTTTCCATCAGAAGTCCAAGCTCATTACTGGGTGGTCTGATACAAAGGGCTGATTTAAGGCAGTGGTTCCTGAGATCTAGCTATTCTTCTCTCCAACCACAGACTCCACAAGAGCTACCCACTTTTCCTCAGCACAGGATTAGTCTCCTAGGCTCTTGGATCTGGAGTTCCTTGCTCAGCTGAAAGAATCTGTTACATGGAGATGAATAACAATACTCTCTTAATATTCTCATTATATCCGCAAAATTCTGTAGCATATTTGACAAGATGATCTATTGAGTTTGAAAGCATACTGATGTGTAGAATTAAAAGGATTTTAACATTCTTGGGTTTCAAAATAAGATTATTCCATTAACCTGTGGGCTAATGTAACCAATTTAACCTTGTGATTTTTAAAATGCACATTATTCATAGTTAGAAAACATAATTTAAAAATGATGATATCCTTACTTTTTCATTCAATTATAATTAATTTTAGGGCCAAAATTCGATTGTATGATTTCCTCTTTCAATAATATTCATAAATATGGCACTCGGTATGGTAGACTAAAAATGGCTGTATATTTGTGATACTAACGCTGCTCTCCTAGGATCTGGTCTGTTCTAACTGACTTTGCATGACTAATAGAACACAGTGGAAGCAACTCTGCATGGCTTTCAGGTCCAGGTCAGGAAAGGCTTCTCAGCTTCTACAGTGTGTTACTTAGAATGTTTCTCTTCAGACTACTCCTTTGCAGAAAGGATCTAACAGATATGCTGAGAAGTACCACCACATGGTGCTCCCACTGAGAGCAGTATAGGAGCTTCCAAAGAACATGCAGTCTCAACTACAACTGTAAAAAGGAGCCACCTTGGACATTTAGCCTTCAGGTGACTGCAACCTCAGCACCTCACTGTTGTTTAAGAAACCCAAGAGACTCTAAGCTAGAATCCCCTGGTTGAATCATTTTCAAGTTCTTGACTTACAAAATTGTAAATAAAATCCATGATAGCTTTAACTCATGATGGTTTGGGTTGATTTGTAACAGAGATCACCAGGATATATGGACAACTTCCAAATTATTATAACTTGAATTAGTATGAGTGACTTACTCTAATTGAATAAAAATGCATACAATTAACTTTTATAATAAAATATTTCATGATGTAATTTTTATTATTTTATTAAAGCTATATTTAGAATGATTTCAAGTAGCCTGTTTCAAGCATATCAGGAATGTTCTTATCATCTAAGCTAAGGAACTCAGAAAATGAGCTACTACATTACTATACACTTATTTTATAAATTTGGAAAGTTAGTGACACATAACCAGAATTTGGGGTGATTAGTCCCAAATTCAGTTTCCTGACTTTAGTCCCATGCCTTCTATGATATATTTTCACCTGTAATTAGGACCACCTCATTGTTTAAGACTGTAAATAGAAATCAGGTATCAAAAAAAGAAAGGCAAGCAGAATCTGTCAATCACCTGGAAAAAAGTCTTATTTTGAAATTAGAAACACACAAACACAAAAAAATCAAATACTTTATGATTTACAAGTCATTTCCTCATTCTTGTAAACAAAAAGGTCAAAAGATTCTAAAACTAAGGAAACAGGCCACTCTATCAGTGCTGATGAGAACAGAATGTTTATGAAAAAGTGAAAAAGGAATAGAAAACAGAAATATGTCAGGGGAGGACAGCAGGTCAGAGATTAGAAAACACAAGAATGAATAATAATTGACAATGTAGTTTGCAGCTCTTTCTAAATAAGTGTAATTCTTATGTTGACTTAGCTTTAAAGTAGCATGCTGCCTATGACAACTGAGAGCTAATGAAAATACAACTCCAGGGGAAGAAAAGCCTTTCAATCATTGAAAACTAGATCAATAAGAACACTATTTTAATTATTTATTATTTTTTTAAAAATAACTGAAAACTATTTCATAATCCATTTCATTATTAATAACATACATGATGGTATTAAATTTTCTTTTTATAAACACAAAAAATTATAAATCTAACTTTACATGCTCACTAAAGAGAAGAACTAACATTCTATTGATCTATAATAGTGTGTTTTTTCCTCTAGTGTTGCTTTCCTAGAAATATAAAAATAATAAAGCATTATACATCATTATGTTTTAAATAGCTGTACTACAGGTTGAACACCACAATCTGAAAACTGAAATGCTCTGAAATCCAAAACTTTTTAATGCCACAAGTGGAAAAATCCACACCTGACCTCATGTGAAAGCTTGTACAGTCAAAACACAGGAGAACTAAAAATATATAAAATTACTGCCAACTAGGTGTATCAGGTCATATGAAATATAAATGCACTTTGTGTTTAAAACTGGATCCTGTTCCTCAGATATTGCATTGAGTATATAAAAATATTTCCAAATCTGAAATAATACTGGTCCCAGGCATTTTGATAAAGGATATCCAACCTGTACTATATTAACTAGAGATAAAATGCACATAGTTTAAAATTATCTTTTTACCTTTTTTAAGAAGTAGCAAATGTATTACCAAAGAGTACCACAGATTGTATATCCTAAATCATTTCACAATTAAAACTTAATGATTCTCAGATATTACATATATCCTGCTTTACTCCACTACTCATAAGAGATATTCATGAAGCTTATACATAAAACACAAAATCTATGCAATTTTTAAATATATATATATATGTGTGTGTATATATATATAGATATAGATATAGATATAGATATATAACATTATTTATTTGTTATTAAAATTGTTGGTAGTTTTTTTCAAGGTAAAGTCAAGAATGAATATATGTACAAAGCCAGCATCTCAGAAAAGCATTTTTTAACATACAATTCAAACCAGGAAATTGTATTATCCTTTGTCATAGTGGTATGTATGCATATATATAGTATGTATATATATGTGTGTGTATACACACACACACACACACACACACATATATATATATACATGCACGTGCACGTGCACACACACACACACACTAGAAATCTCTTTGTGTGTATGTGTGTTTTTTTTACTGCAGATTCTGCAGATTTAATTCAGGGCTGCTCTATGGCTGACCTAAATGCCCAGTTCATTTTAATTTTTATTCTGAGGGTCTTTTTAGGTTGCCTGGGCTGGCCTTGAACGTGCAATCTCCCTGAATTCCTGAGATTGTACCTGTGCATCACCATGCCCAGCAAATACCTAGTAATATTTTCAAGTAATTAAAGAAGAATTTTGGGAAACCAGCATTATATTTTCATCTGTAAATGGTAGTCTTAGGAAATCCTAAGAATTCTTACAGATCTCCAGCATTAAAAAGATAACACCTTATAAAAAACACAGAATCATCTTTTTTACCTCCAGAATCTTTTTTGATCGGCTATTGAACAAAATGATAAGAATTATGGGATAAATAGGGGTTTAAACCAAAAAAAAATAAATAAATAAATGAAGCAGAGAAGACCACTGCAGCAAGGGTAATTAAAAGGCAAACATTCATTATAATACCAAGACCCTGAAACTTGGCTCATCATCTGTCAGCAAAATTCATGGTAGTTCAACATTTTTTGGAATACTTAAAAAAATATTAGGCTAGACTGAAAAATTTGCTAAAATGTAAAATTTGTTTCATGCAACTATAGACTTGTTATTTCCAAGTTGCTATTGTTCTCTCTGTTTCACATACTTACACTAACAAGAAAAAAAAATTGAAGTTGTAAAACTCGTTTAAAACAATATATTCTTGCTGGGCATGGTGGTGCATGCCTGTAATCCCAGAGGCTTGGGAGGCTGACACAGGAGGATTACAAGTTCAAAGCCAGCCTCAGCGAAAGCAAGGCACTAATAAGCAACTCCGTGAGACCCTGTCTCTAAATAAAATACAAAACTAATATAATCCATTTGACTCAATTTTTTTCTAATTATAGGGAAAATGGACATAACATTTTAATCTAACTCAGGATCCTTATAAGAAAATTACTAGACATTTCACTTGTGTTGTTTCACCCAGTACATTTGTATAAAACTGCAATTTAAGGATAAACATTGATGTTCAATTTTTCTAAAGATATCTTAAAATAAAGAGCATTTTCCTGATGGAAGTATGAGAATTTTCTCAGGGTCATTTAGAGACTTACTAGGCAAATGATATTAGCTTTCTGATGTCAAAAAGTCCCTAGGTTTCATCAAAATTAATTTTGGCCAGGCACAATGGTGCATGCCTGCAATCCCAATAACTCTTAAAGCTGAGGCAGGACTATTGCAAGTTCAAAGCCAGGCTCAGCAACTTAGTGAGGCTCTAAGCAACTTAGCAAGACTGCGTCTCAAAATAAGTAAAACATGGGCTGGACATATGGTTCAGTGGCTAAGTGCCCCTGGGTTCAATGCCTGGTACAAAAAAAATAGTAATAATTTGGAACTACACTTAAGACACAACTATATTTATAAATTCATCACAATGAGCTTCTTAACAAATAAAGCTAACAAGTGAAAGTGATAAACGGTTTTTATCGTCCCACAGGAAACACTCGTCAGGAATTCTTGGGGCAAGAAAGGTCCTTATAAATGTGTCAAGAAATCCTCTGATACAGCATTTTCCCCCCCTCAGAGAAGACAGGCAGAATTTTTATATGTGAGACCAGAAAGCAATTATTGAAGTGTCCTTTTCCATAATATACATTATAGAAAGAAAACAAATTTCAAATGGTTAAATCACCATGTTGAAAGTTTCTTTCTGTTATACAGCACACTTATTTTCTTTTCATGCTTTAAATATGAATAGGAGAAATCTCGTGTTTCTGTGTCCTGGATTTTATAAGGACTTTTTATAATGTTTATAAATTTTATAATGTTTGAATACTATAATGATAAATGTCCATTCCAAAACACTTTCCTCATCAGACCTTAACGCCAGGGCCACTAAGTTATCAACCCTACCAGGCCTCCTCTACTCCATCCAGGCCAAGTTGCAGGCAAAGAGGACAGGCCCTAGTCCTCAGAGCCCAAGAAGTTATTCAAATTAGCCAGTCTACAGGTTGCCTGGGAGACCATCCTTAACCCCATCCTGCTTTCCATGACAGGCTATTCCCAACAGTTCCGGTTGCTATTCTTTCCCCACAGGCAATAGTTTGCAAGGTCCTGCAGGGCAACCTTTGCCACTTTGGTGCCATTAGTAACAAACAAGTCTGTCTTTCATCTATCAGTGTGATGTGTCAGTGTTATTTCTGTCTCACCACCTTAAGCATCTTTAAATGTAATTGAATATAGTGCCAGCAGGAGCGTGTCTGCTGGTAGTGACCACCCTTCTGCCTTCCTCCTGGGACAAGGAAGCCAAGCCATCTCTTGGCCCCTAAACATTTACCCCACTGCAGTGCCAAAAGAGACTGTGCATAACATGGGGGGCTGCTTGACAATACATATATACTCTTTGTTTTAGATAAAAAGGGAAAGTCATGCCCTTATGATTTTATCTGTTAATAAAGGGCAGTAAAAATCAGCGAAGACAGACTTCCCTAACATTAATAGATCCTAAAAAAAATGTGTATTATTTTGTTTTATGGGGTGCTGAGTTGTGACACTGTTGAAGAATACAGAACTAAGTAATTATTTAAAGATGTTTCAAGGATTTTGGCATAATTATAGAATTTTGGAGAGGAGGAAAAAGCAGAGAGTTCAATATTGTGCTGTACAGGAATTACAGATAATGTGACTCAATTTAAGCAGTGGTGTCAGGCAGTCTAGGAGGTCAGAAAACTAAACTGCAAAAAGGCAATGAACATCAGCTGAAGCTAAGGATTACAGCTACAAAACATAAACCACTATTACATAGTAAGGAAAGAAGTAAAGGTCATGCTTTGTTCTTTTTTAGAGACACTAATGGATAGCAACAGCATACACAGTAGTACATTCAGATACTCATTATCTGTATCATTGTAAAGCAGGAGTCTTTTAAGATAGTATATAAATGAATTTGGTAAAAGTAGCTTTTTTAACATATGAAGTAGAAGCACTTTGAACAATTGCTTATGTAGTGAATTCCTGCACACATTCAACTATGTAATTAGCTTCCATCACAAAATATAATCTTGGGCTTAAAGATTCTATAAATTTAAATGCAGTCCCAAATCGGAAATATTATTAAACAGTAAATTATCTGTAAATTATCTTCTAATATGGAAGAAAACCTACAAATCTAGTAACTGTTTTATAGATTACCTCTTGTTCTTTTCATTCTAGGAAGAGAAGACTCTCATTTAAGTCCATACTATACCAGCATTGAGCTATGTAACTTGAAATCAATCAGTTACTACTAAATAATCTATGATATACTGAAATTCTACACTAATATCAAATATTTTGATTATATTATCAGAGAATACTCACCTTTACCAAGAAGGTGTGAATAACTACATTTTTCAGTGTTTAACCAACTTTCTTATAATCTCTGTCAACATTATCCCAAGCTGGTATACCTCAACATTGATTTACATTACTTTTCTAAGGTTCAGTTTTCCTCATAAAATTGGGTTTCTGGCATATTATTTGCCCAATAAGAAGCTTCCAAGTACATATAAGAGGAAAAATCCTATCAGGTTGTGGTACACAGAGTGTCTAAAGTGGCCCTCAGAGTTGTCCTGCCCATCTCCAGAGTCTGTCAATACATCAAGATATCACTCTGATGGTGATCTTCTGTTTTATGGCACAGATGACCCTAAGTATGGAGGTGATCCAGGTAGGCCTAATCAGTCACATGAGCCCTTCAAAGCAGAGGCCCTTCCCTGGCTGGAGTATAAATGATACTTGAAGCATAAGAACTGACTACTGAGGGTGCTTTGAGGACTGAAGAAGGCAAGCCAGAAGGAAAGAAGGAGGATTTCAAGCCACGAAACAGGTCTTCAGTTGACAGCCAGCAAGGACATGGGGACTGCAAATCTGCAACCCCAGGAAGTGAATTTTCCAATAGTGAGAAAAGTCCCAAGAGGATCTTGGGTGTTAACTTCAGACTTGTGAGAATGACTAAAAAAAAAAAAAAATTCTTTTTAAGTCATCAAGTTTGTAGTAATTTGGGTCACAGGGATAGAAAACAAATACATGCACGAAGAGTCAGAGAAAGACTTCTTGAGAAAGAAATAATCTAACCAGAATCCCAAAATTTAGAAGAAATGTATACATGATGAAAGAAAGGGAAGTGATTTTCCGAGAAAGGCAGGATGAAGATTCCCAGAGGCACAAGTTTGGAGTTAAAGTAGTATTTTGATACAGTGGTATAGAGATGCATGTATTGACAAAGAGAAAAAAATAACAGAGTCACAAGTCACTTATTGTGTAATAATAAATTCAGTGTTATTCAGAAAGCTATGATACATTAATTGTGAATTCTAATCCATTAGAAAGTATGATGAGATTTAAATATATGCACCTTAGTCTTAATACAGTACTGAGAACAGCCCGATGGCATAGAGACTAGAGACAGATAAAAGGCTATTTTAACAATCTACATAAGAAAGAATTAGAATTTAAACCAAGATGGGGCTATGGAGTGAATTTGAAATCTACAAAGAAGATGAATGGAGTAAGGAGAGGAAAACAGGGGAGAAAAGAGTGAAGGATTATTCCATTTCTGGCAGGTCTACTAAGGGATTGGAAGTACTCCTCACTTCTGTTCAGAGCTACAAATTTCAGGTAGAACTTTAGGATGAGAAATATATGCATTCCATTTTAAGGTCATTTACAGAATTCAGCTGAGCTATGTATCAGTTAGTTATTTTTAAATGAGAAAAAAATCCAGCTGAAGAATTTAATAGCCATTGACTACATGGGTATGAGCTTGGAAGAAAGGGACATTTGGTCATCAAATGGGAATTTGAGAATTACCAACCAGCATGTTGATGTAATAGAAAACCAAAAAGATTTAAGAACCCTGAGCATACAGGTATAGTAAAAAGTAAAAATAAAGTAACCGTGAAGTAAAATAAAATGAACAGATGGAGAATAAGGAAAAGACATTGTCACAATGACTTAGAGAGGAAATAACTTAAATGATTTTAGATGTAATAGAAGTAAAATAAAAATAATAGTTTTCATTGGACTTACCAAAACAGTAAGTCATTGTGGACTATAACAAAACAGTCTCAGGTGGTATATGGGAGTCAAAATCTAAATTAGAGAAAGCTAACAAATGAACTGTAAAGTGAAGTAGTAAGTTCCCAGCTACACAATTATCAGAATGCAAGCTTTTTCAAGAAACTTGTGAATAGTAGAAATGAAGATGACTATTTTGTGTTGCTATAACAACATATATGATACTAGACACTTTATAAAGAAAAGAGGATTATATATCTCAGCTCTGGAGGCGGAAGATTATATTGTCAGCGTCTATTATATTCTGGTAATGACCTCATTGTGGATGGCATCACAATGTTGTGGAAAGAGAAATCACATGGCAAGATAGCCAGTGGAAGATGGAAGGGGCTAGGATTTCTTTCTATATAACTATCTGCTCTCATGGGAACTAATTCACTTACAGGAGATCTGGCCCATTCCCAGAGATAGCATTAATCCATTCTTGAGGGATCAGTCCCCATGATTTAGTTACCTTCCATGGTCCCACCTCTCAAAGATTCTTAATACTGCCATATCAGGGGCCAAAATTCCAGCCCATTAACCTTTAGGGGCACAAAATATTCCTACAAATACAACAGATAATAGGATTGAGATGGCGATAATGATGATGATGAACATGTGTGTGTGCACACACATTTATATTTAGAAAAGGTTAAGAGTGATGAAAATGATCCAGAAGTTTAAAATACAGGTGAAAGAAGAATGAGTGAGGGAGAAAAATCCTTCAGGTGTCAAGAAAAACTAGGAGGAAATGATAAGCTTTAATAAACAGAGAAGTGTACGAAAAGAAGGAAAAAAATAACATTTTTATTGATGGTGAGTGAATGATAAGGGAGCCCCTCCCTCTCTAAAAAACTCTAGATAATAGATTTCAATAATTGAACTGTTTGCCCCAAATTCATATGCTGAAGTCCTAACCCCCAAAATGCGACTTTATTTGGAAACAGGGTTACCACAGATGCAATTAGATAAAATTAGAAAATACTAGAGTACACTGGGTTGTTTTATAATGACTGATGGACTTATAAAGAAAGAAAATTTTGACACAAAGGAACACATACAGGAGAACAACCTTGAAGATGGGAGTTACATGTTACAAACCAAGGAACTGCTAGAAGCTAGGAGTGAAGCCTGGAACACATGCTTCCCAACAGCTTCTAAAGGGATTGTACGACCAAAGCCTTGGCCTGAGAATTCTAGGCTCCAGAACCTTGAGACAATAGTGTCTGTTCCAGATACTCACCTTATGATACTTTGCTGCAGAATCCCTAGAAAAATAATATGTAGATATATCCATCATTTTCAATGGCTACATCATGTTATAATTTATAAACATATATATATATATATATACATATATATAAATTACATGTAAATTATATAATTATAATTTACATATATATCATATATATCATATATAAAAACATATATAACATCATAACATTATATGTTATAATGTTATATTTTATATATAACATTATAACATATATAAAAATTACATATATATATAAAATTTAGTTGACATGTGATTTTTTTAAGTAATTGATAAATGGGCTAAGACAGAAGAAAGGGGAGGGGACCAAGAGAGTAGAAAAAAGATGACCACAGTTTGTCATTTTTAAAGCTCTCCAAAAATTTATCATTATTTTTTAACATGGGGTAGCACTAGAAATGGACAGATTTACTAGTAAGTCTAATTAAAGAGGTTTTTAAGAGTCCTTAACATTATAAAGTACCCCTGTCTGTACATATTTTGTCACTACTTGATTCCTGAACAGCTGCCTACTTAATTCTATAGCTGCTGTGATATTTTCACCTTCACATTACACTCAGCTAATCATTCAAATGAACTATAGAAGTTACTGTTTGAACCCTGATTCATGCAGATATGAGGGCAACCACCACACAGGAAGTATCACTGAATTCAAGCACCCTGATTGCTCATCAAAATTTTTAGATAAGTCAATCTCATCAATGTCAAGGTCACTTTATTCTCTAATCAGTACATGATGCAGTTCATGGAGACACGCAATTCTCCAAATTCGTTTTCACACATGATTAACTTGCAGTGAGAGAAATATCATCCCCAGACCCTGCTTCCCACACTTAATCTCCATTCCATCTAAGCCCTGCAGATAAAACAACATTAAAGACTGAAAATTAAGGGACTATATATACCAGATATCTAGCATTTGATTGTCTAAAGATTGAAAGCAACCTTTAAGTATATAATAATTAAATGATTAGTGTTCAGTGATGATAAATCTATTTAATGAAATACTATGCATTGCTTTAAATGAATGTAAAGTTAACATGGAAGTGGAAAGTACATTTTTTTGTTAATGGAATTTTTTAAAAAGTGCTTTTTACAAACAAAATTCTGCAGAATTATGATGATAATTTTGTTAGAATTATAGTTTTATATGTGACTTAATTTTGTCTTAAATTTCTAAACTTCACTTACATGCTTATAAAATTAAAGGCTCTATGTTCTAGAAAAATATCTATTGGAAATAAAATATTTATCCAAAGACATTTAGTAATCATGTAACAAATTGAATCTATGGGAGGAATAGTTGAGTTTCAGAGTAATATCATATTCGAAAGAAAATATTCCAGGCCCCAAAAAGAAATTCACAACAATCAGAGATTTTCATATGTATATCTTGAACATCATTACTACAACATATTAAAAGAAGTAATTTTTACTAAAAACTACCCCTTTTTCTCTATCACTTCCCCAGACTCATTCAGCAGTTCTTTCAAGTGCCCTGCAGAACTTAAGAACCACTGATCTTGCTACATGCCCATCTTGCCTTCTGATTCTGTATCAGAAAAACCCTGAGAATATATCTGACAGAGAAGAACCCTCCCACCAGAGAGCAGGGATGAAAAGAACAGACATTTTTTTTGTATCTGTTTTTTTTTTTTTTTAAGTGAATAGGGAAGAGATATAGTTTAAAAACAATTTCACATAAATATTCCTAGCTCCATAAAATTAAAACTGTGACTCTTTACTACATAACAAACATAGAATAAAAGGGCTAAATTGGAAGTACCTGCAGTGAAAGAATGGCGTCTTTCAATCTATTTGATACTAAAAGCTCCTTAAAATAGGAAAGCATTAAGCATTTTGTTAATTATGCTTAAGAAAATATACATTATTCAAAAAGATGTTATTGTAAGTCTACTAAAAGGTTAAGATTATAAAGAAATGGTAACTTATGAAAATGTACAAGTTTAACAGTTTTAATAGCTTCAGACTGGGATTTATTTAGAAAGATGAATATTGTAATTGCGAATGGTTACCTTATTTCTATCAATAATTGTCAAGTTATTTTGCTTGAACACAGAAATTGTAATTGTAATTTCGTGAAGTCTTTACCCTGAACTTGTCATGTTGAGAGATTTGCACTTTAATGGTGTAATATTATATTGAACGTAATAGACCTTTTTGTTCACTTTTACTATGAATTTAAGTACTATTCCTATTTTTCTATTGCTACTTTAATTTTGTCCAGCTGTGCAACATCGAACATCATAAAAAGACAGCCAGTCAAGGCACAGGATTATAATTAAAAAAAATAAAATATTTGTTGAGAGAAGCCGATACTGAAGCATGTGTGCAACAAAGTAGAAACAATTTTCAACAGTGGGTGGGTGCAGACTTTGTCTCAATCATCTGGAAGCATTTCAAAGATTCACAGTGCCTTTCTTGCCATTCCAGCCAGGTTGATGAGAATCAGTTGGAAATATAGATTGGACCTCATCATTTTCATCAAAATAAGCTCACTTTTTTTAAACACACTTATTGAAAACCAGGTAAATAAAGGGATGATTATCAAAATAAATAATGAGTTTTTGCATTTATGATAACTGGTATGATGTTTGCTCACTGTAATCACAATGTGCCACAAAGTGTTTTCATGTGGAAAACACTCCATCATTCAGAATTATGGGAGTAAACGATTTTCCAAGAATTATTCAGTTAGTTGTACATAAAATCTCGAGCGGTATGGGCAAGTAAAACACTTGTTCACTGATACTAAGAATCTAAGAGGAAAACCCCTTATAGTTAAGTAACTTTCATTTTAATTTAATCTCTACTAGTTATCTCAGTCTGTAAACTACCTTAGTTTCTACCTTTCCTAAAACAAACATCACAGCAAAAAATTGTAACAAAATTTTGTGTTTCTGTCTATAGCTGACTCTCTCTTTCATTAATAAGACTGTTGGGAGACATATATAACATGTACATAATCCATATCATCATTTGCAATTTACACTAATAATTGTTCAATCTTCCTGTTTTTGAAAGATGGTTTTTATTGTAGTTCCTTCAGTGAAATTATTCTCATGAATGTTAAGTAGAAACTCACCCACCCCAATTTTTTTTTTTTTTTTTTTTTTGGTCCTCAGCTTGATAGATATCTATGCTTTTGATTTGGCAATACAAAATCCCTTCAAGATACCTCTTCTTCCTCCTGGGCTTCTGTACTTCCAATCAACTTAACTTTTCCTTCCTTAATTTTTTTTATTAGTTCCTCAAAACATTACAATGATCTTGACATATCAAACATTTGATTCAAATGGGGTATATAATCTTATTTTTCCACGTGTATAGATTGCAGGATCTCATTGGTTATACAGCCACGTTTATTCATAGAGCCATACTAGTGTCTATTGTATTCTGCTACCCTTCGTATCCCCCCTCCCCTCCCCTCCCTTCCCATCACCTCTTTCTACCCAATCTACTGTGACATGTTTCTCTCTCTTTTTTTTTCTTCCCCCTCACACCATCTTATATGTAATTTTGCATAACAATGAGGGTCTCCTACCATCTTCTGCTCAATTCCCCTTCTCTCTCCCATTTCACTGTCCCCCTTCCATCAGCCAGGCTGCCCTCCCTTCCTCCCTTCCTCCCTCCCTTCCTTCCCCAGGAGTGCTCTACCACTGAACTACATTCCCAGCCCTTTGTTCATTTTCATGTTGAGACAGGGTCTTCCTAAGTTGCTCAGGCTAACCTGAAGCTAGGAATCTTCCTACCTCACCCTCCTGAGCAATATACAGCCAAAGCCACCACACACACTTTGAATCCTTTTCAACTCTCTGACAACATTTTTTTTTCTTTTAGTATTCCTCTGGTTTCTGTCCCAAGCCTAATCTCATTTCCTTCTCAATGCTTCACCTCAGCAATTTATTATACAGCAATGCCCTATAAATTCTCAAATAATATTTATCATGAATTCCTTCCACCTGCTGAAATTCTGTACCAAATTTTTACCTTCCTCCTGGATATCTTACTGTATTCTAAGTAGATCAGCTTTAAGCTTCCAAAGCTAAAGCAAAAACAAGGTGTTTTTCCCTACACTTGGGAAGCAGTTAATAACATCATCTCCCCCTACAACTTAATTGATAAACCTAATCAATCCTCAACTCCTTTTGAACACTAAGTATTTCACTCAGTTATCTTTCTGGCATGGTTTCTGATGAGAAATTTTCTTATTCAAGTTTCTCTCTATATATTTTCTTTCTCTGATTTCTTTCAAAATTTCTCCTTATTTTCAGTTATCTGCAATTCTAATATGATATGTTGTAGGAATTCTGTGTTTGAAATTGGGGTCTATAAACATTGTAATTGTGACATGCTTGGTGACCAGGAAGCTTCTGTGCAAAGACACAGAATACCTGGCTGCTAGGTAATACCTGGCGACGGGGAAACTCCTGTGCAATAGCATGGGATGCCTGGTTGCCATAGCAATGTCCTTTACAAGTCTGCCCTGCTTCCCAGACCTAGGATGCCCAGCCTCCTCCCTCTGAGCTATGGAGCCAACTCTGCAGGCACTATCTGGTTTCCATGGATATGCCCTTGGTAGGTAGGAGCCCCATGTTACTTCTAACCTAGACCTAACACTCAGGTTACAGAAATACTAATTAGAATATAGTCATGGTAATGATGGGAAGTGTTTCTTTACAATATGTATAGGCATAATATTTAAACAAATTTTTTTACCTTGCTTGGTGTTCTCTGAAGTTCCTGAATCTGTGGTTTAGTGCCTGCCATTAATTTGGAAAAGTGCTTGACCATCACGACTTCAGTAATTTCTTCTATTCCATTTTTGTTCATCATTGCATGGTATTCCGTTATGCTACAATTGCAATCTTTGAAATCATCCAAGAATAATTCATACAGATTCTTTTCTGCTTTTCATTTTCTTTTTTTCCCTTCTTATTCTTTGCATTGCAGCAGAAAAGTTTCTATTGACATATCTTTGAGCTCACTGATTATTCATTCCTTAGTAGTGTCTATAATGTACTGATGAGGTTGTCAAAAATATTCTTCATTTATGTTAGTTCTTTCTTTTGATTCTTTCTTAGAATTTCCATCTCTCTGCTTACATGATTTGAATGTTTAGGCATGCTGTTTATTTTTTCCATTACAGCCCTAAACATATTACTTATATATAATTACCTTAAATCCCTTGCCTAATAATTTCAAAATTTGTGTCATATCTAGTCTGGTTACATAGCTTGTTATGTTTCTTCAGTTTATGTCTTTTGGACCTATACTGTTTTAGCATGTTTTCCATTTTTTTAAAGATGGACATGATATGTTGAGTAGTAATAAATGAAGTAGCATGGATTTATATGTTAATCCTGCTAGAAATTGGTCTATTTAATATTTGATGGCATCATAGATACTAGAAGTGGAAAATTTTTCTACTTTCAACATTTTTGTTTCTTCATTTTTGTTATCTTTGGGTTACTGTAAAAATTCCTCCTTAAGTAGAGTCTGTGATTTATAACTTTTTCAGTGGTAATCCACTATTATTTTACTGGATTCCTGTTGAATTTGTGATAAGGAACTGTAGTGGGGAATCATTCTATAATCTTATGATTAAATCTTGGTCTTTTTTTAAATGAGTCTGTGTTATGGATTATGGATAATGTCCTTCGTGGATTTTGTCCTTCATGATTTTTAAAATATACAACCTGACACATAAAACTAACCATCACACTTAATTTTATTTCATTCCTTGGTGAGACAGGAAGGCGAGTGAGGACAGGAATTGGGCAAGTACCTTTTCTTCTAGGAGAGATGAAGCTTTTTCTGCTAAAGTCCTTTCTGCAGTAGAATAGACCTTTACACGGGGATTAGGGAATGTGCTGGGCATATTTCAAGTAGTTACATTTCTCTATACCTGCCAAAGATGAAGGGGAATTTTTCTTTATTTTTCAACATGAGAACCTGATGGAATTCCTAGAGAAAGGACTCATGAAAATGTTAGTTTTTCCTAACAATGAAGTTTCTAACTTTCAGGCTAGTCTACACCCACCTTCCAGCAACTCATCAAAATTTCTACTTAAAAGTCCATACCTATTTATGTCATCAGAGTCTTCTGCTTGAAGCAAGCTAATCTCAGTTATGATTCTCTGTATTCATTTGTCTGTCCAGATTTGAGGGTGGTAGTTTGCTCTGTGCCCTCATTTCTCTGATAGACCCAGGAAAAATAGATTATATTCAGCTTGTTCAGTTTTTCCCCCCTCTTATTGTAAACACAGGAGTAATGAATTCTGAACTCTTTATCTGTTAGAGCTCTGAACAGAAGTCCTTGACTTCTTGTTTTCTCTCACATTCCATATCTGACAATCTTCTTACTCCAAAATTCTTTCAGTGCATTCCTTTAGTTCAATTCCCATTGCTCTTGCCTTAATTTGGACTTTCATAATTGGTTAGAATCCTTTATAATTCTTATAATTGCTTCCTTTGCCTTTGTATCAACAGTTACTAATAGACCGTTCATAGAGTTATTTATGTGTAGTCCATAATTTCCCTATTAACTATGAACTCTTTGAGGATGAGAGCTATATGTTATGCGTGTATATGCCAAATCATCCAGTCCAATGACTTTCACAGACAGGGAGTTCGATAAGTATCAAGCAAATGGTGAATGGCTGAGTCCTCCACTGTCCTTGGTGACTTTCATGCTTTAGCTGAGAAATTCGACGGAAATTTGAAGTTAAAATTGATCTCGAATCCCTTAGATTAGTCCAGAAATTCTTTAAGGGAAGATATTTTGCCCACAAATATATTCCATCAATGATTCCAGTAGCTGCCTCCTGGTGGTATCTAATTAACAATTCAATGAGGGCCAGCCAGGAAATGTGCTATATAATCAACACTCTGATTCTTTTTTTAAATTCTGAACAATTGATCCCTGAATCATCAAGTAAGTATATATTAGGAAATAATTTCACTGCCTTTCACAATACTGAAACCATTTAGGAAAACACTTTTTAATAGTAATGTTCTTCATTTATTTTTGTTGCCATATCTACATTAGCACACTGCTTTAGTTTTCAACATTCATTTTAATATGATTTTATTTTTTGTCAGGTACATCACAATCACTATTCCAGTCTTTCATAAATTAGTTGAAATAGAAAATAGAAAGAGAAAAGATAAGTGACTTACTCAAGGCAAACATAAAAGTTATCAAAAGAGCTAAAATAAAAGACTGTCAATATTTCAATAACAAAAATATGATTTCATACTTACAGACAATAGCTATAGAAAACAGAAAATGCAGATATTCTTATTTATCATAATATCTAAGCCAATATTGCATAATATTGTTTATTTTTTTTTAAAGATTACAGGCAGAAAGTATACAAGCACCTCATTGTTTTTAACCTCATCAACAAAGAAAACAATTTCACTCATTCTTATGTTTCATGTTTTATCAGGAAAAAAAACTTTCAAGTGTAACTTTTAGTCAGATATGAGACAATGGTCCACTCAATTCCATGAGCTTTATGTCCATCATTTCATTGAGTCTGATTTTATAGGAGCCCTATGGATGAAGTTACATTACAGCACTGGGATTTTGTAAAAGAGTAGATCAGACACCTCAGCAACCAAGATTCCACGGTTACACTTATTTTACACAAGAGGTTTATCCATTTGTATTTGATGAATTACTACTTTTTGAGCTCAACCCAGTGCCTGTCTATTTCTGAAGAGTATAAAAGTTTTATGGGGATACTCTGTGTAGGTTCCATGGATTCGTGGCCTCTTGAAACTCACACATACATAAAAATATTGATACTTCATTGAATTTAAGTTAGCTTAACAAAGTATGTTAGCAAAGTAAAAAGGAGAGTATTCCTGGGGCAAGAAGACTTCCTGATTGTCCATCTTGCTTACAGCCTCTATAGTTCATTCTTATTTAAAGAAAATTATTTAAATAGATGCCCATTGATGTGAAAATACCCATTGTCCTTCATCCTTCTCCTTTTAACTTTAAGTCAACTGGATGGAAAAAGTGCTTCCTCAATTGTCTCTCCCCTAAAACTTTGAATAAATCCTAGTGGATAATCTCTACCTCTTTGACTCCTAGACTCATTTGCCCAGGGAATCTTTTCAGAATTCCCTATGGCACAAGACCTTCAAATACAATTTTAAAAAGTAACATTCAGAGCATTTACCATCTCAGTCTTTGCTTGAACTATTTTTGGGATCACTAATGAAGCTGAAATACTCTTAGAGATAATTAGATTGGAAGTATAAAAGAACATTGATGTTCCAGACTCCATTAATTCGATGGCATGGTGACATCATCAAAGGTCCAGATGTAATCTATGTTTATTTTCTCATTTATCCCTGAAAATTTGGCACTTGTTCTCAGGCTTCACCATTCATAGTTTAAGGAAAGCAAAGACTGAGGGCTAAAAAGCATTTTCTCATTAAACTGCATTGAACAGTGAGGACTGTTTCTCCTCACAATGTCTATTTTTCCTTCCATCCATTGTTCAGCACTGGGGTCATATGACCAAGGCCTTGCTTCTTGGGAATATCAGGTATTTTTCACCTGGTGGGCTCAGTGTCAAGGAAGAGTACGTGTGCAGGGAGGGTATCAATGAGGTATGTGCTACAGAATCTGACATTACAAAAATGTATGTATGCATAATCCTCAGATAAAAATCAGTGTGATTTTATACTCACACAATTCTCATTAATTTAAACTCTTTTATTCAGCAACACATTTAGGAATGAGTGAATGTTAAATGTTAGTCACTGAACAAAATGCTTAGGATACAGTAGCAAACAGGAGGGTGAAAGGATTCTTCCAATTCAAAGGAGAGATTAGGTATGAGCACCGTTATGTAAGAAAACTTAAATTCTAGAGAAATTCAAAATAGACTTTATGAGGAAGTAATGTTTAAGCTGAGTTCTGAGGAGTAAGCATGTCTGTGCTTTGAGAAAAAAAAAGAAAAAACACTAAACTAAGACAGTCTCATATATAAAAGATTACCCAGAGAGTTCAGAGGAATAAAAAGACAGTATAGATAAAAAACAAAAAACAAAAAAAACACAATGAAACACAATGGCACTTGTAAATGTTGTAAAATAAACCATATTATTTTGTGCTTTTTAGATTTGATCTTCAGGATATGAGGAATGAATGAAGCATTAAAGATATTTTAGCTGGGACATAACATTTGTATAAATCTGAAAGGAAGACAGATGGTGGGAAGTGAGGAAAGTAGATAAGGTTTTAAGAGAGGAAACGAGAATACCATCTAGGAGGCTGTTACAGTACTACAGGAAGGAAATTATGTATTGCTGATCCTGAGTTACAGATATTGTGCCTTAGGAAAATATTCAACTACTGTCTGATATGACTTTTACCAATCTATTAATACACCTGATTCTGAAATGCATAAGATCAAATGTTAGTCACCTTCACATTACTGTAAAAAATGCCTGAAATAATCAACCTGAAGAGAAAGCATTTATTTTGGCTCATGGTTTCAGAAGTTCCTGTCTATTATCTGTTGGTCATGTTGGCTTTAGGTCTGTGGTGGGGGAGCACATCAAGCCAGAAGTACGTGGGGGAGCAAAGTTGCTTATATTATGGCCAGGAACTGAAAGAGAGAGAGGGAGGGAGAGACCAGAGACCTCTTTCCAGAGCATGCCCCAATGACCTAAGGAACTCCCACTAGGCCCCACCTCTTAACATTTTTACCATTTTCCAATAGTGCCATGTCAGGAGACCAAACCTTTAATACATGGGGCCTTGGGGAACATTCTAGATCCAAGTATAGCAACTAAATAATTCAACCTAGTTTAATGATGAGTTTTAAAAAGTCAACCAATGACCTCTAACACTTACTGCTAGAGGGATCAGGAACTTTGAGGAATGTAGGATTCCCTCTACTTAAACATACATTATTTGCTTCACTACAGAAGACTGCTCCCTTCTCAAACACATAGCACAATATAGGAAAAATATGTAATCTCTGGAGTGTTGGTTTGAGAAATGATAGATTTTTTGTTTTATAATATGCTTGTGTATTGGTCTGGTTTAGTTTTCTGTAAGAATGCATTTCCAGTAATATACTGCAATTTAATGGAGAACTCGGTTACAATAAATTTTGCTTCTTAGGTATTTTCACAGCAAGGCTTACTTACAATCAAACAACAAGAGATACATCTATCCATGCATTCATGCACATCCTGCTTTAAAATTAATCTTCTCCAATATATTTTTCCAATGCTTGAATTGTGTTTCTTTCTTGAGAAACTTATGAATACAAGGATATAGTATAAATCTTCTGCCTATCATAGTCTTCCAATTGCCACTGGTCTGTAAAATACAGATTCAACACATTAGCTGTTGCTAGACCTGAATTTTCTACTTCTTGCAGTAGTAACTTTAAGCAAAGTAGAGTTCAAGATAATATAATTTGAGTTTTATGGTTATCAGGCAAAAATTGTGGTTATATTTTTGAGAAAACTACATGAAAATAGTCTAATAAATGTATTCAGTTATGAGGCAGTGAATTGCCTTCTTTGAAACTTGCAGATTAAAGAAAATAGAGTAAGAGGATATTTAAAGGAAAGGAGAATGGTTATAAATAGGATCAGCTAATATGTACTTTGTCTTAACTATATGTCAGGCATCCTGGACATATTATCTCATTTACCCTCACAACAGCAACTGAATAATTCAACCTAGTTAAGAACTTGTATTTTGAGATTAGGCATTGATAAGCTAATATTTTAAATTTATGTATAACTGTTGCACCAAATATTCCACAACTACCCAGTAATAGTGTTAGGTAGGTCTGCTTGGCTCCAGCTTTTAGCTATTTCAACATAATGCTATATTAACCTCTTTCATCACATCTACAATATGTCAAAAATTCTTAGGTATTTTCAACACACTTTAATTTAGTTAATACAACAGACCTGCTGGGTAGATACAGTGACTATTAATAGCTGCACTGTATATAAAGTAAAATGAAACTCCAATCAGTCCAAATACATCTTCCTAAGTCATACAATTAAGTTACATGCACGGAAAGGAGTAATGGTTTTCATTTGAATCTACACGTTCTGACATCAAGGCACACTGTTTCAGGTCCAAATTCCTCATGACGTATAACAGAAATGGTGTCAGATTATCAAAAGCAAATTAAGTAAGGGAGGAGAACAGGAAGTGCTAGTTGTGAATCAACTTTATCAAGTTATATGTAGAGACATTTTTAGTCTCTGTAATAGCATCGATTAATTAATCCATTCATACATTTATTCAAAAATACTTTGTGAGTGACTATCTCCTGCCAGAAGTAAAACATTGAAGGAAGCTAACTTATAATTGAGAACTGGGAGGACAAGATAACTAAAGATTACTGGGAGTACTGGAGTAGGGAAGAGTAAGAAACAGAAATGCATAGGATAATGAGTAGTTACAGACTTAAAAAACCTTATCACTTACTAGCTGTGTGATCTTTCTCAAATTTCTTAACCTTAAGATATTTCAGGGTTCTCATATATCAAGTGGGTACAACAGTAGTGCCTATTTTGGAAGGCTGTTGTAAATGCAACCCTACATGGTCAATGCTAATGTGTTAATACATGTAAAGAAGTTAGAAGGAGTGCCTGACTTCCAAGCACTCAATAAATATTAGTCAGAAATTCTTAAATAAATATTGGTGTTTTGGTGATAAGTTATATTCCCTCTTAACATTAGAGCCAGTTGCCAAGTTTTATCCAGGATCTGTCTACTAGCTTTTAATTGTTAACACTAATTAGAACTCCTAAGTGGAGCATGTCTTTTTCACACACAGATTCCTGTTCAAAACAGGGTCAACCGAAGCTCTGAAAAACTTCCTGAGGCTATTGTATATTTTTTCTATTATCTTTGAGATATCTTTCAAGAAATTTGCTTTCTTTAACAAGGAGACATATACTGAATATTCAGCAACATGTCACTGTTGTCTCTAAATGATGATATAGTAGCACAGTCAACAAATGAGGTGCCTGTGCTGGAGGACTTAGAGCACAAAAATTATCTCTATAATTTCAGAAGAAGTGAAATGAAACAAAAGAGGAAAGTTGTTTTGCTTTAAAATACAATATTTTCCATTGTTGAATTAAAATCATTTAAAATACCAAATTTACTATTAGTGGTAGTTTCTCCATTATTGGATGCACTGTTTAGCCTTACCCTTCACTCCACAGTGATACTCATTTGGACTCTGGCTAAATTGTTTCCTCAAGGCCATTCAGTGAGGTAATGGGGCAGCCTTCATTAACTCCCAGGTCCTCTAAGCTGTTCACAGCATGGAGCCAGCTCACCTTCACACATGCCAACTGACTGTCATGGTTAGAGCTGATCCCAGAGTGGTAGAGATTTTGCTCAGTGACAAAGGTTATGAAATATTAGCTAAGAATTCACAAATGTACACAATTCTGACCATATTATCATAAGTTAAAATATGTCTCCTTTTTTTCCAGAAAAACTTGGTTCCAGGGGAAGAGAACTGGCTGCATGATGCTTTGAGACAGAAGAAAGAGTCATATGAATGCAGGATGGCACATTGTGCAATTTATTGAGGACTTATGAACAGAAGCATGGGTGTAGACAGCAGTACAACCAGATGAGCCCTGCCATTCAGGTCAGAAGGAGGGGTCCTGAGTAAGGGTCAGGACAAAAGTGACTTTATCCACAATGGAATGAACTTGGTTTATTATAAGCTAATATCTAGGATTTCAGGCACATTCCTGGTATGACAGCACCAGGATCTGGTCACAAAGCTCACATACTACACTAAAGATTTTGTTTATATACAGTATTCTGGGAAACTCTGCAGGGAACTGTCTAGGGTTGCTGGGGGCAATGATGATAGTTAAATCTCCAGATGGCAGTGGTCAGTTCAAACTGAATTCTGATTATGGTTATTTGTAATTAACCCATTACTACCATTCTTTGTTAGTTTTAAATCCTACATAGTTATAATTCACTTTAAAAATGAGAAATCCATGTATGTGTCATAGAAATAATGAGTTTCACAATAAAAACTTCTGTTATAAAAATATCAATTATAATGAAAATAAAATAACAACTCCCCCTAAAATATTTTTTCTATTAACACTTGTGGATCAGAAGTTTTTTTCCATGTTTACACTTAATAACCACATTTAACAACATATGAAATTATCTCTGGAACATATGTCTTCACCAAACTCTTTGTAACTGACTGGAATAATTATTCTTAGGTTGTTTGATCAGGCACTTCAAAGAGCTGGAGACAACTTAACAACAACAAAAATTATTATTATTATTATATTTTGACATTCTGAGAAGATATGGTAGCTCTATCTGGAGAGGAGACAGGCTTTGTTTTTATGACTTGATCTCAAGTACTCAGTTCATCATTTTTTCATGATCTCTGCGAGGAATGTTGAGTGAGTTCATTGAATGTTAGTCTTCGAGGTGCTGGAGAGTTATTATTTTGTAATGAATCATTTTTTTTTTCATTTATTAAATCAATGATAAGGGAACTTAAATAGGAAAGAATCCTGTCAATAAATAATCTTGGCAGAGTGTAAAAGATACACATTTCATTCAAGGCACTGATCAGCAATTTGCAATTTTTTTAAACTTAAATATATGATCTTTTTGGATTTTGTGATAGTTGTCCATTTTTAAGATGAAGAGTTATACTCTTGCAGATCCTATCTATGGACTTTTTGGAATAAGGGTAGGTGAGATTAATGAGCTTATTATAATTCATTAGGAAGTGGTATGTGGATGACTGCCTACTTTAATTAGTTTTATAACTGTAGGAAATTGTTTCATATGCCAGGCTCATCACCAAGCACGCCTGGAAAACATTAGAGCAGTAATCAGACTTGATAGGAGGTACCTTTCATTAGGCAGTATGGCTAGCGGCACTTAGAACCAACAAGGAGGACAGTAAAGAGAGGGACATGACAGCAGGTAGCAAAAAGGAATTTATCACATTTATCACATCAACTATTTTTGCGAAGGATAGTACAAAGTGGAGCACTTCAAAATACTGTTGTGACATACGGGACACAAGACTCATAATTATGGCAAATGGTTTAAGTAAGTCAGGTTTATCCAATTAACCTCAATGTAAATTTTCTATGACTCATATATTATCATGAAATGTTATTAGTAACTAAATCTTTCAAGAAAGTAGTCCTTCAAATGATGCTTCTTAACCCTTTCTGTCCCAAAGAATAATACATCTACATGTAACTTTGAGCAAATGGAAAAATCAAGTTGCAAATTTAAGGAAATAAATTCAAATATAAAACTTATTTCAGATTATAGGCATATGAAAAAACTACAAATATGTCTCATGGGAATTATCTAGATGCTTTTGGTAAATTCTTATTAATAAAAAAATATTCTTCTTAATGTTCAATACTTTTTTTCTTTCCTGAAGTAAAATAAATACACACACACACACACACACATTAATCGTATGGGTATTTCATAATTAGAAATTGGCTTTAAATAAGTATTATTTTATATTGCTGGTTAGTGTTTAGGGAGCATAATTTTTAGTTCACTGATCAAGAAAATGAATGCCATCCTGTTTTTACCTATATTGACAGCATGTTGAAATATCTAACTACCAATCTAACCTTTCCTTTTGTGTGTATATTCTTTCAATATTCAAAGTTATTCCTCTAAATATATGAGTTATAAATTCAAGATATTCTAATTTATGTTCAGCTATTACAGAATTAATGCTATTGTATTTGGGGGTAAAGACTGCAATTTCTGTCCTCTCTCCTACTGTATCTTTGTTTTAATGAAAATATTTTAATTGACAAGCATTACAACCCAATAAGCTATCATCAAGCATAAATACAGAAAACACCCATAATGGTTTTTCCATTCAATATATATGTCACTAGGCTGGATGAAGTCAAAATTTAACTATATTGGGAATGATCAGGGAAGGTATTTAAATGTAAATTCTATGCCTTAGTAGTCTTATTAAATAAACAACAACAAACAAACTTAACCATCATCATGAACACCCACAGAAAGAACTTCAATTCCAAACCACAAGCATTTTTAGTGTTCTAAACAAAGTTGCTTGTATAAGGTTTCCCAAGACCTTCAAATGACAATGGAAGGATTATGATTTACTGTCCTATGATATATTGATTTAGTATACAAGGCTGCCATCTATTGCTTTTACTAAAAGTGAAAAAAAGTCACAAAATCAAAGAGTCCATAAGATGCAAATTAAGATAAAGATAATCAGTGGACATTAAAAATGTTTGCGAATTAATTTTTAAACATTACTTTCTTTGAATTAAATTTATTTTGTTGGTAATACTGACTATTGATTACTAAGTAAAATAGCATATAAGAACTTGGGAGGAAAAAACACATTTTTTTTCCCATTTGGGTTGTAAAGGGAAAGATCTTCACAAGAAAAGACACTTAATAGATAAAATCATTTTTTAACACAAGAAAAGCCGATTTTTCTTTAAGAGGAAATCAATTTTAACAGACAAGTCACAGTAATTCTGCCAGAATGTTCCTGAGATTAAAGAATGATTTGAGGCTTCATTTTATCTGCTACACCACAACTCAAATGTTTGAATTCTTCAATAACTTAAGCCTATGCATGGAAATAGTTTCAAGTATGAAAGCAATCTGGTGATTGATGCATATTCCACAAGAAAGTTATCATTCCTTGTCAGTTTTTCTAATGACAGTGAAATATTTGTGTTTTGTTCCAGTAGTGAGTATAAGCAATATCTTTCATTTTCTGTGAGAAATTTTACCTATTAGTATAGAATAGTCATCAATAAGTACTATACCTATATTAAGCATGTATTTTACTCAGCTCTGACAAAAATCTAGTCTTAATTTTTATAATGCATAGCAATTGACTTGAAGTTAGCCATATTTCCTCTCACATTTTATAACACACCTGGACAATTTATTAAATAATGTTGATTTAAAAACAAAATGTTTCTAATAACAAAGTCCTGGTCTCCCTAAGAGTACCTTTAAATAACAACATGCTAAAAAATAATCTAAGAAACAAGGGAATGTGTTGGTATATTTCTTTTTTTCACTAATATACTACATATTTTCTGAAGAATCAACTTTTCTTTTTGTATAACAAAAAATGATAGCATCATTTATGCTTCAGACTTGATTATCTCACAGTTAAAATACCCCTCTAGAACTAAAGTGGGTTATCTGAGTAGAGTTGTATAATTTCTCATCCTACTCTGAGAGCACCTGGGATTTAGACAAAGATCAAAATTTGAGAGTCCACATTGGCCAAATTTATACTGATTGTATGATTTAGGCCTTAGCAATTACAAGTAGCAATGACTTCAAAGAATCACTCCACAACATATTTTATTTACTACAATGTAAATAAAATAGTAACAAGAAATAGTAATAATGAAATAGTAACAAGAAGCCAGAAAACATACCACACAAAGCTATATATAAGAAGAAAAATGAGTATTACCTGCTGGGGCTCAAAGAAAAAGCCAAATGCCCATGTCAATTTTGAGATCTATGAAACTGTGACAAACTTGAAAACCTTCAAATTAAGTGAACCACCTCATGCAGTATGCTTCAACATTACTGCTTGGAAGCTATTTAAAATCAAAATAGTACTTCATTTTCTTACAAAAAGATCAATTTCATTCTGATTTTTTGTTTTTTAGTGCCTGACATTTTCTAAACACAATCATTTTACTTGGTGAAAAGGTTTCAATACTATCTTTTTCTCACCAGAAAGAAAAGAAAATCAGGATGCAAAAATAATAGATTTTTATTCTTATTGATTCAAGGGTAAAATTATAAAGTGGTATAAATGACTCAATGAAAATATTTTAAGAACATCCATTTCTGAATTTAAAAGTGTGTTCACTCAAAAATTTTGAACTTCATTTTCAAATGAAGGCAGATGATTATTAAATCACCAATAAGAAATAATATTTAGCAATATAGTAATTAACAAAATTCTATTTATTACTTTAAGCATTTGAGTAATGAATTTAAGGAATTCACAGTCTTAGAATAATACTTTATAGACAAACAAAAATATCATTAGAGATGAAAAATATTTCACATTTTATTGCCAGTAAAGGGATATGCCATTATAAAGATAAAACCAACAGGAGGCTAATTAGAATAATTTGCATAAATATCAGCAGAGCATAGGCATTTTAAAACATAGCTATATAAAAGGTTGAATAAACAAAAATGCATTAAAATTTCATAGCTATATTTATGATAGCAAAAGGAGTCCCCAACCAAAAAGATAACTCTGTACTTGCAAAATATCATTAACTTGGAATGGATTAAAAGCCAACTTTTGTCTCTAGTAACAATTTTTTCTTTTGAAATAAATGAAAAACATCCAACATCTCCTTTTTTCCCCAATGTAAGTTATAAATTTAATTTGCTTTATTTTCAAATGAATTATTCAACTCAAATTTTAGTAATCTATTGACAAAGACATTTTATTTGACTTCTACAGTTTTAATTATATCAGTATCTCTGGATTTTTTTTTTTTTTGTGTGTCATTTATATGTAATTGCACTCTGGTGTGTGTATGCATGTGCAAGAGAAAAATATTTTTGTGAGAAAGAAAGAAAAAGTGAAGCAATGGAATGAGAAAGAATTAGTGGAAGTTTAGGACAGAGACAGTAGAGAGGGAATGAAGTAGAGAAAAGGGAGGACAATGGTAGGTATAGTTGATGGTATCCATTGATAATTCAAAAGGGAAGTAAATAAGAGTTAATAATAAGGAATGTTACTAGTTTGGAGATTTAATCCTAGTATATGAATTTAATATTAAGATACTTGAATCTTAATATTGTTTCACATATATGTTATTGCTGAAATAATGATCTGGATGAACCATGACACAGTCCCAAAATGATAATCCTTTCATGTCCTTTTCCCTTCTTAGTGGAAGTCAATTAAATATAATACTTATATACATATTTGGTTGAAAACATTAAGCACTGAATTAATTATCTATAGCAGCATAATAAACTAAAATGGAACACTTATTTGTATCACACATTTCTTAGTCAGGAATCTGGGTGTGGCCTGGCTACGGTATTGGGCGTTCTATTTTGTGGTCTCCTGGGGTTGTAATCAAACTTCAAGCCAGGGCAATCACCTTCTTAGCTACAGATCAATTGGTGATCTGTATGAAGGATCATTTTCCTAGCCAAAACAGGACTTTCTTCACTGGGTGCTCATGATGTGGAAGCACTCCCCAGGGGAAGTGATCTACAGGAGAAGGAGCCAAACTATCAAAGATGGAAGCCACAGCCTCTTCATAACCTAATCTCAGCAAAAAACTTCCCAAATTTTGTTGTATTACATTCATTATAAGCAAGTAAATGAATATAACTCTCACTCAAGGGAAGAAGATTAATTATACGGGAGCTCGAATAACAGGAAGCAGGGATAAAGGGGTATCATTACAGTTGGCCTCTGACCACCAAAGACTAACTTCCTTCTCACATGGAAAATATGCTCACTGTTCCCATAGTTCACAATTTATATAATTGTACCATCTTCTTAACTCTTGCCATCTGAATCATGTTCAATTGTGGCTTAGGTGTAGTTCCATAAATTCATCTACTTGAATACATTCCCTTTTGGTCTGAAGATAGGTAGATATTGTCTCCCCAAACAACCAAAACATGATAGTAGGACTGACAATAGTGTAAAGACTGTAGGGCATCCATGTTCAGAATGAGGTGGGAGGTGGAAGGTGTGAAACACTTATGTTCCTCAGCAATTCTGAAGCCCACTCGGGCAACTGCTGGAAGTTATTTAATAAGGTAAAAACCACAATGCTCCATGGCTCTTGGCTTCAACTGCCTGGGCTGTCACTCTATCCTTAATCATCATTCAGCTGAGTAGCTCTATTGAACCTACTGTCCATAGAATTCTGAGAGTCCAATGAGCCTCTTCTCCTTCTGTTCAAGATGGCAAAATTTCAGCATATATGACATTTAAGTATGTCATGGGTCTCTTGTTAATCACCTTAGAGATTCTGTCATTTGACAAAGACACATTTACAAGTCTTGAGATAATCTCTTTTCTAGGGCTTCCATTTCAATAGTGTCTTCCATTTCGATAGTGTCTTTAAGCCTTCAAGAAGTCAAAATAATGTTTCTGACGGATTGGGCAGAGTATGTTCTTAAACTTTTTAAGCATTTTCTGAATTGCCAAGTTTAATCTTTCTATGGTCTTAACAAAATGTTTTCATCTTCATACCCTCACTTTCATCTTTAGTCTACACTTTCCTGGAAGTGTCCTGAATTTAATCTATGCTTGAAGCCCTTTATCATGATTTAATTACTAGACAGGCTGAGGATTTTCAAAGCCACCACCAGTACTGGATGTGCTTGGTTTAATAATCCTTCTTTTAACTCATCTCTCTATTATTATATTATACCATATATTGCTAAAAGAAATCAGGTGGCATCTTCAACATTCTGGTTGGTCATCTCCTGAGGCAAATCATCCAGTTCATTGGGCATACTTTCTATTTTTCACTTTTTCAATCAACAATATTACTGCATTTTATGATAATACATAACAAGGATTCTCTTTCTTCCAGTATCCAATACCATTTATTTAACTTTTCTGAAAATCCTAACTTGCAGATTTATTAAGGATATCTAGTACTTGTAGGTACACTACACTTTCAATAACATTTTTCTCAAAATCTACTGTCCAGAACCGAAGTTGCTCCTGTAGGTGAGAAATCCAAAATCAGAATCAAAATCTGTATCAGGTATCAGTTATTATTTAGCAAATTATCCCCAAACTCAGTGATTTAAAATGAGTTTTAACTATTTCAGTTTCTGTGGGTCAGAAATCTAGACATAACTGAATGCCTCTGGCTCAAGTTCATCATGAAGATACATTCTAGCTCCTGGCACAGAATAATGATACTAAGGCTTTACTCAAGGACTGGATCTACTTTCCCCAAGCTTACTCACAAGATTGGAAATCTTGTATCTAAGCAGTCATTTGAACCCCAAGTGTGTGACACAACTGTTGATTTCCCCCAAAGTGAGCAATCCCAATGACAGTGAGTTATAACACTTAAGACAAAAGATAGTTTTCATCTTTTAGACTAACCTTGGAATCATAACTTCTCTTTGCATTTTATCCATGTGAAGTAAATCAATAAGTGGAGGAAGTATACAAAAGCATAAACATCAAACTACCGATCAAAGGTTATCATTTGGACAATCTTGTAGTCTGCCTACTAGAAGTACCTAACTAGAACTATGCTCTCTAACTAGTGCTATGATTTGAATATGTTCCCCAGAAGGTCATGTGTTAAAAATTTAATCTCCCAATTCATATGTTAATGGTACTTGGAAATGAAGCCTTAGGGAGATAATTAGGATTAGATAAGGTTATGAGGGTGAAGACACTTTGATGTTATTAATGGCTTTATAAAAAGAGAAACAGAGCCCCTACCTCCCATGATTTCTCTGTCTTTCCATGTGATGTCTCCTGCTATATTGTCATAGAACAAGACAGCCCTCAACAAATGTGGCTAGTTCACCTTGGACCACCCAACCTCCACAACCTTAAAAAATAAGTTTATTTTCTTTGTAAATCACCCTTCTGGTATTGTGCTATAGCAATGAAAAAAGGGACTAAGAAAACTATCCCGTTAGATTGAAAGGAAAATGAAGTTTAATTAATCACGTTAATGAAAGGTAACCTAGATACTGAGTGATCTGAAATTTGATATGATTTATAAAATTACAAAATCTTAAACCTAATTGATAATATTCACAAAGATATTCATGAATAATGGGTCTTTTGAGTTAACTAAGGCAGAATAGTCATGTGGTTTAGTTCAATATCAGCAACATAAAATTCAACTGATCTCTGGTGGGATTATAAAAAGGTCATAGATAATTCTAAAAGTAGAATAGCTAACTGTTAAACCTATAACACTATTTAGCTCATCAACAAAATAGCAAATCCAAAGTTTATGTCCAGTTACTTCAGATGCCTTCTATAAAAATAAAAGCTTGTTCGACATTTGCATTTGTAACTTTTGGCTATGAATGATTACACTACTACTAAATTCTCAGATTAATCTATTTCACCTAAAAAACAAATGAGCAAACATGTAAGAATAAAGAAAAGCAGAACAATGAATCTGTTGTGCCATCTTTATTAAATATCAACTTATGCAATCAATCCAGAATGCTTAGTGGGGCAAACATTGTGATTTTGAGATAATAACTGTCTTATGCATTTTTTCTCCAATATGAATGGCACACAGAGCATCTGTGAAATAGCTGGGCAACATTCTTTAGTCAGAAAAAGGGCATTCAAGTTGCTGAATAGTACAATCACATTACACAAGCAGTTCATCTTCAACTGAACTGAATGCTAAAATGTTAATAAATTGCTGTTGCTCTACTAATCTACAGAGTATATATCACATCTAATATGACCTCTTGTAAAAATGTAAAGGTAGTTAGACTTCATATATGCTTTGTATCTTTATATTATTTCCATTTCTATGCCAATAAATACAATTTATGGCTCAAATATGTGAATACAAAGAAGAAACCCGTTTTTTAAAAGTTTATTTGCATGTGTTTAAAATTAAATTTTCATATAAGATGGCATGCTCCATACAACTATATTTGTAACATATTTTTGTATATATATTACATATAAGTAATATATTCATATAAAATAGACTATTTTCTGAGTATTCAGATATTTGACTTCTCCTTACTTAGCAGTATATACCGTTACTTAATAGCCATCATCCTGAAAATGTGAGTTGTAATAAAAGTTCTGCATAAAGAACATTCTATGTAAACTGAGGAAAATATGTGAATACAACTTTCAGAAAATTATTTTCACAAGTAGGAACTATTTCCATCTGCACTACAAAGATTCTCATCTGCTATATTCAAATAAGTGTAGGATTGTTGATCAAGATAGATTGGTTTCTTTAGATTTTGGCATAATACAAATTTCCAAATTTCTAACACTTTATGCTTTAATTTTTTTTTGCCTATGTTAGAATGGTTATCATTAAAATACAAGAAATAATAAATACTGGTAAGGATGTAGAGAAAAGGAAACACTTATACACTGTTGGTAGGAATATAAATTAGTATAGTCATTATGAAGAACAGTATGGTGATTCCTCAAAAATATAAAAATAATGGTTTCAAGATGGCAGGCTAGAGGAAGGCTGCATTCCTAGTTGCTCTGTCACTCCATACTCAAGCAGCAAGAATACTACTTCTCATCTAGGTGGGAGAAAGATGGATTTCACTAAAATTCAATATGGAATAGAGTGTTTAAGAGACTCAGAAATTTTGGTACAAAGAAGACTGAGTACATTGGCACCAAGCTGGTTGTAACCCAGCAGCAGAGCTGGTTTACACAGAAAGGAGCAATAACACAGAGAGAAACACAATGGACTGATTTGATACAGGAAAACCTGAGATTAGAAAAGTAGTCTGAACCTGGACAATCCAGAGGCTGCACCCATGTTTGAATAGTGCTGTGTGTTTCTGAACTGGCTGCAGAGAGCAGAGGTGGATCCCTGTTAAGGCGGCCACACTGCAGCTGCTACTGCGGACCAGGGAAGTCACAGCAAACACTGCCACACTGTCCCTGGAAGCATTAACCATGTGATCTAGGGTGTACCTAGTAGAACATGAGTGAAACATGCAGAGATGATTGTGCCAGGGGGATTCAAGCAGGAAAAGCAAAAGGGAGCCAGTGGCTTCTCCTTTGAGTTTGACTCAAATGACCAGCTGAATCAGATAGGAGATCTGAACAGGTGGTGTGAATACCCTCAGGGAATGAGCCTGGGAAGGCTGTGTTCAAGGGAAGCAGAATGTGTGGGATGGGGTCTCCACCCCCATAAACAGAGTTCTTGGGAGACTCCTGAGATGGAGACTCCTGACAGATATCAGCAACTGGCAAGCCCTAGAAATGCAGTGATCTAATCTCCCCCAGAGAGGCCCCTCAACAAAGCCCTATGGCCTGGTGTAGACCCTAAAGCCCAGCTTCTGGAACTCCTCCAACAGAACTCTGCAGCAGCCGCACACTGAAAGTGCATCTTTCTGGTCTGTGTAGACAGAACTCCAACTGATTGTACTTCCCACTCTCTCCTCCCTGATATTGGTGAGAAGGGAAGTGGAAAGTTATTTCAACCAGTTTCAGTCTTAGGCCACTCCAACAGGCAGCTCAGAGAGCAACACAGGAAGAGAAAGGGGTTAACAACCCCCAGTTCTCCATCTCTTTCTCTCCAATATTTAGTCCAAGAAGAAACAGTAAGAAAGACAGCTGGGCACAGACAGTGACCACCCATTCTTGTTGACTATTTTGACCACTTCAGTGGAGATAATTCCCTTACTTTTCATTAAGAATAGTTTCCCTATTTAGTTTTTTGTGTTCCTGCTGTGCTGATTGGTTCATGGGTACATATTCATAAACATATTTCTTTTCCCCATTTTTGCATTTTTGAAATGCAGTTATTTTTTTCTTGCTTTTCTTTTGAGGGTTAGGGTTTTGGGTTTGTATATTTTGCTTTTGATTTTTTTTCCATTTGTTTGTTTCTCTTGTTTCTCTCTTTTCTCCTGCTACCAGCTGAATGCTCTTGTTTTCTTTGTCTTTATTTTTATTTCTCTTATTATTCCTCCTCCTTCCTTATAACCCTCACCTGCTGCATCTCTTATGCATTCTCTCCATTAAATTTTTGAAACTGTAAACTCTTTTCTACCTTTCTAGCACATTTTCTTTTCTCTTAATTAACGATATCTTTATCATCTTTTAGAACTAATTGGTTTATATAACCCCCTGCCCTCACCATTCATGTTGTTGCAATTTTTACTTCTGCGGATGACACAGTTGACCCCTACTGTTTGCTTTATTACCCGATCTAGTTAATGGTTACTGATTGTTGTTGCTGTTGGCAATTGCTGAGCCCAGCATTTCTGGGTTTTGTGGTAATTAACATTGTAGATGTCATTGTATGAACAAGGTATTTATTTTAATGCTGTATATTGTTTGCATTGTTTGTCATTATTGTTTGTTTTGCCCTATTCTGTGAAGGGCTGTTATCACTACACATTAACAGGGTAGAAAATGCTGCTGAACTAAACTCAACCAAAAGACAGCTCACCTTGTTCCATATACAAATTGATAATGAACTGCAGCTATACTTTTGTAGAAGAAAGAAGGGAGAAAAACCACAAACTAATGATCAGGCCCTAAATAAAAATGGCAAGGGATGAGCCCTCAGGACCCACCTATGTACATTCACTGCTACAGCAAAAGAGAGAATTAACATAAAGGCTGTGGATACCACACATATGAGGGGGTCTCAATCTAGATCACTCTAGGATACTTTGGTAAATCCTGAAAAGGTCCACACAGAACAGTTCAAGAGAAATCCCTCCCAACTGATATATAAAACCCAACACAGGAATATAAGAAATATGAGGAAACAAGGTAACAAAACACCTCCTTAAGTTCATAATTCACCAACAACTGACCCCAAAGATATTGAAGTGGATGAAATATCAGATAAGGGATTCAAAAGAATGATTATAAAAATGATCAATGAATTCCAAGAGATCACAGAAAGACAACTGAATGAAGTAGGGAATTCCATACAGGATATGATGAAAAATTCAATAAGGAGATACAAATATTGAAAAAGAACCAAACAGAAATCTTGGAAATGAAAGACACAATAAATCAAATAAAATGTTCAGTTGAAAGTCTCATAGAGTGGATCATGCTAAAGACAGAATCTTGGAGCTGGAAGACAAAGTGTCCAGCCTTAAACATTCAGACAGCATGAATAGTTTTGGAAAAATTGGTTATCCATATATAGAAGTTTGAAACTAGATCTCTTTCATTCCACATAAAAATTACCTCAAAGTGGATCAAATGCCTAGGAATTAGATGGCAAACTCCACAACCGCTAGAAGCAAATATAGGGTCACCACTCCAGCATGCAGGCACAGGCAACTTTCTCAATAGGACTTCTAAAGCTCAGGAAATAATGCCAGGAGTTAATAAATAAGTGGCTTCAAATCTACTGCACAGCAAAACAACAACAACAACAACAACAAAACCAAATAGGAATGTGAAGAGAAACCCTGCAGAATGAGGGGAAAAAAAACTCTTTGCTAGCCTCCTTTATGACAAGAGTATGAATAATTAGAATACAAAAGAACACAAAAATCTTAACACTGAAAAGTAAAATGACCTAATTAATAAACAGGCAAATGAAGTTTTTTCAGGGGAGGGTACCAGGGATTGAACACAGGGGCACTCAACCACTGAGTCACATATCCTCACTTTTTTGGGGGGGCATTTTATTTAGAGATAGCGTCTCACTGAGTTGTTTAGCACCTTGCTGTTGCTGAGGCTGGCTTTGAACTCCTGACCCTCCAGCCTCAGCCTCCTGAGCTGCTGGGATTATAGGAAATGTGCCACTGTGCTTGGCTAAACAGGTACTTCTCAAAAGAAGAGATACAAATGGCCAAAACATATATGAAAATTTTTCAACATTATCAGCAATTAGGAAAATACAAACTGAAATACAAATTACATTGAGATTTTATCTGACATGAGTCATCAAGAATATAAATAATAAGAAATGCTAGAGAGGATGTGCAGGAAAAGGAACACTTTTCAACTGTTGGTGGGGTTGTAAATTAGTTCAACAACTATGGAAATCACTATGGAGGTCTCTTAAAAGACTAGAAGTGAAACACTACATGACCCAGATACAACTACCACTGGTCAGTATTTATCCTAAAGAATAAATTCATCATACTATAATGATACATGTATACCTTTGTTTATAGCAGCACCATTCATAATAGGCAAACTATGGAATCAGGATGTGAGCATCAATGGATGAATGAATAAAGAAAATGTGGTATATATACATAATGGAGTTTTATTTAGCCATAAAGAAAAATCAAATGATGTCATTTGCAGGAAAATGAATGGAACTTTATAGGCCATTAAGTTAAGCAAAAGAAGGCAAAGACAGGCGGTCAAGGGTTTTGTTTTCACTCACATAGAGAAGCTAGAGAGGAAAAAGTAAAAGAGGGGGGCAATAACCTCAAGAAAATCAAAAGGATATCAGTAAAGGAACAAGGGAGTGAAGTTAGGGTGAGAAGCTGGTAGGGAATGATATTGGCCAAAGTATACTGCTATATTGTGTTCATGTCCAAATACATAACAACAAATCCCATCATTATGTTCAAATATATATACAGCTTTAATATATAATATACTTAAATATATGTCCAACTATGTGGAAAACAATTAAAGAAATAAACAAAATGAAGAACTAAAAATAAAACTACCATTTGATCCAATGATTCCACTACTGGGAATATGTCCCCAAAAGGATAAAATCATTATACCATAAAAGATGTTTGTACTCCCATGTTTATTGCAGCACTGTTCACGGTAGTGAAAATGTGAAATCAACCCAGATGCCCCTCAGTAAATAAATGGAGAAAGAAAAGTTTAGTATATTTACAAAATTGAATACTGTTCAACCCCCTCAAAAGATTGAAATACTGTCATTTTCAGCAATATGGGTGAAATGGGAGTTCATTATGTTGAGTGAAGCAAATCAGACACAAAAAAAGCAGAAGTCACGTGTTATCAAAGCAATGGCCAACCTTGTAGAAGAATGGAATGGAAGAGTGGTCACTAGAACATGGGAAGCAGGATGAGGAGGGCATAGAAGGACATTCAATGAAGGAACACCAAAAACAGAGTGAAGAAATCACACCTAATGGGAAACCATTAGGCAAAACTCCTCATTAGTTCTTTGTCCTCCATGACACCTCTCATAGGAACCTGCACTGTTAACAGTCATAAATGTCTAAGTGATCCTCAAAAAAGTCTTTCTCAACTCCATAGACCCATCTTTTATTCTGTTCAGAATGACCTGTTCTAGCAAAATCTGACTCACTCTCTAAAACTGACCCCAGATTATCAAGTCAGAGAAATCTTAAATCTCCTGATTTTGTATTTTCTTAAAAATTTGTAAGATCCCTTATCAATCTAGCTTATACATAGTATTTATTTTCTTTTCTGAGGCACTCTTTGCTCCACTGCAATTCTCTGAAAATATGAAATCATTGACTTTGCAAACCTGGCTATAATGAGTGATTTGCAAAGAGTAATAATTTAAAAAAAGAAGCATGAATGGAAACATTCCAAGAGGGGACTACTCTCTTTAAAATTATCTGCATGCCAGATCCTAACAAAGAATGATACACAAAACAATCTTAAACAAGTGTTCAGGAATTTTCTTATTTGTCGAAGTTCTGGAGGGAGAATTGGGTAAGATATTTGTATATCAGGTGCTTACAGGTCAATAAATGCATAAAGGAAATCCATATTAGGATACTCCCTAGGAAGACAAAAAGAAATATATTTCTTACTCTGTTTAAAATCTGCATATGTTGGGCTGGGGATGTGGCTCAAGTGGTAGTGTGCTCGCCTGGCATGTGCTGGGCGCTAGGTTCGATCCTCAGCACCACATAAAAATAAAGATGTTGTGTCCATCGAAAACTAAAATACATATATATTTTTTAAATTCTCTCTCTTAAAAAAATCTGATAATAATTTGCTAATAATTACATGGCTGATTGGAAGGAAACTTGGACAGAGGCATTTACAGAGACTACTGCAAAGAGATAAGTTTGCCATGAATTTTTTCTCTAGTTCTCATTTGTGAGAAGAAATGAATATAGGTCACCAAAAGCAGATGAGAACAGTAAGATATCCCATAGAATAAGGGAAAATTATTTTGAAGTAAAATAATTGGTAAGTTTATTGAGTAGTGAGGAATATATATTGAGTAATATATAATACATCATTTTTGTATTTGGAAGTGACCCCAGTCAGAAGAAGAGAGAGTATGAATTGCTATTTATATCCAAGATACAGTGACTCTTTTAGAAAATCATGAGTTAAGGACTTCCAACTAATATTCTAGCTGAGAAAAATCAGGTTTCCAAAACTTGGTATAAATCAAACAAAATGTTCTTCTTCTTTCCTTTAAATGGCCTATATCTTATAATTGCACAAATAGCAAAAGCTAACATAATTAATATTTTAAAGGCATGCATTTATTTCAATAAATAATTCAATTTTTACAGAGAAAGCATTATGACTTTGATATTCTATTTTTCTGTTCAAATTAGCTTTGCCATTATTCTTCATGTAACCCGTACCTCAGAAACCACCATCTATAGGTGACAATTGATTTCTCTGTAGCCATAGGACACCTAAGAGAACATTCATCAGTATTATTAGCACATTACACAAATGCAGACTTAGTGATGATTATATTTACATTTAAAGAGAAAGTATTATCATATCTCTATTGCAGACCAACAGCTTCATGAATTATAGCTCTGTTCATAGTGTACAGGCCAAAGAGACACCCCTTGGGAGATATCATCTCCTAAGATGTTCTTCATCTGTTTACTAAGTAATTATGTACTAAGTGCCAACCTGCCTTCATTAATTTTTACAATCTACCCAGGATAAGAGACTTTGTATAAGTCCTGGTAGTATGTTATTCTGTAAAAGAAGAATGAGGTGGTAGGAACATTACAAGAGAACAGGACCTGGTGAGCCAAAACAACATATATCTTTCCTTTTTCTTCTCATTTTAAGAAAGGAACTAGTGTTGATTTAAAGGAGAGTGAATGTAAAAGTAGAGACTCCTTATAATATCTTATATTGGATACTGGAAAGTGATGAGAAAACACTTGAGAAATGGCTAAAATGTAAGGGGAGGTCTTTTAGGGCAGCCGGGAGGTGAAGGGTATTGTTAAGGGAGATTTGTTCCTGTTCCTGGTATCACAAGGGGAGGTGGCAAAGAATAGTGGGGAAGGAAGACCTTGTTCACCCTTGGCCTAAAAGTCTAGATCCATTTTTCCAGTCCATCCAAAAGTGCCTCAGGTATGCCATGAAATGAGCAAAGACATGAGATCTAAATGGTGGAAATTTTGTGTGAATTGATTATCAATCGCTATACGGGCTCACCAACGGCTACACTATTTGCAAAATTTAAGGACATTTGCAAAACCTTGAGGACAGGACAATACACACATGACTGAAGTTATGTTTCCTACATCACTGGCAGATAAGTTCTTAGAGCTAAAATTTATTCAGTTCAAAGATCATTAAAATAATTGTAATATTATTCTTGAGTAAATTTGTGTCTTATTGGCTTCTATAAATTATGGAATCTGTACAAACACCAGGAATAACTGGAGGTGCTCCAGGTCTTCCAGAATGTGTAGGTTAGTATTTTTTCTACTGATTTATCTGTCACCACCCATGAGGTTTCCATAGTTTAAGGTACTCAACACCTGGGCCTAAGCCCTAAGGAAATAACAATGTAACCTAGTGATCCCATAGCCAGAAAAAGGAAATACAAGGGAAACAATCATAATCTGTAGCTTTTTGTCAAAAAAAAAAAGCTGCTAAAGGAGCAGAAGATAATTTGAACAGTAACAAAAACAGCAATTTAAAAGAGGTTGAAGCTGAACTAGTCTTTCCAGAACTAAATAAAAAATATTGTAACCTAAAGACAACCAAAAGAGTAGATATTCTTCTTCTAAGGCTGATTTCAGTGACCTAAAATATCAAGAAAAGAAAAAAAGAAGAGGCACAAACGGAAAACAAAACAGAGAAACTGGGCTGGGGGTATAGTTCACTTGTCTAGCAAGTATTAGGCTCTGCGCTCTATCACTAGCACTGCATAAAAGAAGGAAAAAAAAAGAAAGAAAGAAAAAATAAATAAAACCACAAGAAAAATAAAGGAGATTTGGACAACAAATTCAGGACACACAACTTGCAAAATAATAGAATTTACAGAGTGAGGAAAAGAAAGAGAGAAGAGAGATAGTAACCATTTAATGTTTTAAAAAAATACTTGTAAGCTAAAGAATGATTCAAGTATACAAATGGAAAAGGTTCACTGAGTTCTAGGCAGAGTTGACATAAAAAGTACAAACTTGAAGTTTCTGACACCCTATGGATGTATGCATAAAAAGATGCTTGAAACTTTTATCACCAAATAGATAAATCTATACGGTTAATATATGGGAAGAGTCAAAAGTCTTTGAATATTCCTACTTTGTATTTATTTATTTTTTATTATTTTTATTTGTTCTAATTAATTATACATGAGAGCACAATACACTTCTATTCATTATACACAAATGGAGCACAATTTTTCACTTCTCTGGTTGTACATGAAGTAGAGTCACACCATTCGTGCAATCATACATGTTCCTAGGGTAATGATGTCTGTCTCATTCCACCATCTTTCCCACCCCACAGCCCCCTTCCCTTCAATTCCTCCCCTTTGCCCAATCCAAAGTTCCTCCACTCATCTCATGCCCCTCTCCAATTATAATCAGCATCCACT
Source organism: Marmota marmota marmota (assembly GCF_001458135.2). Lineage (NCBI taxonomy): Eukaryota > Metazoa > Chordata > Mammalia > Rodentia > Sciuridae > Marmota > Marmota marmota. The sequence continues at coordinate 22,413,620 of NW_026000057.1, read as the reverse complement.
TATCAGAGAAAATATTTAGCCTTTGGTATTTTGGGATTGGCTTATTTGCTTAACATGATATTCTCCAACTCCATTCATTTACCTGCAAATGCCATAATTTTATTCCCCTTTAATGCTGAATACTCAGTATTTATTGTTGCTTTGGTTTTATTTATTTATTTGACAGAAAATAATGTGAGTTGATTTCCTATGGCAGCCATAACAAATTACCACAAACTTGCTTGTTTGAAACAGAAATTTTATTTTCTCACAATTCTGGAGGCCAGAAGTACAAAATTAGTATCACTGAGTTGAAATCAGGTGACAGCAGGACCACACGTGCTCTGGAGACTCTAGGGCAGAACTTTTTCTCTGTGCATTCCAGGTTCTGGTAGCTGCCAACACTTCCTCCTCTTTCAGTGGCAAATATCTTTCTTAAAATCATATTTGTGATTGTACTTTGGACTCACTACCTGAACCAGGACAAGAGTGGTTCCAGCATTCAGGAATGGCTATGTTTAGCCTACTACAAGAAGTTTTCATTTATTTATTTATTTATTTTAATGTCACAAAAACATGAAAAAAAATTTCCAAGGTGCAAAAGCAAAAGGGATTTGGGGCTTTTACCTAAGTGCTAGATTAGAAGCCGTGAGTAAATTTTTTCATAACTAAAATTTACCTGTTAAAATGTTAAGGAGTTTTACAAATGTTGGTAGTTTCTGAAATTACTTTGTTTACTTGTTTTTCTGTCTCCCTTATCTTTTTAAAAATATTTGACCCTTTCTTCATTACCCTATCACGATGGCCAGCATGCCTAATAAACTGCAATAGAAATGGGCTGAAGCTTTGGTGTCTCCTCTTGCTATGAGCCATTGTTTCTCAGCTTGGCCAGGTAGAAAGTGAAAGATTCACTTCATCTCTAATGTGCTATTCTAACAAACCAGCACAAGGAAAATCAGAAAATCAGTGATTCTACCTTTTCAATTCTGTAAGGCAAGTCCAAAGCCAAGACATGACCTTTATAGAAGCTGTGTATCAAAATCTTTTCCAGTTTAATCCGATTTTAGGATAATGCTTATAGATAAGAAGTCATAATTCACCTCTATCATCTACAATAGGCTAAGAGTATTATTTTTAAAAATTATTTTGTTAGCTATATAGTTAATAATTGGAAAGTAGGCTAACCACTTGAAACCTCCAAAAACCAGGAGGGTAAAAAACTGAAATTATGGGAGCAGAATTGCATGGATTCACTGAAAAATGCTGTATCTTGTCTCAAAAATTGGCTTCTCTATGGATGACTAAGAACTCCATTTTTCCCATGTATTCATAAACTTATTTTTTAAATAAAACTTATAGAGCACCTGTTAAATTCTAAGCAGTGGGATCAGATAAAGATGTAAATAAAAATGAGGTTGCAATTGCTAACCTCATTAAGTTTATAATATTTTTGTAGAAAGTTATATGTAAAAAATATTAAAGCACAATTAATTAATTGCTATCATAAGTGAAACCAAGAGCTACTATATAAGTGTATAGGTAGAAAGACTAACTATAGTCAGTGCATGGCAGCATCTGCCTATTATTTATCATCTACTATTTGATAGGGACCTGATAAAGGCTGTATGTTAGCCATTTTAATTTCATAATGTGCTATAAATTATGTCATTATTTTTCTTTCATATACTCTGATTCATCGTGCTAATTTTTATTTTTTGTACAATTCTCAGGTTAAATAACACATTCCTCAGGACTTTTGATTCTGAAAATAAATTTAACATTCCCTGTTCTTTACTCATGTAGCTCTCTGTATTTCTACATTATCACATGGTGAGTCCCTGTTTACTTGCTTTTTATATTCACCAAAAACCATAAAGTTCATGAGGACAGAGACCTTGTGTACCTTACTTATTTTATAACCTCAGCAGAGTTCAATCATAAATGAGTGAATACATAGTCTTATCCACAAAAAGAAACAGAACATGGGCTCAACCTTCATCTGTTGCTAAAACCTGCATTTTTACTCATTAGACAATTTCATTTCTAATGAACAAGAATATTTGTATTTGTTTAAAAATTTTTCATAAATTAAAATCTGAATTTTTTTCTTTCATGTGGTATTAGCAATAGCTTTTTAACAACAACTTAGACAATGATTGTTCACTGTCTTCAATTAAAAATAGTATTATTAGGCTTTTCTTGTCATTTTTTCAAATATTACTAGATAACAACATTTAAATTTTAGAACCATAATAGTAAGATGTGTGAAAGATAAATGAGAAGATAAAAATTCAAATTACTAATGATTGCAGATTTTATATGACAGGAAAATAGAAATGAGTTCATATCTGCTCCTGCTAGATGTTAATGATAAGATCGTATAGTAACATTAATCAAACATTACAAAAGAATAAAATTTTGTATAGTCAGCATTACTATCATAAGTGAGCATAATATCTTAACTTGACTGTATTCTAAAAATTATTGATTAAATTTATAGTAACTTTTCAACTCAGAATGGCATATATTGTTTCATTTGCTCATTCATCCATTATATATTCTGCATACTTTATTCTAAATAGGCAATAATTATTGCTTACAAGACTAGTTTAACTTGGAGCACTTTTCTCATAATAAAACTCCTAAAGAAATCCACATTATAAAGATTCTTAGTGAAATATTTACATATCTATAATCATTTGCCATGTTAAAAATCACAAAATATTCATATTTTGACACAGTAAGTAGTTTTATATACTATTTTAACCATTTTTTGTATATCCTTCTTTAAATCAAACTTTTACCATTTTGTAAATTTTGTGTAGGTAATAAATTTGCTTCTGATTTCATTGTCAATTTTTTTTTTTTCATGTGCTTTATATGTAGTGAGGAGGAAAAAGAGTATTGAAAAAAAAATCAAGTCTAATTTGTGTTTCCAGATATTGGTTTTTTAGTCCAAAAAATATAGTGGTATAGATTTACAGATACCCATACACACACACTCATATACATATATGCATTTAGAAGTAGTTAATATTAATATTTAATATTAATCTATTAATACTTAATAGGTTTGTTATACTTTGGACGCAAGGCATCACCCAAAGCTCCTTTGTTAATGGATATTAAAAAGGTGGAATGATTAAATTATGAGAGCTGCATAATTGGTCCAGACCATTTTGAATGGAATGACTGGGTGTTAACTATGGATGGGAAGGTCATGGAGGGTGTGCCTTAGAAGGGTTCAAATTCCCTGTGGTTCCTTCTCTCTCTCTTCTTCCAGGATGTCATAGCTGAGCAGTTTTCCTCCACCATGCCCATCTGCCATGATGTTCTGCCTCACCTTGAGTTCAGAGTACTGGAGTTGGCCAACCATGGACTAAAAATCTGAAACTGTAAACCAAAATAAGCTTTTCCTCCTCCACATTGTTCTCATCATGTATTTTGGTCACAGTAATGAAAAGCTGGCTACAACTACTTAAAAATGCTTAGTATATAGATCATCACTGTACTTTTCCAAGTTCTTTCAGACATCTATAAATTTAGGTTTTCTGCTTTACAAAAATTTAAAGATAATATCTGGACATTCTAATACAAAGCAATTGACAATGAAATCAAGTTTTCAGAAATATTATAATTACTTTATGCAAAGAGAGTATATCAAAAGAATTTTGTTTATGTGGACAGATGAGCAGTGTAAGAGATTTATAAATTGTGGCCACATGTCCTTCTCTCATTGAGCAAGATACAGTCTATCCCATGGCTCTCTTTCCTAAAGGTTATAAATGTACTGCAAAGCATCAGAAAACTTGCCATCCTCATTGATGTTTTTGAGAAGCTTCTCATTTATGTTTTGCTTAACATATCAGTTGATTCTGTGATACCAGCCACAGCTGAGTGGACAGGGCGGTCAGAGTACTGTGGCCTCCAATCTGGGCCTAGAGCAGCACAAGGAGAGACCATGGACGCAAACACTAAACTTGGCATTTTATTCTAGACAATAACTGGTCACTCCAATACATAATTCACACAGGTTTGCACAACAACCATCTCTAGTGTTCATGGGAGAGTAAGAGGTAGGCATTAGTTGGCAGAGAAGCACGCAGATATTAGCCAACAGGAGATACCATGTAGTAGGATGATGAAAAGAAAATCCTGAGAATTTACCAGCTAGAAACAAAGGGAAGCTGAGAGAAGTAAGGCAACAACAGAAGAGAAAACAGGAGATAAAGAACAAGCAGCTGAGAAGAAGAGGTATCAGATCAGGAGAACCACAGTAAAACTAAAAAGAACAGATCAGTTTTCAGTTCACCAAGAGTTCTCTGCTGACTTTGGAAGTTTGTAAGAGTTGATTATGCTCATCTTTTCACAATGCCACATGAAATGACCTGACTTGGTAGCTTGAAATCAGGCATGGTAGAGTAATAATGCCACAGAAATTGGCCACAAATCACTTTCTTCTCCTCCTTTTTTTTTTTTTTTTTGGTGTGTTGGTGGGGTACTGAGGATGGATTGAATCCACGGGCACTTCACCTCTGAACTACATCCCATTCATTTTCATTTTGAGACAGGGTTTTGCTAATTAGCTTAGGGCCTCACTAAATTGCTGAAGCTGGGGTTATCCTCCTCTCTCAGATGCCTGACTCATTGGGGTTAAGGAACAGGAGACTTTGCTTCCTTTTCAAAGAGCTGATTTTTAAACATTTACTTGCAAATCACCTGTCATAGCTAGTTTACTACTGAGACTGTTTGCTTGTTGATCTTCTATTTTATTTACAAAATAAAGTCATATTTACTCTGCTATTTTCCCCTATTCCTAACATCTTGAAAAAAAGAAAAAAAGTAAAGTTTTCTAGTTATACTCCTTATTTCATCCAATGTATTGAAAGTCCACTATTAATTAAGTATTGTAGACAATATAATACGTGCAACTTATTCAGAGGTAAATAAGATATCATATTTCCTTTCAAATCAGTTAGAGTCCATTAGAGAAAATGATAGGAAATCATTACACAATGTAGTGTCCATTGAAAATACACAGAACATTAGAGACATGAGGTTAAGGGGGTAGTTCTATAAACTGGGCCTATTATGGTGACACCCCCCCCATATACTTTCTTTAAAAACAAACAAACAAAAAACTCATTTACTTGTAACCTCGCCTGGCTTAAGTCAATAGGATATGTTAGAGCAACAACCTGCTATCTACAGGAGAAATGCAAGTCCCCAAACGTTCCTCTCTGCCAATAAGAAGAACACAAATTACCCTGAAGTGTAGGATTTTTGTGACCCTCACACCGGTAAGGATAATTCCCCAGCTATAAAATAAGAACAAGTTCCAATTAAAACTAAATTAGTCAGCATGCACTAAAGTGACCCAGAGTTATGATGTGTGTGGGGATTTAAAAGAGATAAATCTGTGCAGGACTCTCTGGAATCTTTCCTGAGGCCCCCAGTAAAGAGAAGGGCATGCTATCCCTCTCCTGAGAGGACCCACTCTTTCCCTTGAGAGTGTTCGCTTTTTGCCTTTTCCTATCCCTTCTAAAAAACTCATCTCTCCTACTCTGATGTGTTTGAAATCTTCCTGGTGTTATTACAAGAAATGGTAATGAAGGACCACTGTAGTTATGTTGGGCCCTGACAGGTACTTGATGTACCACAGTGTCACTGGGTTTATTGTTGAAATACAGAGGATAAATATAGGATAAACATATAATATAGATATTGTCCACTACTTAGGAGGAAGTGTTTTGATCTGGAAATATTACTAACAAAATTTGATTATGGGAGTTTGAAATTAAATACGACAATGTTTTGGCCATACAGATGGCTTAGGAGGAGATAAATGATGTTGTATTAGAGAACAACAAATAAATTAATAAATGAGATTTTAAGAGAATGAATTGGAGAGAGGTCTTAGGATCATGATAAAAAACATAACAAAATGGGAAAAATTCAGATCTCTGATCTGAAATTCTATGTTCCTTCCTCCTGAGATTATCTGCTTTAATCATCAACATGAACTAATACTTGTGTTATATTCCTATATTTTAATCTGTTAGCGAAAAAAGATTTATTTATTCCTTGATTTAGCATCCTTTACAGGATTTCACAGAATACTCTATGTTTAAAGGGCCTGAGTATATATTTATTGACTGGAAAATAATAATACAGTGTCATTGATGTATGATGGAAAATACCACTTAAACATTACTTTTAGTTTAGCATCATAGGAAGACTAAAATTGTTTATTTTATAAATAGTAAAATTAAGTATGTGATGCACAGTATATTTCAACTACTCATTTTTTGTTTTATTTTTAAAAAATGTTTAGTTGCAGATGGACACAATACCTTTATTTTATTTATGTATTTATATTTATGTGTTGCCGAGGATTAAACCCAGTGCTCCAAGCTTGTAAGGCAAGCAGTCTGCCACTGAGCCACAACCACAGCTTAACTCATTTATTTTTGAAGATATTAGCATTTACCATTTATTTTTTTTTTATATTTGCATTTGGAGCATAACGACTTTACTTTCTCCAAAATTGAAACTTTTACATTTTTTTTTATTCTAAAAGTAACTTTTTAAATCACTAAGCATTTTCCCTATTAGCATACCAAAGATGTAAAGCTCTACAATACATGAATTTCATATTTCTATTATTTTGACTACACAATAATTTGATTCTTTTCCTCTTAATAGGAGCAAAGGGGGCTAATTTTTGTTATAAAAGAGAGATTATCATACACTTCATTAGTCCTCTTTCACACTTTGAGCTTTGCCTACTTTCAGTTTTCAATCACATTTAAATGTAAAAGGTAATACTGGGATTTAAAAGGAAAAACTCCAAAGTTACTTAAATGCATTCCCAGGCTGAGATCCCCACTGTGACTACTGAATGAGAAACACCAGCCACTGGTCTTTTGCTCCAGTAGAGTAGGATAAGTAAGAGAGGCCCCTTAGAGTGGGCTCCCCAGTGAGTAACTTGTTAGGGATTCTTCCCCTGCTAGGAATTGGCCCTTGTCTGCTCCCATGGTTCCAGGGGATTAAGTGACCAATATTCTGGAGCTCTACCTGAAGCTCACTACAGCTTGACTTTTGCCTCTTATGCAATTCCATTTTAAAAGTCCGACAAGATAAATAAGAAACTATTGGAAATGCTCTAATATAAAAAAAGATGATTTTTTAAATGATGAGGAATAAAACAAAATGTTGCACTGAAGTTATTTAATGCTTAATATGAGTTGAATCTGAGTTTTCATAAATTCAGTTTTAGCTTAAGTAATATGTACATAGTGATAGAAAAACTGCATGTTAAGTGTCCTCTTGTTAGCTTCTAGGCAAGAGTGATCATCTGTGCTTGTAAAGGAAAAAAGTTCCTGTCCTTTTAAATGACTATTAACATTCCTGCAAAGCTGTTTTTTTGTCTTCCTTTTGGATAAGGCCCTCCAGAGAAACTTAAAAGGAATAGTCAAAATCACTGAGTGACTCACTGTTTTATAAGTGACCCAGAATACACTCTGCTCATACTACCAAATTCTCTTCCTAGAGACATTCCCTGGGTGATTTTCTTGAACCTGTGATCTCTGACCTAAAGCTGAGCATGCTTGGGAATAAGTATGGCTCCTCATATGACAAGTCTTCCCTATATGAAAAGGAACAAGTTTCCCAATATAAGCTCCTTATTTTCTTTGGTCAGGGAGAAATTTTGCTTTGAGAATTATCCTCAGTGCTATCCTCACTTGCTACAAGTCATAAACCTTTCTTCACTCAAATCTCCTGGTTGTCCTTATTGGATTTGCACCCACCAAGGGCTAAACACACTACATTTGGTTACACTCTGTGATCTTTATTTCATCATTTGAATAATGCTATACTTCAAGAAATACTTAAAACTAAGAAGTACTTTCATTTGATAAGTACTTAATTTAATTACGCAAGGTACTTCACTAGGTATTGTATAAAAAAGTGTGTGGTTCTTGTCCTCTATCAGTTCACAACTGACATAATGAGGACTAGGAACATACTTTTCATATCTTTTCAAGCCTTAAAGGAAAATTAACATGTATGTGTCACAAGTGCTTAAAGTTAAAATTAGAGGTTATTTGCCACCTGGTATAAAGCTGTCAGTAATTCTCAAGCATATTACATAATGTCAAAAAACATAAATCTCTAGAGAGCTTGGCAAATAAGACATTGAAAAAAAGACTTTCTTAATAGCCACCTTCAATTTAAAAACATACATTGATTACTTTGATGCATATAATCTTTACGAATTATTTGTAATACTATTGAAAAGTTACTTCTATCCTTGTGCCTCAGAGTTGAATAAAAAGACAAAAGTTATATTCATGAAAATCATTATGAAGTTATATGAACAATGGAGAAGGTATTTGGCATTTGAAAATAATGTAAACAATTTCATAATAAATATTACCTTATGTATTTTAAAATTTAAACTTGCTTTTAGATAAAATGAAAGCATTTTAGTAAAACTGGAAACATACTTTAGAAATGTAAATACCTCATTGCATCTAATTTAGACAAAGGAGCAAGTATTGTTGAAACTTTTACTCCTGCTTTAACTTCATTATGGCAACTGATGGTCCTTTTATTCACAGATTCCATTAGTAAGTTCAAGGTTTTGTTTATTTTATTTAATACAAATCACAGTTAGCAATGTTTTTGTCCCTAATAGTTCTCTTCAAATTCTGTTGATACCTCAGTTGGGTTTTCTTTCAAATTTAAATATGTAATTTCGCCATTTATATGTGGGAATACAGTACTAAACAGAATGTGTGCATTTTTCTTGTTTTTAAAATGTTTGTGGAAATGCCTACAACATAAGAAAAAATAGAAGAGCTGGCTTCTCCAGCTTTTTAGCATCTGCCAGAGTAAAAAGCTAATGAAATCAAGCTAATAGGTTTCAGTCATTTGAATCCGAATTTAACAAATATTTACTGACTATTTTGTAAAAGACACTGACTGCTAGATGGGATGGCAGATAAAGAGTCAGCACAATAATGTGATTTATGGGGGAGAGAGTGATAAAAGGAAAATGTGGGAAAATAAATATATACTAATAACTATATGCTAAAACAGAATAAGTTCTGTAAGAACACAAGATGTATTTGGCATCAATTGTTATTTGTCTACAGATATTTACTTTACCCTTTTTCCTCAGTTATGCAACCCTGATATTATTTGGGGTGGTAACATAATGAACTAAAATATTCCATTTTTCAGCCTCCTTGGCAGTGAGGTTTGAACAGTGAGACATAAGCAGAAGTGCAATGTGGGGTTTCCAGAGTGGCTGCTTAGACCATGTTGTGGCTATTAATGCAGAAACTGAAGATGAGGAAATTAAAGCAGAAAAAACAGGAGTTAGGTTCCCAGACAATTTCCAGAAGCAGCCCTATGAACTCTAGAATGCTTACCTTTAGACCTTTTTTTATGTGTAAGACTAAATGAACAGGATTTAAGTCACTGTTAATTTCTATTATATCTTTTTTATTGTTTTGTTTGTTTTATTTTTATAGTTGAATGTAATTTCTAACTAAAACAAGGTACAAAAATGCTAGTGAGTTTAAGTCAGAAAGAGTTTAAATGTAGTTAAAGTAGAGAAGGAAAGAGATTGCTTTTGAAGTGAGGGTTAAATACCCTCACCATACTGAGTTATATCAAGTTAAAACTCTGTTTTCTGTTTTCTGGAGCAGTATGTATGTTGAAGGATACAAATTTGTCTGGCTAATTCTGTCACCTGTGTAAACTGGATGAAGACAGGGATTGATCAGAAAGAACTCATCTCCACTCAAAGGATGTTTTGATAAGATAATTCAGTATCATAGAATAGCATTTTATCATGATTTCTATAAACAATTTTAATAAATTCTAACCTCTTTGCATATAATATATACACCCATTTGCTTATGTGAAGGAGTACATAATATGCATATAAATGTGTAAAGAATATGACAAAATATCTTTTTTATTTACCAAATATTTATTAAAAGTTTCTGAGCTAGTCACTATTGCATGAGCTTTAGATACAAGGATGAGCAAAATCCCTCCTCACCTGAAGCTTCTATTTTCCTTAACAAAACTGATTAAAAAACAAAAATACAAAGTAATATCAGATCACAGGGTTGTGGAGTTCTGTGATAATAAAAATAAATTTGAAGAAGAAAAATACTGCAGGTAAAGGATAGTGGCAATGGCAGCTATTTTAGAAGGGTAGTTAGGAAACTCTCTTTTGATTAGCTGACTTGGTTGCAGATTCTTAAATGCAGTGATAAAATGAGCTGTATGATAATCTAGGGAACAGCATGGAAAATGCAGACAGAAGAAAAACTTACTATGAATGTCACTACTAAGTATGCCTGAGGAACAACATGAAGGTCAGCATTACCAGGTCTAGGAAAGACAAGAAAATAAATGGGAGACAGGACTGGAAAGATGCCATGGGTTAGAACATATCTTGGCATGTGATGTGAAGCCTTTATAGTGTTCTGAGCAGGGGAATCATACAGTGAAATTTAGTTTTTAAAAAGATCACTCTAACTCCCATGAAGAAAATGGATTATAGGGGAGACCTCAATGGAAACAACAGCCAAAAAGAAACCACTGTGGAAGTCCCAGTGAGAAATGATGTGGACAGCAGCATATATAGAAGAAATGAACAGATTTGGAACATATTTATATATGTTCCAGACAGAGCTGACAGAATGGTTTTGAGGAAGCATGGAAAAAGTCAAGGACAAATTTCTAGTCTGTTTTGTTGTTGTTGTTTTATTTCCTGACCTCACCCCCAACTACCCAAGCAACTGAAGGAAATCAGATTGCATTACTCTAAAATATGCTTCTTTTTTTTATAAAAATTAGTTTGAACTAAAAAAATGCATGATTATCAAATGGAAAAAAAGCTCTTTCCATTCTACCTTTTTCTGTCTAAAGGCAGATTATAAATTCTTCTTTGCTGAAGGTAACTGAAGATTTTTATCAGATCAAAAGGAATCTACAAACACGCCTTACTCCATTGTTATTATTTACATCAGGTATAGAGCTCATGTGTGAGACAATGCAAGAAAGTTTAGAGGTAAAATGATTTGGTTATAAAAGGGATAAACTAATTCATGCATTATTCCTCTGATAGAGATTAATTTGTTGCTAAATGTTAGGCAGGTAGGGTATGGTCAGAGGTGGTCAGTTCCTGGGGGTAGGGGTGTGCCTTTGGGTTTTATATTTTTTTCATGTTGATCAGATCTATCTCTCTGCTTCCTGTCATGTCCTGAGATGCTTTTCTCCAACACACCCTTCTGCCATGATATTCTGCTGTACCACAAGTCCCAAGGAATGAAGTCTGCAGTCTATGGGCTGAAGCCTCTGAAACCTTGAGCCTCAAAATAATTTTTTTTCTCTAAAATTGTTCTTGTCAGGTCTTTTGGTCACAGCAATAATAACAATACAAAAATCTGACTAAAATATCCACTAATTTTTTCTCACTATGTACCTTCCAAGAGATTCCTATCCTTAGAAGTTTAAAACTGCTCCCTTTGTCTTGTCATTTCTTTATAAATGCATTGTTCTTTGATGAAGAGGCTATGTAAGCCAGATTTAAAAGTCATTGTTTTGAGTTTTGTTGATTTTTTTCCTGTATAATATATACTGTGTGTTATAACTATGTGTTAATAAAATGTTTTATTTTCCTGTTGTTAATCTGTCTTTTCTTATAGGAGTCTGTTTTTTAAAAAAATTGTAAGAATTGAGAAAAAAAAAAAGAACACTTTTTCTTTTTTTTTTTTAATGTTTATATCCATTCACAATAGAGAAGTGGTCAATGAAACCATGTATTGAGATTAAGAAAGGGATTTGAAGATTAAAGACAGCAAAGTGGATTAAGGGGATGAGAATCAAATTTTGGATGGTTCTATCAATGTGGCAATTCCTAGTAGACATCCGAGTACAGTCATGGAGTAGACATTTGTATACAAGAGTCTGATGCTCAGACAGGTCTGGGATGGAGATGAAATAATTGAGAGGCAGCAGCCCATACATGGTATGAAATTACCAACAGAGTGGATCTCAAGAAGAGGCTGTAGAAGAGGGTTGATTAATAAAGGGCAACATATATTTATGTATCGGCTAATAACACCTTCATTCACAGAAAGAAAACGATTCCTAATATTTGGGAAATGATTCTCTGTAAATGAGAGCATCCAGTTTTTTTAAAAAAAATAAAACTGTAAATATTACCTCTTCTTAGGCAAATGCAGGTTAATAACATGACTTGAAGCCCCACATTCTTGTGCTCCTGGATGAAGTTAGAGAGGAAAGACTCTCCTGTCTGTGAATTCAAAAGGCAGTGTTTCTCAAATTTCAAAGTAGATGTGTAATGATTATTCCACAGAAACATAAGAGTTGAGAGCAATTGAAAAGTAACTTTATGCCAACAGAGAAACAGCATAATATAGTACTGAGAACCATGAGTTTTTAAATCAGTTTGGCTCTACCATCTATTAGTGACATATTGGACACATTAAAGACTTTGAATCTCAGTTTCTTCTTATGGAAAATAGGATTTAATATGCCTAGCATAACTCATGAAGTTGTGTGACATTTTCCTTCTAAGGATATATGTAATATGCATTAAGATGTCTCTAGCTCATAAGAAGTACTTATACTATAGCTACCTTTTAGATACACCCTGTGCTTAAATAGACCTTGTATTTAGCAGGGTCAAGGTTCCTAAAAACTCTTAGCAAACATTTGGAACTTGTCCTCTTGTAAAATTACTATTAAATATACTAGTATTTTGAATGGATTTAAAACTTTAATGTTTAAAAACAAATTTTGTGTCCTATATTTTTTAATTTAAAAACATTCCCTGTTATCTGCTTTTTATACATTGAAGACTAAACTATAAATGTAAATGTGAAGTAATGCTTTGTTTTTCAGAAAAAAGGGATGCATAGTTTAAAATAAATTCCATGATAATTAAATAACATAAACTTCAATTCATAAAAAAAGATTACTCAAAATGAATATATCATGTAATGATGACAATACCCCCCAAATCCCATATATCAATATTTTAATAAGACAAATTCAAATTCTTAAACAACCATTTAATATTCTATTAACTACAACTAATTTTTTTGGATATTCTTTCTTGGTTCCTTAATTCACTATTTAAATTAATGTTTCTGTTTTTTCCCCCCTGCAAGGAACTCTTGAGAAGAATGTAAACACCATATGTTACATAGGGTTAGGACAAAATTATAATTAGTTACTCATGTCAACAGGTAATTTAAATCTGAATAAGTGTAAAGCCCTTCTATAAGCAGCTGCTACCAGTTAAACTGTTCTTACCACATAAAAATGTATTAAATTATGTAGGTAGTAACCTAATTATACAACAAGAATACATGAAAAAACTGAATTTTGAGAACATTAATAAATCACATTCTTTATTTTGACTAAAGCTTTAAAACTAACTTATAAGACAGTAAAGTAATGATATTAAATCATAAAGCTTATGGAAATTTGTCTCACTTCCTTATGTGTGTATGGCTCTTAGACACAATATTAAAGCAAACTGTGAATCTATTCATCTGAGTTTATGCACCATTTTTTGCACAGTTTTGGTGAAGTTTTCCTCAAATCTTTGCATGCACTAAATCAAGTGGAATTAAAACAAGTTAGTTCCAGCACATTTCTTGAAATACAGAAATGATTACTAATAGAGTTCAGGCACTTTCCAAATCCACTGTGCTCTACTCAGATGAATTTCAAAGATGAGGTAATTCAAAATTTTAACTAGATTTCTCTTAACACATAATATTGTCTGTGTGATAAGAAAAAAATTAAAACAAATTTCATATTGCTAACTGTCATGTAGACCTGCCAAATTAAGCAGAGATAGGAACTGATCTGTTACCAATGTACATATACAACTGGATATTTACTGTTTATTATGTTTCACAACCATGTATCCACATTTAGCTTGGTTTTAACATAGAATTATTATTCAAAGTTTTGTTTTTAAACATTGAATATAAGTACTCTTTATCTCAAAGAGAGAGATTAATGCATCAGACACTTTTCATTGTTTAAGAGAGAGAGAGAGAGGAAGTGTAAAGCAGAAAGACAGAAACATTTTCAGATAAGTTCATTATGGAATGTTTGAGCAGCTTCAGTGTAGACAGCAGCTGAAAAGGGAAAGTGGAAAGCAGACAGACCTGAGAAATCTGGATGCTGGGTCAGAAGCACACCTGTTAATCCCCAAACATGTCCAAGTTATCACTCTACAAAAAAAAGAGAAGCCATATACCTATAAAGTGGGACGAAAGATGGACCTGACAACTAAAAGTTTGTCCAAAAGGCTCATGCAGCCAAGCACCTTATCCTCCTGTCCCTGGTAGAACAGAAGTTTATTCTCTTTTAGAAGAAAATTAGATGAATTCTGGACTAAAGAAACATAAGGCAAAACTGAGGAAGGGAGCACCCCACTGAAAACAGATTAGATAAAATTCTACATGCTAAACACTGAAAAATCCCCAAGCTCCATCTTTTTTTTTTTTTTTCCTTTAAACTGGTTCCACAGGCTATCCCCTCCTGGCAGGAATCTCTCCTGGAATTCTTCCCTGTATATCCAAGCATGGTTTGCTGAGAACCTTCAAAGAAATTCTATGAAATATCAAATTTTTTTCTAATAAAATCCCTTCTGTTTAAAATAGCTGAGGCAAATTATATTCCAGGTAATTTTCATTCCAGGATCCCAGAGATGGCTCAAAATTACTAGGTTTTCTAATAAAAGAAACATATATCTTTAATAAGATTATGATCACAAACAATGCAAATCTAACAAAGGGATATTTTCTTAGTTTTCTTTCTTTTCTTCCTGTGCTCTAGTCTCTCTGGCTTTATTTCTCTTCAACTTGTCTCAGGCATACAAAATATACAAACTTTTAGAGTTATGATTAAAATAAAAACACTGTACACTGCCTGCAGTACAGTAGTTAAAAATCACAATGTTTATACTTTTATATACCTGACTTGGAATCTCAGCTTAGCTACACACAAGTACTGTGCCTTCCAGTCAGGTTACTTAACTATTTTCCGCTTCAATTTCCTTATCTATAAAATGAGACAATAATCCACTGTATTGAGGATTAACACTTTAAAGAAGCAGACAGCTTTCAGGATTTCCAATTTGGAGAAATGAAACTGTATCTAAAACTTCTATTGCCTGGCATTGGAAAAAATATTCAAGAGAGGAAATACCTATTAACCCCAAATAAGCTGTTGACAGGGATGCCATTGTTTCTTAGACACTGGTTATCAAATAAATATGAGCTAAGGCAGGAGCCAAGTTTTCAGAACACAAGATAAGATCCTGACAAAGAACAAGAAGAAATTTGACACTAAATTTCCTAGAAACAAGTCAGAGTCTCAAAACAGATCATTTGTATCTAGGACTGGCTGAGTTATGCTAGGATTGCAGGAAAAAGAAATGGAATAAGCTACAGAAAATTTGGCAGGCTGAAAATACTTGCATATTTTGGTAAATTTTATCATATTATTTCATCTTATAATGGCAAATGTAATAAAATAATCATTGTGAAGTAGAGAAAAATACTTGGGAGGAAATTAGGGATGTTTTCATCATTCATCAACTAATCATCAATTAAGAGTGTCTGATATACTGGTTCTATAGTAGACACTGAAATAGGAAATTTAAAGACTATATCTTTATCTATTGGAACAAAAGATTTTAAATAATCATAATTAACATTTTGTTTCATATTAGATGTCTGATTAAAGTATTGCTGAGAATTTTAGAGAGGAATTTTCATGCTCAAGGTGGCATTAAGTGGGAAGTAGAAGTTTTCCAGAAAGAGATGGTTGTAAGTATACCAAAGGTAGAGGAAATACCTTGTATAAATCAACACAATGGGAATTCCATTTCCATGTTAACATAATAACCAATTATCAATTATGAGTAATTAATTAATATGCATTTCAAGTATTTAAATGACCAGCTCAACATTTACGAACAAAACAACCCTTGCTTGGGAAAGAATAAAATCCAGACTTTACATATATGATATTTCTCACAGTGGTAGGCAGAATTCTGCCTCTCCCCTCTCTTCAAAGACATCCATGTCAAAAGGGAATTAAGGATGCAGATGAAATGAAGGTAGTTAATAGCAACTCATAAAACAGTGAAATTTGCTTGGACCACCTATGGGTATGCAGTAAGATCACAACTGTTCCTAAATGTCAAAGAGAGAAACAGAAGAGTAGTCAGAATCAGAGTGATGTAGCGTAAGAAAAATTTGATGGGCCATTGCTGGTTTAGGAAATGGAAGGGGCCCAGGAGCCTAGTAAAGCAGGCAACCTTGAGAAGCTCAAAAAGGCTAGAAAATGTGTCTCCCCATAGCCTGTAGAAAGAACTAAGCCCTGCTGTAACCTAGAATTTCACCTTGTAAATAGCATTTCTGATTTTTGACTTCCAGAATTCTGAAACTGTAAATGCATTATTGTAATCCTCCAAGTTTGCAGTACTTTCTTAGAGCAGCAACACAGAACTAATACACTAAGTACAAATTTCTAAAATTTAATAGAACTAATACACTATAAATTCTCTAAGATATATAGATGTATGTATCTTTTATTATATACTTACAATAGTCTAAATCATCTGTAATATTCTTTTAATCTGAATATAGGCTATTTCATTCTATTTGGAACATGTACAGATATAGGCAATCAATAGTACATAATACAAAAATTGTTCATATTTCTTAAAAATTATCAGTACCATTATGTGTGTGTGTGTATGTGTGTGTGTGTGTGTGTGTTTTATTTTGGGGGGTGGAGACATGGACATTAAAAAAAAAACTGCATGTATACTGAATGTGCTTTTTAAAATTTTTTTTTGTTTTAATTAGTTAATCCCACTTGATATTTTTGATTGACAAATTTCAAACAAAGTTCAGAATCCATTCTGTGGGAACCAAGCTAAAGTAGTATGAATTTTTCGTTACTTTGCATCTTACCATTTGTTCTACTCTTGCTTGTTTCCTGTACTTCACATCCTATAAAAAAAGAGCCTAAGTTATTTGTGGAGCAGGCCCATAATGTCTATAGTTAGGCTCCCTTGCCAACGCTTTTGGAAGGCTATGTTTTTAGTATATAGCGAAGGTCATGACTACCCTGCTTCAGTGTGTGTACTCAGGTCTTAAACATTTACTTATAAGCATGCACCCAGTTATGTTACTTGTTGGCAATGAGCCTTCTTTGTTTAGCCTGCATATATTTTTTTAATATTTGTTTTTTTAGTTGTAGTTGGAAACAACACCTTTATTTCACATATTTATTCTTATGTGATGCTGAGAACCGAACCCAGGGTTTCACAGTGTGAGGCGAGCACTCTACTGCTGAGCCACAACTCCAGCCCCCAGCTTGCATATTTTCTAAAAGGCCTCTGGAAAGACTCAAGAGGGCTAAACAGAAATGGCTGGGGCAAAATGGGACTGGAACTAGAGACTGGGGACTGCTGCCACCTCTGAATAAAGAATGTGTACTATCCCAACTGCATCTTGCATCTTCTTCCACCTACCAGGATTCCAAAAATGTTTCCTGGGTCTAAGCCTTCCATGACATTCATTATTAAGCTTATACTGTCCTACATAGCAAACAACTTCTACTTCACCACTCCATATTAAGCCATGACTCAATGTTTATAATTTCTGCATCTTCAGGGTCTATACTGAGACCTTTGCTCTTAATTGGCTGAAATCTCACAACACAACATTTCTCTCTGCTCAACCCTATGTAGTTGAAATTCTTTGAACTTTTCTAGGCCAGGCTAAGGTGTGTGTTAGTCTGGGTTCTCAAGAGAAAAGAATCAACAGGAAGTATGATTATTTATTAGGTTGGCTTATGCGACCAGAAGCTGGATAGTCAACAATGGCTGTCTGCAGGCTGGAGAGCTGGAGAACCAGTAGCTGCACAGTCCAAGAGGCTGAACCCCAGAACAACAGGGGTGAGTGGTACTACCCTACTCTGAGACCTAAGCCTTCTGGAGAATCACTGTCAGAGTCCACTTTAGAAGAGTAAAGAAGCAAGAGCCTGATATCCTCCGATGATCACAGCAGTAATCAAGAACCCGTTCAAGAAGAATCCAGCTTGCATCTGTTGTGCTTCTATGTGCTTCCAATTTTTACTCCATTCAGGTCATCATCTTATTGGTCAGTACTGCCCATTCTTAGGGAGGGTCTCCATTTCACTTGGATATCCCACATGCCTATCATTCCTAGACACACCCACATTGGCACACCCTCTATCTTTGGCATCTCTTAATCCAATCAAGTTGACAGTTCAAATTAATCATTATATGATAGGACTATGATTTTCTGTAGCTTTGTATAATCCAAAAAATATATATATACACCTCCAGCACCTTCAAATAAGGTCTTACACATAGTAGGACCTCAATAAATTTTCCATGACTCACCCCTTTCAGGAAAGTAACAGAAATGGTGAGAAATGTCGAGAGTAAAGATAATATCACTACTAAGGTCCATGGGGAAAAGCAGAAAAGAGAAGGAGGAAAAGGCTAATGCAAACAAGAGGAGAGACCACCATTAACTTTATTCTGTGAGTATATTACCACAAATTATGGTGAGTCTCACTATAGCATGGGTACTGGCATGTCCCTATCTTTCTACTTTGCCAAAAGGTTCCATTTCTGGCAAAGACACTTACAAAAAGAAAATTGAGCTTAATTCCTCTACCTGAATTATGATTTGACAAGTTAAAAAAAAAAAAAGAACTTTTTGACTCAAATGCTGCAGCCAAGTATTCTTGTTAAGCTGGTCTAACTGCTCTTAATGTACCTTTGTTCCCAAGAAGTATATGCAACAGGATTGTAATATAATCGATTTAGCCTATGTCTTCAGTGTTTGTCACATATCCTTAATAAGTGTCTCATCAGATTTGTTCGATAAAAGACATTAAGAAAAAGAGGACATTCTAGGTGCGAAATATAAACCAAATGCTGATAATTCAAGAGTTTCAAAGAAAATATAGAATTTCTTCCTTTGAGAATCTGACATGAATAGTTGCTCATTGTATTCAAATTATATATCTATTTTCAAAATTTATGCTATTAGACTATTGATTATAGTATAATACACCCATCTGGTAATTGTTTACCTTCTAATTTTCTGAGATGTGTATCAGCTACTATCTGAAAAAAAAGAAGTTTCTGCCAAAACATCTTTTTCCAGAATGCATGGTTTTATTTCCCTACAGTACTAAGAATGTCTTTATTATGAGCATGACTAAATAGAATTTCCTAATTCTCTCATTATTATCCAATTTCTAAGTTTGATTATCAATATTATATTATAAATATAGACTCTCAGCAAAATTACTTAAATGTGGTATGAAAACTGCAGCAAAGAAATGCTAAATTTATAATAAATGCAAAAATTTCAAAACATAATATTTGCTTATTTTGCTAATTTTCTGAATCTGTCCACACGGTTACAATAAAACAAGGGAAACCCAATGCTCTAATAAAACATTTTACATCCAGAATTTATTTTTTTAATATTTTTAGTTGTTGATGTACCTTTATTTTTTAATTATTTATATGTGGTGCTGAGGATCAAACCCAGTGCCTCACACATGCTAGGCAAGCACTCTGCCACTGAGCCACAACCCTAGCCCCTGGATTCAATTTTTTTTTTTTAATATCATATAGTTACCAAGGAAAATAGAGACATTTCAAAATTATTTTACATTTGATAGAAATAATTGTACTTATTTTCTTGCATATTTTATTTTACAGTTTCAATTGCATGTATTTCAGTCACTTCTGGTTGTTATAACAAGATACAGACTGAGTAACTTCTAAATAATTGAAATTTATTTCTCTCAATTCTGGAGACTGGAAATCCCAAATTAAGGTGCTATCACATTAAGGTTTTGGTTAAGGTCTACTTCCTGTTTCACAGGTGGAAATCTTCTCTATGAATACTCACAAAACAGAACATTCTCCAAGTTTGCTTATCAGGGCACCAATATAATTCACCAGGCCCTGCTATCATGACCTAATCAATTTTGAAGGTCCTACCTCCTAATATTATCACATTGAGGGTGAAGAGTTCAACATTTGAATTTTGGGAGGGCACAATGTATAATATTTACATGTTATTTAGTATTATGCTAATTCCCAGATACACTGAACTCCTGAATTCACATTTGATGGCTTCTCATATTCATGTTCTACCTCAAAAGATGAGGATGATAATAAGTTGTAATCTTTGAAGATTATTTTGTTTGCTCAATTCTCCTTTAAAGAAATGGCTGTAGTATACTTCTTCATACTTACATATAACTCAGCAGCAATATTAAAGATCGTATAAAAAGACGAAGATAAATGTGATTAGAAGTTTATATGAAATGATAATATCAAAATGAGAAATAAACACTGATGTACTACAGATGTGATCAGTTGCTTTAATTATTATTGATAATGATGATATTCTCTTACAGAACCCTAAGTGTTAAATCCTAGCCAATTACAATGTCTGATTTCTGCACTGGATGTTAAGAGATCTTATTATATTGGTATACACAGCAATGATAACCTGCTCTGTTATTATCTCATATCAGGTTTTTTGTTTTGTTTCGTTTTGAGAGCAATAGATGCTGAGGAACAGAGCACCAGCCAAATGTGCACTTGTTGTCTTCAATAATTCACAAATAAAACAGTCTGGTATTTTGTTGGCAGACAAAACAAATATTTCAAAGATGTGAATCTACTCTGAAGTCAGTTCCCAAACCACGAATGAGGTTATAATGAGTCAGTTTCTTAAAATCTTTTTATTTAAAAAAATAATCCATAGTTTTTTTTTCCCAGATTTTCAAGGCTTGTACTGGCATTTTTGCTAACAATAGTTCAAAATCCTGTACTTTACATACAAATGAATCCAGAAATATCTTTCCACATTTTGTACCTGAAATACAGCACACTATTCAAGTTTATACTTCCAAATCTTTACATTTTCCCATTAGAGAGGATAATAGGAATTGACATATCTGTAATTTTCTGGAGCTCTGTTTAGTACAACGATAGAGAAAGCAGATCATTGAATTTAATGTTCCAATATCATCTTTTACAAGTGCTCAATAAATGTTGTCAAGTAAATTTATCAAAGGGATTCTCTGATTAAAGTAAACAGATAAAATAAGACTTGTTATGGTTTGGATATGAGGTATCTCACAAAAGCTCATATGTTAGACAGTGCAAGACTGTTCAGAGGTGAAATGATTCTATTACGACAGCAATAACCTAATAAGTAGATTAATCCATGCCATGGGTTAATAATTGAAAAGGACTAGCTGGGTGGTGACTGTAGGCAGGTGGGGCATGGCTGCCGGAAGTAGGTTCTGCGGGCATGCCTTTGGGGATTATATTTTGTCCCTGGCTCCTTCTGCTCTTTCTCACTCTGTTTCCCAGCTGTATGAGCTGAGCAGTTGCTCTCTGCCATACCCTTCTGCCAAGATATTCTGCCTCACCTCAGTTCCACAACGGTGGAGTTAGTTGAAGATGGAATAAACCTCTGAAATCATGAGCCCAAAATAAACTTTTCCTCCTCTAAGTTGATCTTATCAGGTATTTTGGTCACAGCAATGAAAAGTTGAGGAACACAAGGTCCAAAGTCTGAAACATGCTAAAATAAAAGCACACACACACACACACACACAAAAGGTTTTCCATTTGTCATACCACATGGAAAACTAAAAAAAAAAAAAAGTCAGGAAAAAATCTAAGGCACCAACCTGGGCAAACATGAAGAAACTCATTGAGATTTAAATTTAAGTAAGAAAACGAATGTGTTAGCTAGAGATGAGATGGTAAGAGGTCTGCTATTATTTTGAGTCTGTATCAATGTTGACAAGTTCTTCATCTTGTACATACCTTCCTAAAATCATTTGGACAGTATGTGAGAAGAATTTGGACAGCTGTGTGAAGCTAGCAGGCAAAAGAAAAGTATTTGCTTATTTTTCCCATTAACATCTTTTCCCCTGAGGTCTACAGTGTATGAGAGATACTGCATCTTTTGCCACAAGTTAAGTTCACTTTGGCTTTCATTTATGTTAAACTTTTATTTTTCTTACTAGGATATAAATTCCCAAGCTATAAGAGCAATCATTATGGAACAATAATGCTATCTGCAAATATCAATAGATATAATGTTAATTCTGAATTTTCTCAATAGAGCAGAGGAAAAATAATTAACCTAGATTATATTATATATAAACATATTATAGAAATTATTGTTTGGTAGTTGTTATTTTGATTAAATTTTATTACTTTTAATGTATTTATATGAATTCAGTAAAATATTCTTTGATATTTTCAACAACAATTTTTGAAGGACTTTAATTCAAATTGAGTGAAATTTCTAAAATTAATAGAATTTAAAGTGGCATTGGAAAATATGCTCAAATGATATACTGATTAATAAATATAAATAAGAAAAACTCTTTTCTTTCTGCCTTCAAACCAAGATTCCTCATACCTGACTGAGAATTCAATAGACATGTAACTGACCTACTAAAAGAATATCACAGAGCAACATATAGTTTAAAAATTGCTACAATTCTCTGTCATTCCCTATCAAAAAGTGCAATTTATTTCCCCATTTCTTGATTTAAGGTTTTTGTGTGTGTAATAGAGAGTTCACATAGCAGGTCTGAGTCTGCCTATTCATTATAGGCCGAATTGGGCTCCCCACAAATTTGTAAGTCTCAATCCCTAGCACCTTACAATGTAACCATATATAGAGAGATGATCTTTAAAGAGGTGGTAAGTTAAAATGAGGCTCCTAGGATCAGGACTTGATCTGATGAGACTGGTGTCCTTATAAGAAGAAGAAGAAAGGTCAGTTACACAGAGGAAAGGCCACATAAGGACACAAGCCAAGGAGAGTAGCCCCAGAAGAAACCCCCGATGCCAACACCTTATCTTGGGTGCTACCCTCCAGAACTGTGACAAAACAGAGCTTTGTTTTCTAAGCCACCTTAGACTGTGGTATTTTGTTATGGCAGCCTTCATGTTACATACCACCCTTCCAAAGCCCTGCCTGCAGTGTTGGCTATTTGGCCCTTGTCTAAATACTTGACCTGTAACCAGTGTCCTACAAGAAAAACTTTCCATAAAATGGTAAGACTGGTTCACTGTTCCTCAAATGTTTGTATAAACAATATGGTTTATGTTAAACACCAGATTTCTTTCTTGGAGTTTGGAATTTTGGTAACCATTAGGTATAGAGATCCCGCATGATCAGCCCACAGTAAAAGCCTCTGTTGCCAAGTTTCTAATGGGCTTTGCTGAGCTGAAACTCCACATGTATCTTGCTGTATTTTCACTGCGGGGAGATGAGATTGTATTGTGTATGTGGAGTTCTGTGTTTTTACAAATCTTTGTGGAAGTAGACCTGGGGACCACTGGCATAATTACCTAACCAAATCAAGAATGTGGAAGTAAAGCTGGTATTGCTGAGCCTAGTCCTAAATGGCCTGGCACTTCTACTTTTTCTTTTCTTAAAACAGTCACTGTAGAGGAAGTCAGCTACCATGTAACAACTCCATTCTCAAAAGATTATACTGGGAGGAAACTCAAGCTAGTTCCTGGAGAAGAGGAGGATGAAGGAAGGGGTTGCAAAGGAAGGACAGGCCAACAGGCTTGCAGGGGTTCTAGTCATATAGACAGGTATTGGACTTGTGAATAAAGGGGTGATCTTCATCATCTACCTTACTTAAGCCTTCAGATAACTTAAATATGCATATTAGAGATAATAGATCCCCCTTAACTTCTATTCCCATTATAGAACATATTGATGACATTTTTATTTAAAATTACTGTCATAACTGCTATGTTTTGAAATTCCCCTCCAAAACTCATATAAAAATTTAGTTGCCACTGTGATGGTAATAAGAGAGAGAATCCTCAAGAGATGATTAGGCCACAGGGCTTTGCCTTCGTGAGTGGAGTAAGATCAACATGGTGGGAATGGGTTCCTAATAAAAAGGTTGAGTTAAGTCCCATTTCCTCTCTCTTTCCCATCTACTCATTTACTTCTCCATGTTATGATGCAGCAAGGAGACCCTTATCAGTAGCTTGCACCACACCCTTAGGTTTTCTAGCCTCCATAACTATGGTGTAAATAGAATTCTGTTGTTTATAATTCATCCAGTATGTGATATGCTGTTACAACAGCAGACAATTGACCAAGACATTAATATCAACTGATTCCTTAAAATAATCATAATGTGAATTTATATTAAAAATTCATCATCTGTCCCTTGAAAATTTTTACCTAATCATTTTGTCAACTAAGTACCAATGAATCACATTTTTCTCCCATAATTATTGATCTATCAGAAACTGCCTCAAATGACTTCATGTTTAGCTTTACCTGTGTGCTTTTCAGTTATTTAATTGAGAAAATAGATTATAAAAATGAGTATTAATTGTGGGATTGAATATTAGCCTAAGCAAAGTCAATATCCTCTACCATCTCACATTTCATCTTTCTGTTTTATTACTATAATAAAAACCAGTCAAATAAAAAAAACTTCATTAGTCTTTATATCATGATATTTAGTTATTTATGATACCAGAAAGATAATTTATAGAGTGAAACTTGGGAAATATAGAGAACAATATAACTAGAATCATCTTTCGTTTTGTCTTTTCATTATATCCTATGTATGACCCATCCTATGTATTAATACATCCCACTAGCTCAACATTCAAAATGTGTTCAATATTCAACCAATTCTTACCCCTTCAATTTTACCACTCCAATTTAAGCCACCTAATCCCTAAACTATAGGAACCTTGGCTTCCTTCTTTTATCATGTCCTTCAGACATCTTCATAGAAGCCAAGTAAACGTTTTAAAATAAAGTCTGATTATTCTATTGTTTTTCTGAAAATGCTCCAGTGGTTTCCTGTTCCATGCAAAGTAAGATACTGAGTCTAACACAGCATACAAGACCTTTCCTATTAAGGTTTCTCTATGGCTTGATCTCTTAAACTACCTGTTCTCTCATTTGCTCTTCTCCACTCAGAATACCAATCCTGAATACATAAACTGTTCTCTTTCCTCAAAACTTTTGCCTCTTAACCTGGAAGCATGAGTGGCTTTCTCCCTTTTTATTATTATGGTCTCAACCAAAATGTCCCCTACTCAAAACAGGCCTTCTTTGAACATCCTTGTCGAAATAGCAACACACTCCAGTGCTACTTTCTATCCTGCAAATCCTGCATTATTTTTCATTTTAATATTTACCCTACCTGAAGTGTTGTATATTTATTTATTTGTTGTTTATTTCTTCTCACTAGAACCCAAACACCATTAATGCATGTACTTATAATGTCTGCTTTGATGTCTTAGAAAATCATGAAGCATATGGTAAGTATTCAATAAACTGTTCCACCAACAAATCAGTGAAGGAATAGGTGGACTAGTCAAAAAGTGACTAGAAATGCAGAAATACACCACAGTGGGCTGAAAAGGTGATTTCTAAAACTAAAAGAGACTACTAAATCTAATATATAAAAAGCAACAACAATAAGATACAATAAATCTTCCATTGTACACCAAGCAGAGTTAGATTTCTGTGGGAGCACACAAATCTAACTCTGCTTGGTGTACAGTGGAAGATGCTGTGAAGGTCACACCACAATTTTTGACCCCTCTCTTCTAGAGTCTCCAAAGATGCTCTTTTCACTCCTGATATTGGTAGACAAGATAAATTGAAGCTACTCACTATATTGACGTTATAGCAAAAGAGAAAAATATCAACAGTGCTTTGTTTACAGTGAGTTCCCCCCCAGTATTTTTTTAAAATTGAGTAATATTCTTTCAGTGAAAGCCATGCATTTAGGAGTCACCAGGTTATCCTACTATGGAGGTTTGGAAAATTAAAGAAAAGTTTACTCTTGTGTGTTCCTGATTAAATGATACCCTATGCCCTTATTGTCATTTTGGTTGTCTTTTTTCCAACTAATGTTTTACTACACTTATTAGTTATTCATAAAGACAGTTCATTTACTTTTTCCTTCAAAATTAATAAACATTTCTATTAATTAGTTTTCATAAGAACCTGATATACAAGCTCAACTGAATAGCCAAAGTTATAAAATAAATAGCACGACTTGTGAAAATAAATTTTAGGGGGAGGGGTACTAGAAATTGAACATAGGGTATTCTACCACTAACCTACATCCCCAGCCCTTTTTTATTTTGTAACAGGGTCTTGCTAAGTCGCTTAGGGCCTTGTTAAGTTGTTGAGACCAGCCCCAACTTTCGATCCTTCTGCCTTAGCCTCCTGGTTACTGGGATTACAAGTGTGCACCACTGTGCCCAGCTACAAATGAATATTGAATAGTGTAAACCCATATCAAAAATTATAACTCAATGGGGAAAAATTAAAGGAATTTCCTTTAAAATCAAGAATGAGACATTGGTCTCTACTCTCAGCACTCTTTTTAAATTTAGCCCTGGAAACTTTAGCCTGAAAAAGAAATAAAAGAGATTCAAAAGGAAAGGAGAAAGTGAAATTATCTCTGTTTGCCGATGATATGATTCTATACTGAAAAATTCCTCAAGACTCCCCAAAGTATCTCTTAGAATGATAAACCAGTCTTCCAATGTAGCAGGATACAAAACTAACATATAAAAGCCAATAGCTTTTCTATATAGTGAATCTGCTGGGGGGGGAATGAGAAAAACAGTTGCATTCATAATGGAAGGAAGGAAGGAGGGAGGAAGGGAGGGAAGGAAGAAAGGAGGGAGGGAGAAGGGAAGGAAGGAAGAAAGAAAGGAAGAAAGGAAGGAGGGAAGGAAGGAAGGAAACAACTCCTAGGAATAAATTTACCCAAGAAGGTAAAGATATCTACAATGAAAACTACACAACACTGAAGAAAGAAACTGAAAAAGACCCTGGAAGATGGAAAGACCTCCAATGTTGTTCATTAGGCAGATTTCCTATCCAATATTTCATTTAACATCCAGGTGAAGAAGGCACAGCCATCGTGGTGGTGCATGCCTAGAATCCCAGTGGCTTGGGAGGCTGAGGCAGACAAGACAGCCGTAGCAAAAGTGAGGCTTTAATTTATTTTATTTTATTTAGGGACTCTGTCTCTAAATAAAATACAAAATAGGGCTGGGGATGTGGCTGTGTGCCCTTGAGTTCCATCCCCAGTAACCCCCCACTCCCAGAAAAAGAATAAAGGCACAAACATTAGTGGGATAGTATTTACTAGGTTTTTAAAAATAACAATCTTTTTTAAAATTGAAAATGGTATGGTTAAAATTAATTTAGCCTGAAATGTCATTCTAAAGATAAAGTGTAAAGTAAAGCATTCATCATGATAAATGTTTAAACCGAAACAAGATATCTCCCTTCAATGGTTCTGAATTTCCAAAATGAACCATGGAAATGGAGGGAACACCTTTTTATTAGTAGACTAGTTTTCCCAGAAGAAAAGGGAAAATCAAGTCCTGCAATCAGTCACCAATACTTATCTTTCAGAGGTTTTTGTCCTCCAATATCAGAGTGGAGGGTGATGGGTCGCTGCACATACTTTATTGTAGGAGGCTAAGGAATATCTCTCACCCATGCAACATTCATGGAGAAAAATACAACACTTTTTTTTCTAGTTAGCATATTAGTCAAGTATCATAATCTTAGAGAGACATATAGGAATTATAACATTATATTTTTTCCTGGTATGTTTATAAGAAAAATTACGTTTTCCATGGTTTCAATGATTTTCAACAGATTTTTGAAATTTATGATATACCAGACTGCTAAGGTACTTCTAAAGATATTTTCAATACATCTTGCCTTTACATAAAGATAAATAAATATTCCATTACTCATTTACATAGTGAAAATTTATAAATTAAAGATAAAAGAAGAAAATGCTGGAGTTTTATTTCATAATTTTGAAATTTAAATTTTACATACTTTTAGGTACTTACGACATCATTTTACAAGTGATAAAATTTTTTAAAAAAACATAAATATTCTTTTCACAAAACAGTAATTTAAGAAAGACTACATTAGCATCGAATGTCAATATTACATATTATAAGCACTTGAAAGTTTTAATTGCTTATAAAACCACTTAAACACATTAACTTAGAAACAATATTGATCTCTTAGAACCAGTTAAAGAATCTAAGTAGAATAATTATATTTATATTAGCATTATGTCAGCAGATTCTGGAACATATCTGACCTACTTTTCTACCTTTGTAAAAAATACATTAATTTTTGAGGACTATAGTCATTATCAATATATTAAAAAGAGAAAATGGTTTCTGGTGAAGCTTTCAGAGTTCAAATAAAGTCTTGTTAAAGATTTGTTTCTTCTATAAATTTCATCCCACATGCCAAATAAAATGGAAATATCAAGTCATGCTAAACTTTGAAGCATTAGTATTATGTTCTCATTTTAATATAAAATAACAAAGGAAATATTTCTCAATAAATAATGGAATCAAATATTATTCTGCATGTAACCATTCTTTTGATACAGAAATTAGCTTTTAAAAATTATTTCTTTATTATTAAGCAAACAAAGCATCCATAAGGGGAAAACTAAACATCCTCAATGGAATTCATGACCTTTTATAATTTTCAACAATAAAGAAATACTGAGTATAAGAGATCCATAATTAGGCATAAGCAATATAAAGTTCCTCACGGTTTGGATGTGAGATGTTCCCCAATACTTCATGTGCGAGACAATGCAAGAAGATTTAGAAGAGAAACGATTGGGTTATGATAGTCTTAACCCAATCAGTGAGTTAATTCCCTGAAGGATTATCTGAGTGATAACCTAAGGTAGTTAGGGTGTAGATGGAGGAGGTGGGTTGGGGGCATGCCTTTGGGTTATGAATTTTCTATCTGGGGAGCAGAATATCTCTCTTTCTGCTTCTTGATCATCCTGAAAGCCCATTCCCTCCACCATACTCTTCTGCCATGATGTTCAGCCTCACCTCCAACCCCAAGGAATGGAGCCCACTTTCTATGAACTGAAACCTTAGAAACCATGAGCCCTCAAATAAACTTTTCCTTCTCTATAATTATTCTTGTCAGGTCTTTTAGTCACAGCAGTGAAAAAGCTGATTAAAACAAACTTCAATAGCATAGAGTTTTGACATGAACAAGGAAAAATATCTCATAACAATAACACTTTTATGACAAATCATGAAAATCATGAGTCTCAAAAGTATGAAGTGCTGTTTTAAACCAAATTATACGGAAAGCAATTCAGGTGTCTACATCATTCCAATTTTATCAGTTTTTTCCTCATACTCTTAAGAATTGCCTTTATATAATTCTAATTATATTCACTTTTCTTGGTACAAATATAAAATAGTTGATCTCAAGCTTTGGCTTAAAGTGAAACACCTGTTCTTAAATGGGGAAATAATATACTTCATGTTTTTAATGTACATATAGCATCTCTACTCATAGCATTTAAATATTTATTTGCATATTCACTTAAATACTTAATAAATATTTCAGAGAATGAGTCCATATTTCAAATCTTAATGTTGACTTTTATTTTGTAATGATTACATCATTACTTTTTGGTGACCTAGCATTGCTAACAAAAATGTAACTGCTGATAAGGCTTAAATAATTCATTCTAAACCTTTAACTTGAATTAGTATAAACAACAGACGTGAAACTCCTAAATCACATGCATCAAAGATTATGATAAAATCCCTGTATCTTAGATGTAGGGCAAACAACTGTTCCACAAAGTAGTTAACACCTTTACCTTCAGCTAGCAATAAAATAACAATGGAGAGAAAAAACAATGGTTTAAATATTTGAAATCATGTTCTTAAAGATTAAAACAGCTTACCTTGCTTCCTATGCATCAACTATCTAGTTTAAACTATTTTTTTAACCTAAAAATATGAAAAAAAAATTCTTTCTGGTTATTTCTTTACCTTGAAAGGCACTGGCTCTTCAGTGAGAGGACTAACAGGAAGCGAAGTGGTGCTGCTTGCTGGGCTCATGTCTGCACTCTGTGAAGAAAGAGAAACTACAATGAACAGGGGCCTTTCTGTAGTCATTCTTGCCACTCATACCTTAGAATCCAATGCTTCTTGTTATAAGAAACAGATAAATAAATAAGGACATATAAGAATCCAAATCATGATTATTTAATCATCGTTCATATAGAAATAGTTATCTGGGAAATTAATCAAACTATCATTCTTCATGGATCTTTTTAGTGTATTTCATTAAATATAATGGCTACCAAATGCATCTCATAAATACAAAGATATTTAGCATTATCTTTGCTGAACACATAGACTTGCATTTTCTTTTAAAAATTAATCTGTATCTGTAATGACCTATTACATTGCTATTTCAATGTCTTTTAGTTGATTTTGCAACATGCATCACGCATTTTTTTTCCTTCCACAGAAATTTAAGTTAATGGACCTAGCTTTATTTTTCATCATAGAAACCATATCTGTCAATAATATACAAATGAAAACTAAAGAAATGTTAAATTTAAGAAGTTCCTATATTTATAGTTTCTGGTATTCTAAAAGCTCTCTTACATTGTTCTAGATAAAAAAATAAATACAAAGCATGTAATCAATTATAAGAGAATGATAGGAATGTTGTTAACACTGTCCTAATCCTTTGAAAATATAATCGATTAAAACTTCTTAAATAAGGGCTGGGGTTGTGGCTCAATGGTAGAGCGCTTGCCTAGCTGGGTTTGATCCTCCGCACCATATAAAAATAAATAAATAAAAACAAAGGTATTTTTTAAAAAATTCTTAAATAAAAGATTAACCTTTAAAAAGACATGGCCTTAGAAGTTCATTATTAATTTAATTTACAAAAAGCAAGAAAAAAGATACTAATAATAGGCAGCAACAGAAGATACTTCATTATATTCTTAACACATTCTCTCAGGATATTTTCCACTTAAGTAGATAAGCAAATACGAATTTGAAAATAATGTATGCTCATATTTTTCTACTTGGTTTCAAATATACATGCACACAAATACAGAAAAAAATTTCAATGAATTTTAAATAAAGAATTAATCTTGACTCAGATAAGAGAACAAGTTTGCCTAGATGGTACAATTGCTACACATTCTTAGTGTCTATTCAAACATTATTTCAATTCTTTTGATTAAAATGTACAATAAACTGAACATATTTTAGATAGCCATTAAGAGTACTTTAGATTTGCTATTCCAGAAACCATGAATAAGAACTCTAAAATAGGAATGAAGATATTCAGTATAATTTTCACATAATATATTGCAACTGTTTTAGAAATTGATATACAGCTACTTATTTAAAATGTTGATAGGATAACTCTAGTAAAATCAGAACAATACTTTTAATCTACTAAAAGTAGAAAATACATGTAGCAAATACTTGAATGAATTGCTCATTCTCTTTTATTTCTAAATTTATCTAGTGATTCCAGGATATTTAACTGATAAAAATTAGGAAATATTATCAATTATTGCCTGTCACTATCTGGTTACATGATACAAGAGAGAAGTAAAGCTCTTCTAATCAACTAAGCAATTGGAGGATTCTAATAGAAGAAATGAATGAAACTTTTTGCAGAAATAGAAAAAGATCATAAGCAAGACCCCTTGAGCTGCTTTTGTCAGTGTGAGATTTCACATGAGATTTTAAGCAAGTGACAGAAAAGATTATACACAGATGAATTATCTGATATTGACTCATAAAATTGATAGTCTGCATATCCTATTAATAAATCATCCCTTAAAAATGTATATTCAGGAGACAGTGGTAACATTCAGTTTTGGAAATTCAAAAGCCTGGATCATACTCTTGCAGATGAAAGTTTTTGAACTCCCATAAGACAATGAGCTTAAAATCAAGCTCTATAGCAAACTTTCTCAAGGGTAGAGGTCTCCTACAACTTCCTGGAAATAAATGTGTATAATTCTAAGGAATTTTGGAAAACAAGATTCCAAGCTTCACTGCCTCACACAACACTGATTATGTGAATGTCATTCTTAAAGAAAACTTTGTTCTGGCTTTTACTGTCAAATCCATTTTATAGTAAGTGTTACATTTTAGTTCTGTTGCTCTAAGGAAATCTTGAGATAAGTGTTTTGAAAAACAAATCAATCTACATGACAACATTTGATATACTGCACTAAATTATCGAGTTGAGAAAACATAAAAAAATCAGAAGTATCTTCATTTATTATTGTTTCTCCATTTCCTTTTCAGTGTTCTATAATTTATGTGTCATTCCACTATGTTTATGCTTTTTTAGATAGAATTACAGTAAACACTTGAAGATAAGTCTTTTCTGTACTTCATATTTTAATTCATTTGCCCTTTCCTTTGAAGATAGTAATATTGATGCAAGTGTCTACCAAAATATACATTAATGGCAGTTGTGGTGACTGTGCCTATAATTCCAGTTACTTTGGTGAGAAGGGAGGATCCAAGTTCAAGACAGCCTTGGAAACTTGGAATCTGTCTCTAAATAAAATAAAAAGATCTGTTGTAGCTCAGTGGTAAAGCATCCCTGAGTTCACATATATAATATATATGATAGACATTATATATATGAAATCCTTTTGTAAGTTACTTTTTGAGTTTTCAAAATGTAGCAATATATGTTAATTCACAATTTTCTTAATAAAATAATGCTAAATTATGGCTTCATTTACTCTTTTTATATTTCAGAGACTCTGGGAATGGTTGGTTGACAACAAAGTGAAAGTGAATCCCAAGAGATTCATTAATACACTTGGGCTTTGATATCCACTGAAGACTGCATTAGACATTTTTGTATAAGAAGCCTATCCCAAATCTAAGAAGTGTCCTGGCCTGGCTGGTTCTATATCCAACAGATAAACTGCTTCTTTCTGATGCTAAAGTGAATAAATAATATGAACCTAATATTTTTCTACCCTTAAAGTATTATTCCACTCAAATTAGCAGACTTCATTTCTATCTCATTTTGTCAACAATATTTTATTTTTCTCTGAATTGAGCTTCATGTTACCTATGTTCTTTAAGTTCAATAATAAAATCTAGACAAATATTTACTTTTGAACATTTTGTACATGTTCTGATGAATATCATCTTCTTCTCAATGCATGTTGCTCTCTAGAATTCTCTTTACTTGACTAATTTTAGAGAAATTATTTGCTACTTTGTTACTGCTGTTTCAGAAGATGAGTCTTCTATGCCATGGTTTGTATAGGTGTCATCCATAGACACATGTGTTAAAGGCTTGGTCCCCAGACTGTGGCACTACTATTGGGAAGTGATGGATAGAGGCGGGGCCTCTTGGAAGGGGATATTGAGAACTAGCCATTCTTCTTTCTATCTTTTACTCCCCAGCCATCATGTGGTAAGCAACTTCTATGACCACACACT
Organism: Marmota marmota marmota; assembly: GCF_001458135.2. NCBI lineage: Eukaryota > Metazoa > Chordata > Mammalia > Rodentia > Sciuridae > Marmota > Marmota marmota. Next base: position 22,380,106 of record NW_026000057.1, on the reverse strand, counting down.
ATCAACCACTCCAAACAAATGGGTCAAATAACTATGGACTGAGACCTCCAAAACTGTGAGCCAAAATAAATCGATGTGATTCTGTAATCTGTATTTGGGGTAAAAATGGGAGTTCATAACCCACTTGAATCTAATGTATGAAATATGATATGTCAAGAGCTTTGTAATGTTTTGAACAATCAATAAAAAAAATAAAAAAAGAAAAAAAAAGAAAACAGAGAGCAGGAAGAGAGAAGATAACTTGATTATAATCCCCAGGGACTGTAGGTGACAGACACCGGGATGAGGAGGAGGCCTGGGGGGCGGGGTGTACCAATGGCTGCAGAGGTAGGCAAGTCTACACTGTGGACAAGGAGGAAACTGGAATTCTCCTTCGATGAACTGTGTGCTTGATGAGGTGGGAGGCAGGTGTCTGCTAAAGATGAGTGGGGAGAAGGGAAAATAAAAAAATAAAAAAGAAAAAAAATGTGAGGTGATGGTTATGTTAATTAACTTGATTTAATCATTCTACAATGAATACATGTATTAAGACATCCCATTATGCCCCATACATATGTAATTTATATTTTTAATTAAAAATAAATGTTCAATAAACAATAAAACTTCTATAACCATTTCTGAGAAAAAAAATAGAGGAAAATTGGTAATGAATATATAAGAGTTCTCTATACTTCCTCTGAAACTTTTTTTGTAAATCTAAAACTATTATAAGATTAAAACTTAAAAACACTTAGCAATATAACTGAGTTACTCAGGGTTATAATACATGATAGTCATTATACTCTTAGTTTCTAGGCTTTTATCGGAGTTCTTATAACTTTCATAAACACAAATTTTGACAGATCATTTTATCAGGATGCACAATATCCTCCACCAAGGAAACTTAATTATCCAAAGATCTCAGAAGTTGATGCTAAATTGTTTTGCATGCTTTTATGTTCCATGTGGAAGTGTTGAAGGAAAGCTTCAGCCATATAACATGATCTATTTGTTTGGGTCCTCTTAAGTTGCTTGGTAGAGTGAGTTTGCATTATTAATATTTACTGGAAGCTATAATTCCATATTATAGATTTATTAATTATGTTGTCCATGAAAGCATAATTAATGAATCTGTCTTATGGGATTAAAGCTTGTTTAAAAGAATTTTTTGAAGTAAAGCATGATCAATTGGACTAAAATTCTTTGGGTACATAAACAGATCTGAATATAAGTGAAATATTTTATTTTTTTAAGCCATCAGGTTAAGTTTTATAATTCTTTAGGTCTAATAATTTAAGGCTTACCCTAAAACCTAACTTAAGGGTGTATTAAAACAGTCCTAAAATTTTATAGAAATATACACACACATTGAAATGTATTGCTGCTATAACAATGTTATTCTTATGTAAAGTATGTAGGTAATTTTTATTTGTGTTATATCGATGATATACTATTCTTAATATTTTCATTTTTACACAAGAAAATACATTTATTCATACAGCTGTTCAACATGTATTGAGTATACTTAGGCTTCCATATGCTTAGATTTTAAGTTTTGCTGTGATTCATCCTGCTGGGAAGATGTGATCAGACTTGCTGTAGACCTAAGGACTTAGTAAGAAAAGGAATATAGAATATCTAATTGTGATACAGAAAAACATTTTTTATATGTAAACAGTATAATCAGTTCTAAAATGTGCTTTTTATCAGTCTTATACACCAGGGGCCAGGAGCCAATATACCTGGATTCCTCCCATCTAAGTGTCAACCACTGACCATCAGGCAAAACTCTATGAGGAACTATGAGAGCCATGGGAAGCTGATTCTAATCATTTCATCCCTTAAGTGGTAGGTGTCCGATGCCTACCTGTTTGGTAGCAGCAAACCACAGTGAGAACATCAGAAAATTGAGTTAAGTCCTAAAATCAGGAGCAATTCTTTGTGTCTAGGCCTATTTCCACAATGCTTTCCCTTCCAGTCACATCTTCTACTGGCTCCACTTTTTCCAAATGAAAATCAGGCATTTTCTTTATAACATCCTCTTATAGTTGTTATCTGCTATTTTTTTCTATCTATCACATAATTTATTTTAGCAACAGTTTTGTTTTCATGGGGGTGTGATTTTCCCCAAACTCTCAGTTCATGTGTTTTGAGAAATAACTAGGCACTTATAATAAATAGCTAGCCAATGTTTCCTACTAGACATACACACAAAAGGCACAAGAGATAAATTATTTAAAATTATTTAAATGAAGCTCAAATCTGAGAATTCGGTTGGAATTTTTAGAAAGGAAAGCTTCCATTCAATTAATGATGCTAAGGTCATAAAAATGTGTTTCTCTCTGAATTTCAGAGGCCACCAAGTGGATGGAACATCCCTAGGAATAAATCCAACAAAGGGCCAGTAAATCCAGGAAATGGAGAAATAGAATAAAAGTCTAAGGACATATAAGACATAGTGATGGTCCAGTTCTATTTTGCTCAATAAAACAGTGTGGCTAGGATTTGAGCATCTTTTCCAATCCAGTAATAAGCACTATAGCTGGAAAGTTGCTAGTTATAGAATGAACAGTTTCACATTGGCTGACATAGTGGAGCAGAGAAAGCCATGATACTACTCTATTCTAGAATAGGAAGGTAACAATATTTATGTGATAGAAAGATGATTTAAAATATTAATTTCTAAATTTTTGGGGACTCATTTTCTAATTAGTTGGTCATGAGATTGAGTGGAAAAAAAATGCCTGTATATAAAGCATATTTATTTTTTTAAAACATTTTTAGTTGTAGATGGACATATTACCTTTATTTTATTTATTATTATGTGGGGGTGAGGATTGAACCCAGTGCCTCACACATCTTAGGCAAGTGCTCTACCCCAGCTCCTTTGCTATTTTTTTTTATTTAATACATTTTTAAACTTAGTTTTGACTCGTTAACATGTTCACTTAGTAAAAAATTCAAAAGATACATCTTTTTGCAAAAAAAAGTCTGTTTTTCATGAGTAGTTCCTAGCAATGCTGAGCCAACAAATTTTACTTTTTAACCTTCCACAGAAATTACATGCATAAAAATAGAAACACACACACAATTGTTTTTTTCTCATTCACATATATGAAAAATATATATATATATATAAGGAATATATATATATTCTAGGAATATATATATTTTTTTAGGAATATATATATTTTAGGAATATATATACATATTTTAGGAATATATATATTTTAGGAACCCACATACGATAGCATAACTATACAAATAATCCTTAAGCTTGCCTTTTTGAAATTTTTTATTTTTTAGGATTATGTATGTATGTGTGTGTNCATTTAGTACAGGAGGTAGGAATGTGGCTCAGTGGTAGAGCACTTGTCTAGCACGTGTGAGGCACTGGGTTCGATCCTCAGCACCACATAAAAATGAATAAAATAAAATAAAGGCAATGTGTTCATCTACAATTAAAAATATTTTTAAAAAGCATTTAGTACAGACATACAAGATGGTAGTTTTATTTGACGATAATCTTCCTAAAACTACAGAGAAAAACATAAATAATTTTTAAAATTAACTTTCTGTTTATCAATAATACGAGAGGGGAGAGATACACTATCCTACAAGAGGACTTGAATCAGTTTTGTTCTTATCTCTACTCTGATCATGTGGTACAGTTACAGTGAATCATCTCTTTACTGTTCTGTGACTAAATCAAAGCTGTGACTAACCCCCAGAATATATCAAATTAATGGGCCATAACAAAGAAGTAAAGGTGGCTTGTTCCTTCAGAATGGATTCCAGAGGAAAATCATGAATTTGCTCTTAGTTTGGAATGTTCAGAAATTAAATTATATTAAGGGATGAGAAGGTTTTGTTGGATGATTCAAAGTAAATGAGTAAGAAACTTTACCAGGTATTGGTGAATACATTAACCAATGACAAAAACTAAAGTTGGCCTAAGAACTCAGGCTTATAACTTATTTGAATTTGTGCTTTTCAGTAACTAGAACTACTGGGAAAGCATTCCTGAGTTGAAGACTCATTTTTTTAGTATAAAGTTAGTTAGACAAAAGCAACTATATACACACACATGATGCTTATTATCAAGCTGTGGTAGTAAACATACAAGCAATATCAATCACCAAGATCCAGAAAATTTTCTCTTTATAACAGTGCTAGAGGTCAACCACCATGACAAAATTCACATTCTATTATTCACTAAAAAAATATAAAATCAACTACCTAAAGTACAGTTATTTCATGCCAGACAAACTACAATATAATGGAGAACAGAAAAAGCTAATCTTATTAACTATGTAATTTTCAAACCAGCTTCTTTTTGGGTGGTGGTATTAGTTATCTCACAATTACTAAGCTTCTTAATTTTATCTTGCTTCTTGTTTGCTTCAGTTTTAGGAAACTGCAGTTTTTAACCATATACCAAATTCTGAGAATTCATAATATTTGAACCTTATATTCTTGTACAAACACTTGGAGAATCAGTCCCTGTTTTAATTCATTTCTTTTCCCAGGGTGAAAAGTTCTGTCTCTGACCTCCCATTTCTGATTGGAGCCACACTAATTGCTGCCAGAACTCTTTATGCCTTGGTCTATGACTTACATCTCCCATTATCCATCTATTTATCTTATTGGATATTCTTGGTATCTTCAGCTGCTTTCAACAAGTCCCAATTAGATTCTAATTTTATTAACAACATTTAACAGACAGTACTGAGAACCTCCACCAAACCAGATACTGTGATGTGTGCTCAATAAAAACAGTCCCTGCCTTCAATTATCTTAAATTCATTGTGGGGACAAGCCAAGTACAAAACGTACAAACTAGAAAAAGGAATAAATGGATAGATTTGATTGATAGATGGATTGAGGGGTAAATAAAGAAAAAGGGAAAAAAATCCACTGTCCAAAGACAGTCACTTATACAATATCTGTACTTTTTTCATCATTTTCTGTTTATAATTATTTATATCCTAAATTTTGCTTCTAACTACATTCTTAGTATTTTTCCTATATTCAAATTTTTTATTTTAGCTTATTTTATGATGAACTCGCAATTTCTATCATATAAATGTAACTTTATTCATCTTCCTAGAGTCCTTACTTTAGATACTTTTGCATTTTAATTTTTTCATACACCAAATTTTGTGATAACATGTATGTAAGTACTCTATCAATGATCTACATTCCCAGGCTTTTACAATAAAATTCTTAAAACATATCCTTGATTATTCCATTTAATACATTTATAGAGTTATAAACTCAGCTAAGGGCTATGTACATAATTGAATAACTTCACATATATTATCAATTTCACTCCAAGGCAAATATACTACTATTTGAGAAGGGATGTAGTTCCAAATGTATTGAACTTTGGGGGCAAAAAGATATATATCTGCTTTTTAATATGCTCTGATGTACCAGCTGGTTAACTTTTAGGGGGAAAAAATCCCAGAACCTTACCCTGCATTGAAAAAACTTAATGGATTAAATTGTTAAATATAAAACCTATGAGAAACAAATACCTAAAGAAAATAAAAGTAAATATTACCTATCAGTTTTGTCAGTTGCCATACAATGGGCAGGGCCTTTCTAAACATAAACCTAAATAAATCACAAATTTAAAGATATGTTTTGCATATTAAAGAGAACATAAAATTACCAAGGAAAATATCTGGAAAAGTTGAGGACACTGATTTTTTCACTCTTGCTCTCCTTCCATGCAGAAGGAGCTCTAGTATATATTTGGGATGGATGAACTCAGTATGCATGGCTCAGCCTATTCCTTTTTCTTTTATTGCAGGATCACATGCAGAGAACATGTGTTCTCAATAGCTATGTAGCTGGCTTTTCACTGCTAAGGCCTGTGTAAGAGCTTTAAGTCTCAGATCACTAGGGGGTTTAACCTGGAAGGCTGTCTGCTGCTCCTGAGGGCTTTTCCCTCAGGCAAGGAGCTATTTTTATGTGGCCTTAAGAGATTTAAGAGATGACCTGTGCGATAAATGGGACTCAGCAAAGTCTATGGGCCCTAACAGCTTCAGAAAAGACAAAGGCTATGGTAGCCTCAGTGAAAACAGAGATAGCTAGGCCTCTGGAGATGCAAACCACAGCTGACTGACCTTGAATGATATAGACAGGTTTTAAAGGAAGGAAAGTGTCTTTCCATTCTTGGGTTTTTCAAGTTAGTAGATAGGATAATACTTCTACTTTTAAATTGAAATACAGCTTAGTTCTTAGTTCTGGAATGACAAAAGAGTAATTAAGTGAGAGTCAGCTTCTAGCATTAAATTCTGAAAGCCAGACCTCATAGTAATCCCTGACTCCCTGTATTTACCTGTTTGTGAGACCCTCCTCTTTAGGGCAGGGTGTATTTAATAACTTACTTGTAACAAATACAGCAAATGATGGTGAAGAAAAACACTACAAAAGAGCAGGAGTGGAAGCTGAAAGGTCACTTAGAAATAAATGTAATATGTTGACAGATGATGGTCATTTGGACAAGGTATTTAGTAGAAGCTGATGTTTTAGTAAGCTTTTTCACTGCTGTCACCAAAAGACCTGACAAAAAAAAAATTAGAAGAGAAAAACTTTATTTGGGGGCTCATAGGTTTCAGAGGTCTCAGTCCATAGATAGCCAGTTCCATTCCGTAGGGCTCTAGGTGAAGCAGAACATCATGGTGGAATAATGTGGCAGAGGAAAAGTAGGTGAAGACATGGCCACCAAGGAGTAGAGAGAGACTAAGCTCATCTCAAAAATATATACCCCAAATGCATGTCCCCAATGACACACCTTCTCCAGCAACACCCTACCTGCCTATAGTCACCACTGAGTTAATTCCTATCAGAGGATGTTATGGCTTAGATATGCGGTGTCCTCCAAAAGCTCATGTGTGCAACAATGTAAGAAAGTTTAGAGGTGAAATGATTAGGGTATGAGAATCTTAATCCAATCAGTGATTTAATTCAATAATAGGAATTAACAGAATGGTAACTGAAAGCAGGTAGGGTGTGGGCAGAGGAGGTGGGTCTTTGGGTGCATGCTTTTGGGTACATGTTTTGTCTTGATGAGAAGATCTCTTTCTCTGCTTCTTGGTGCAAAGTCCTGAACCACTTCCCTTCACCTTACTCTTCCACTATGACATTCTGCTTCATCTCGAATCCTGAGAAATGGAGCCAGGTATCTATGGACTAAGACCTCTGAAACCATGAGCCCCCAAGTAAACTTTTCCTCCTCTGTGTTGTTTAGGCATTCATTGATGAAATATGTAAAGACCTAGAGGAATGTTTTATGATAATGGGCAGCTGAATTCATATGCTAAGATCAGTCTTTTTTCAACCAGAAAACTTCTTTAGAGGAGTTAATGGCCTTCAATCAGTTAGATCTAAGATGGTAGAGGGGAAGTTTTCCTGCTAACACTTGCCAAATTCATGCTCAGTAACACCACTGGTAGATAGAATTTGGCCATGGGAGAAACTTATGTCATAGTAACTGACAAATACTACAAATTTCTTTCTAGAGAGAAATAATCATAAAACACATGGAAAAGGTCAATTTCTAAATAGGGCTTGTTTTATGAACCCTATCTTCACTAAGCACTCAACTCTATATTGGTCTACAGTTTTGATTTAAAATAATCATAATCCTTGTTTGCACTGCTACATCTTCAGAAATTGCCTAACTCGGACTTTTCCCCCTTCAACCATTCTAGCATCCCGACGTCAGATCAATTTTTCTGAGACATGGTTCTTTATGTCCAGCCTTTGATGAAGGATTTCAGGGTTACAAGTACAGCACTGAATGAATTCTACACTTCTTAGACTGTCATTTAGACCTGCCAAAGAACAACCTTTTCTTTTCATTCTTATCATCCTTACTTACTTGAGTCCAACTGTCAAGACAATTATCAGCTGTTTTCTAACAATAGTTTTAACAACTATTATCATCACCACATTTAACTTTCTTTTAGCCTTAATTCTCTTTCCACCTGAGCATTTGGAAATGGCCTTCTCTAGTAAACCTGGTATCAAATATCATTAATCCTTTACAACTAGGGTCAAATGCTCACTTCTCCATAAAAACTTCCCTAATGTCTTCAACAGTAAGCATTACTGCATTTCTCTGAACTCCTACATTGCCTTCACCTCTTTGGTGCTTCTAACATGTTTTATCTAATTTTATTATGCTTTGTGAGTGTGTATACATCCAATTTCCTTGATAAATTTCAAGCTCCCTATGAATAGTGCATATATATTACACATAGTACACATGCATTCCTTAGAGTATAGGATAAAAAGGCTTTCATACAGTAGATATAGAAAATACCCATAAACTAATTGTTCCCCTTTAATATTTCTTTTAAGGAGTACCTCACATTATCTTATTGCTACCAGATTTGAGAAGCATTATGTTAATTAGCAAGTGAATGAATGAATGTTGAACTTGGTCATATCTTTTGAAACTTTCTGTATAAAGATTTTTTGAAATAGCAATAAATGGACTTTAATGAGTAAGGGGAAAATGTAGTGTCTAAATAAAAGAGTGGGGATGTATTGACATTTTTTTAGTCAGTTCTTTAAAAGATCTAATAAAGATCTAAACAAAATATTTTATTTTGGTCTGTTGGACTACTTATTTTACTTCCATGTTTTAAATCTATACTAAACTTTATTATGTATTTTGAAATATTTTTCCTATCTTATAAATAAATTAGAGGAAAATTCAAAGGTTTATAATTCTGTAGTCCTTATCTACTTCCTCTCTGGACACTTTCATCGTGAACTTTACAATATGGTAGAGAGTATTGAAATTCTTGATGCAGACCAGTTAGTCATTTGGCATGCTCTGTTAAAATGTTCCTTTTGGGGTCCTGCTGAAAAGATTGCAACTCAGTAGGTCTATAACACGGTCTAGGACTCTGTATTTACAACATGTATCCAATGACTTCTTTCTCCAAGAGTCTGTAGACTCACTTTGAGAAATGGGACTGAGGTTCTCTGAAGCAGGAACGTGCTATAAACCCCAGGATGCATCCATTGGTTCATAGCTCTTTGCTCACACTAAATATCTTAGCCCAGAAAGCTCATTAACTGTATCCACCACTTCCCACAGAGTTACCTCATTTTCTTTCCCTTCACTGTGCAGTCAACCCTTAACTAGTATGCTGTCACTCATTTTTGTCTAGTTGTAATGGCCATTGTGTCAGTGCTATAATTGAACCCAGTGTATCACTATTTAAGTTTTAATCTACTACATGAAAACAAAAATTGTACATTTATGAGGTACCATTTGATGTATACTCTGTGCAATTCGTAATGGAGGATAACCATATGTATGTCTTCAAGCATTTTTTAAAGGTGAAAACATTAAAATCTATTCTTCTAGCTTTTTAAATTATGGAGTGCAATATTGTTATTCATAATCATCTGATGGAGTAGAACAACAGAACAGCTCACTTTTATCTATCTATAACTATACCCTAGTATCTATTTATCAACCTTTCCCGACCCCACCCTCCCCATTCTTTCCCCAGCCTATGGTAACCATCATTCTACTTGCAACTTATTTTAAACTCGACATATGAGAGAGATTATGCAGTGCTTGTCTTTCTGTTCCTGACATACTTCACTTAACATAATGATATCCTATTCCACCCAAATTGTTATGAATGACAGGATTTCATTCTTTTTTTTTTTTTACAAACAAATAGTTTTCCATTGTGAATATGTACCACATTTTCTTTATGTCTCTCTTCTCAAGTGATTCTTGAACTGTTTAGTTTATGTCTCAGCTCTTTTATTTACTCATTGTGTCACTTTAGGCCAGTTGCATATCCTCTTTGGACAATTGATTTCCTTCTGAAAAATGGCAACATTAATAGAACCCATTTTGTTAGGCTGTTGTGAGAAAAAAAAAATGAGGAAAAACTAGTAAAAATGGAGTTGGTATACCCGATGGGCTGAGTAAGTGCTACGTTTTAGTGATTATCATGCTTTATTAAAATTATTTTTATATGTCTGTCAGCTAAGAATGTAAGTCAACTTCACAACAGCTTACTGTGCTTTTCATGTTTACATCATAGAAACTACCATTATTATTCACTTAGGATTTATTATGCAACTGAATTTAGATAATCAGGTTCAAACAAAGCCAAGTGTTTACTTTGGAAAGCCCTTATTTTGGTGAGTTCTGCTTATCAGAACTTATGTAACTTTCTTTTCATAGCTTTATCAAAAAATAGCAGTTTATCATTAATTTTAACTATAATAAAACATCAGCATATTAGAATATCCATCTTGTCATTAAAACTACAATGAGGCATTTTTTAATAATTTTTGAATATAGAACAGCTTGGCAAGAACTAATCAGTTACTGTGAATGTAAATAAATTTAGCTACAGAACACAGGTGCATATATCTATGGACATTATTCACCTAGACTAGGGGCATAATTTATTTTCAATTAAAATGAAATGAAAATATAAAATCAGCATGATTCTAAGCCAACCTTAATGTTTACTGCCTATAAATTAAAGCTTGTTGCTTTATAATTACTGATATTTATAAAAATATAACAATGAGTTTTATAACAATATAACAAATGAGTTTTTAATAAGGATATGTATTTAATTCAAGAAAACACAGAATTTTATTTATTAAAATTATTATTTAAAATTAATCATTAAAGTAATTTAAATAGTATTGAGGCATTCACTTATTCCCCTAGGATTCTAGATCTTTTGTCATATCCATTTCTGAATAATCAATCTTAATATGACTATGCACATAATAGAGTGGTTGCACTCACAAAGTATGATGGAAATCTTATGCTACAATGTAAAGATTCAAAAATAGAAATATCACTAGTTAGAGCATCAATGTGTAAGTATTTAGTTCAATAATATGAATAAATGAAATAAAATAAAATGTCCCAATGAAAAAAGAGAACTTGTTTTCCCTTCTGACATTCAAAACTGCTCAGATTCACTTAAAGAGCTAATGAAAGTCATGAGACCACAGATAATTCTCATATCACCATAAGCTCACAATCAGGACTGTTACATGTTCCTCCTCTGTAAACAAGGTTTGTCCCATTCTTTACGCCTTTCAAGATCTATATATTTCGAGTGTTACTTAACACTTTCATGTGTTACTTACCAGTGGGGATATGTTCTAAGCAATGCATGGTTAAGCAATACTGTCACTGTGAGAGTATCAGAGCACTTAAATCCAGATGGCTACAGTGTCACTAGGCAGTGTAGTCATATGAGAGCAATATGATATATGCAGTCCACAGTTGACCAAAATGTCCCTACGTGGCACATGATTAACAGTATCTACCCAGAGTAAGCTCATGAAGAGAACTTTTAAGATCTGTTTCTGCTTCAAGCCCTAGGACTCAATATGCCCCCAAATTGATAATGTACAATAAAAGTACAATACTATTATCTAATTTCTACAAGTTGGTGATTTGGTTTATACATTAATTCTCTATAATATTACACTGTACTCGATGCACTTAAAATTTCTTTAGCCTCACATCACAAAATCCATCATTTATGCCCAAACTTTTATTGAAAATTGATGAACTTATCAAGTTCACATTACTGGAAGCTTTTACTCAAAACACTGTATCCTGTACACTTTAATTTCTTTTTAAATTTTATATCTTTTAATTCCCCCAATGGTTGGCAAAGCATTTAAAGATAAGAAAAAAAAATCTGGATGAGCACACATAAGAAAAGTCTTTTCTAATTCTGTTCTCCCTACATGCCCTCTAAAGACAAAAGAAAGCAACAGCTGTAGCTCAGTAGCAGAATGCTTGCCTGGCATGTGTGAGGCACTGGGTTCAATCCTTAGCACCACACAGAAATAAACAAATAAAAAATAAAGGCATTCCGTCCATTTACAAATATAAAAAAATATTTAAGAAAGAATGCAAATTAGTGGTAAACTGTAGCTCACTGGCATTCATATTTGATAAGAAAGTAAATGATTTCCAAACATATTTTCTATTCTGTAAAATTGAAGATGGTGGCCAGCATTTTAAGAATGCTGTATTTAAATTGGTCTCATAAATTAAAACACACAGACGCACAGATCATGCAGTGAAAAGGTGCCAAATTGCACTGCCTTAATGGAGCTGTTTATATTGAAGGGAATGTTTGGCAGAGGTTGGCACATTTAATAGGCACTCTGACTCTTTGTAAAAATTTTAAGATTTTAAAAGTGCCTTGCAGCTCCGGAAATTTTCGTGAGGGGAAAAACAATAAACCGACATGCAATCATTTTCCATGCCCCGTCCCCTCCAGAAAATAAGGCCTTTTGAATCCTCAGGTTTGTCTGTGGCACAAAGTATCCCATTGGCCCTGGGAGTTAGGGAGAACACAAAACATACTCAAGTTTTCTGAGCTACTTTCAATCGACCTTTTCTCTTAATTAAGCAGGGAAAGTTAGCAAGGTACTGAAGACGGAATAAATCAGCATCCCGCCAACACTAAATGACTATCTACTCAAACTCTGCAGCTTCCTGACTGTAAGCAGCTCATAACATAAATAAAAGTTTCTACAGAGAAAAAACATAAGTTGTGCTTTTAAATTAATCTCTTAAACATGAAGTCTCAAACCCTGGTAATTAGCAAAGTACCTAATTCATGATAAGTGCTCCATAATTATTACTCTTCCCACTCAACAAGATGATGCAGCAAATTTGGAATTAATTTCACAATTTCTGATTCTGAGTTCAGAGTCTACATCTACCACAGTAGCCATTATTCTCTTTCAGGTAATTTATCTTACTTATGACTGTTAAGGTAACAAAAATTCCTAAATCACCATCACACTTTCATTGTCATGAAGATTGTTCACAGGGTTTTTAACATGTTTGTGCCCTTGTGCTAACCATTATTTAAAAAAACGGACAGTAATTGTCCTTCTTCACCTTCCCTCCCCCTTTTCTCTCTCCTTCTTTCTTTCTTTGTTCCGTGTTCTCTTTCTGGTTTATTCTTTTTCTCTCAGTATTAACTAGTATTATATTAGGGTGATTGAGACAAGGAAAGGTAAGTGAAAATTGATGACCTTATCAAGTTCATATTATTGGAAACTTTTATTCAAAGCACTGCATCCTTGAACTTAACACTTTAATTTCTTTTTAAATTATACATCTTTTAATTCCCCCAATGGTTGGCAAACATATAAAGATAAGAAAATCTGGATGAGCACACATAAAAAAAAAAAAGCATTTTACAATGACTGCTAAAAGTTACACTATGTAAGTGGCCAGAGTGGGATTAGGCGTCTGAGGGCTTGAGTCAGGTATCTTGAAAGAGAAAATAGGGAACTTCAGAAGAAAGCACATTACTTCATATTCTGGGGCCATAGTTTATGTGGTGTCAGTTTAGCAGGAAATTGAAAGTTTAATCTCAAATAATCATTTCAGGAAATATAATAACCAAAAATTGCTTAGAGAGAGAGAGAGAGTTATAAAAAAATTAAAGAGGTAACAATGTGATTTCTGCCTGCGGGAAAGGATGAGATGATGAAGAGAGGAGGTCCTGTGGCCTACGGTCTCTGTGACTTTGGAAGAAAGGATGAGGAAATTAGGATAAGAGGAGACAACAAAAACGAACTTAGAGAACGGAAGAATATCTGCCATGCAGAACAAGAAGCTTCTCTGAGGCAGAATTTATGATCAGTTTGAAAGGACGATGATTATTTCTTCCAGTGGGAGAGTTTTGGACAGACAATACAAGAAACTATAAAAGAGACCCTTCTTTAAGGGTTAAAAAAAATGATGACAATTGTCCTGTAAAGGAGCCGTGATTGGATCACACGTGTGACTAATTAAAACAAATAAAACAAATAAAAATAAAAGAAGAAGCAGTGATCATCAAACTAGACTCACATTTGAAATAGTGATGGAGCAAGCCAACTAGCATTTGGTCTGTTCTCTTCATCTTTCTCAAGTGTTCCTTGACCCCTGCTATTAGTTGGATGTGGTTCTTCCTCAACAGGTTCATGTGTCATAAGCTTGGTCCCCTATATTGAGAGGCAGTGAGAACTTTAAGAGGCTGTGGGCTAGTGAGAGTTGGGTAGTTCATTTAGGGTACTGTGCTTGGGGGAGAGTGAGATGTTTTTGTGGTACTCTGAATTAGTTACTGAGAGAAATTGTTATAAAAGAGCTAGTCTGGCCTTTTCCTGCACTCTGGTATCTATCAGGCCACATGATCCCTTCATGATGGCACTTGCCATCATGAAGGCCCTCACCAAAATAGTCACCACACTGTTTGATCTATCAGCCTCCACCACAAATGTAAGATAAATAAAGATATTTTCTTAATAACTTTCCTAGCCTCAGGTATTTCATTATAGTAACAGAAAATGGACCAATATAGTCCCATCTCCTACCACAGTCCTCTAATTCTCTTTCTGTGTATTGTGACTTCAATTATAATTTATTATTATATTTATTATACTAATATTTTTAGGGATTACCACCAACTGCAGAATATTAGTTTCTGACAGTAATCATTTCTGCTGGCTCCACAGACTGCTTCCATATGTGACACCTGCATTGACCACTATATTTTAACCAGCTCTGTATATGCCTTACCCAAGTTCATGCTTGTTTTGCTTCTAAAGACTTAAAACTTTATAATTCATCCTTCAGAAGATTACCCTGCAAACTGTTTTCTTCTTCTGTAGGAGTTATTAGATGATCCTGGGCAGCAGTATTACCCTTCCATCCCTCACCTGCCTCCTGTTCTGTGCAATAGAATTATAAGGCAATTCCCTTTACCTACAGTTAGAACAAACTCTGAGGTGTAATTTATCTTCCAGAACTTTCCACAGAATCAGGATGTTTCTGGAACTTCAAGTGAGATCTCTCTATTCCCTGACTCTTGTCTTCCTGTTACAGTTTTCTCCACTCTTATTGGCTTCTCCTGGGAGCACTTACCGTCAATCTCTCACACCTGAACTGTAAGCTCAGGTTCTACTAATTAGAGCATCCAATCTATGGCACTCCTTGAATCTGGGTACCATGATAAATTATTTTTGAGGACTCAGCACCAAGCCTGTCCCTGGCACAGAGCAAATATTACATTAAAGACAAGAGAATAACATTTGTATTGGATGTTATAAGTCTTATTTCAATTTTATCTATATTAATAAACATTTAAAAAATAACTCTTTTTTTAACCAGATACGTTGGGTAGTATAAAGGATTGTTTTTGAAACATGGAGAACTTCTAGTTCCTTAACATACCACTATTTACTTAGACAACTTAAACTGTGACCTATTGAATGCCCAAGAGTATTCAGAATTCCAAATAATTTGTTCATCATTCCAAAAGGGCAAATGTAACCTTGCTTCCCCCTCTCCAAATCTTTTTCTGTGTTTTATGTATTAATTTGAATGTGAAAAGATTGATAGAGGAAATATCTTTTAGTTTGAACTCATATATATTTTCAGCATTTCCAAATACTAAAATATCACAAGTCCTTGAAAACAGAATTAAGTACAAATTAAGAAAGTCTGTCAGCTCTAAGTGGTTAGGTAAATGTGTGTGTGTGTGTGTGTGTGTGAGTGTGTGTGTGTGTGTGTGTGTGTGTGTGTGTGTGTTTTTACCATGGCCTACTTGGCATATGTAAGAGTGTTTTAACTCAAACACTACTACTCAGGTTTACTTTATCTTTCTTAGCCTAGATACATATACATTATCTTCTAAAGTAAGAAGCTTTATAGAATGGCAATATAAAACTATTGTCAGATATGCATTTGAGTAAAAAATTTTTATAGTCACTCTTAAGGTGCCTCAGAATCTGAAAGCACAATCAATCTATCAAATAGTAATTTTATAAATAACTTGCGTGACCAAGGTAGATATTTCTTTTCTTTTTTTTTTTTTTAAAGAGTGGGAGAGAGAGAGAGAGAGAGAGAGAGAGAGAGAATTTTTTAATCTTTATTTTTTAGTTCTCGGCTGACACAACATCTTTGTTTGTATGTGGTGCTGAGGATCGAACCCGGGCCGCACGCATGCCAGGCGAGCGCGCTA
The DNA here is from genome assembly GCF_001458135.2 of Marmota marmota marmota. Classification (NCBI taxonomy): domain Eukaryota; kingdom Metazoa; phylum Chordata; class Mammalia; order Rodentia; family Sciuridae; genus Marmota; species Marmota marmota. The sequence goes on along the minus strand of NW_026000057.1, from coordinate 22,364,060 downwards.
CCACTTGAGCCACATCCCCAGCCCCACAAGGTAGATATTTCATTTAAAGGGTTTAAAATTTCCACAGATGCATCTGTTAAGTAGATTTGTCATATTTTTCATCTAAATATATGAATAAAATGATTTAATATTGTGAAAACAGGTTCACAGGAGAATATGAAGGCCACCATTAGGCATCATCTAGCATGGGAATTAACAAGGTCAATTTACTTGAATTATCTCCTAGGTCGTCTTTACTTTTCCTAGGGGCTAATATTAATTGCAACTTTTGAATTCAGTATATTTGCATTAAGGTACAGAGATATGATAAGGTAACAAGTGTATAATTTTGTGGCAATTAGTGCAATAAGTCTAGCAAATGATTTCAAATAATCCTTGTGACATTATGGAGTATATATTATTAAATGTTCTCACAGAAGTCTAATGTACAGCATTTTTATATTTTATAGATTTTTCAGAAAGAGACCACACACACACACAATTTAAATATTGAGAAATTATTTAGTAAAGAATAGAGACCACATAAGGGTATAAAAACGACAATAAAGGGTAGGGGAAGATGTGGAAGTCTTGGGTGATTTTCCTTGGCCACAGTTCCTTAAGGAGGTATACAGACATCCTTGACACTTGCCTCAAGGTAAACTCCAGAGTTAGGAAAATAGGCTAATGCTGACTACTGCTCTCAGATATTTTGGCCTTATCCACTATCTCAGAAAAAAAAATGTCCACTAATAATCTATGCTTTTCCATTTAAGGAAATGTTTATGAATATCAAGTTTTCCTGGTTTTTGAACAAAACTCACCATCAGCCAGGCCACCTTGATATAGGTGTGTGGTGGGAATGGGCTTCAGAGTTAGATCAAAGTAAGAACCTAGGTATCACTGAAATATCTCTCTCTCACTTTCAGAAAAGTATTTCCCTAGAGTATGAAGTAATCATGGTTCATGTTGGGCAACTACTGATCATGAAATATATGTTCTCAAGAATTTTATACTAGAGACATTTAACATTGAGAGAAGAGAATTCTGAAGTGCTTCTGTGAATAATATACTCATGTCTAACATACCTGGAAAAGAACTATTCTTCTTTCTTTTCTCATAATTGTGAATATCTTCTCTGAAGGAGCTGAAACTATTTTGCTAGTAGTCTGGGAGAAAGGCAATGGGCCAGAAAATTATAATAGTTTTAGACCCAGTTATGAGACATAGTTTCTTTTACTTTTTAAAAGTACTTGGTTGATGTTTTGTGATGACAGAGATCCATCACTAGAAATAAGCTACCATGAGGAACAGTCTTCAAAGTATTCAATTGGCAGAAGAAAGGAGATAAAACCAGGGTGAGGAGACTCCACTTTACTCTTCAAATCTTGTGGATACTGACCCTTATGGTGTGGTTTTGAAGCATTTGTCCAAATGTTTTCTCATTTGGGGAACTGTGAGAAACTTTCAGAACATTGGTGTTTGGGCTAATTCTTGAAGCTTTCAGTTAAGTCCTTAAGGAAGAGTTTTGCTTGGATTAAAATTTATTCACTGGAAAGCAGGGAAGGGATTAAATACAGTAATGCCTAAAGAGATTCTTCATGTTTCTGGCTACAATTTAAACTTATTTAAAGACCAATAATTTGAAATTTTGGGGGTTAGAAGAGTCAAGTTTTTCACTTCAAGATATAGATAAGAGCAGAGATAGGGAAACTAGGTGGGAATATTTGATTGAAGTAAAAAGAAATAATTTAACTTCATATTTCTACCAAATTCCTTTAGTTAAGAACTGTTCACCTAGTAAACAAAATTTATTTATGAAATGCAGTTTGTGAAGTATAGAGTCATTTAGAGTGAAATCCTATAATTAAACCAATATTCCTCCCACTAAATCTCACTCATAGAAAGGGGGTTGTTAAAGTTGTGCAGCCTGAAAGGAAGCTATTTTACCATGGGCCATGGTAGATACAAAAATAAACTTGTTACTCTTCTCCTGCTCCAGTAAAATGGAGCTGCCAGATTGGCAGAGCAAGCAAGGTAGTCAAGTACCAGACTGAGAAGTATTTACTATTATTTTTCAGCAGAATACGAAACATGCTATGCATCAGTACCCAATGTTTTGTTTTCCAATTTTCTGAATGAAAATTTTTTATGGTAGTAGTCTTTCCAATTTTCCACCTATCAGAAATTGTTTATCCTGGGTAGAGAGGGAAAAACTCTTTCTTTGGCTCATAAATTGTTATATTCTAACAGGACAGAAAAGACTAAACTTAAATGCTGACCCTTAACTGGAACTTGCCTAAGTTACTATATGAGTCTTTGTTTTGCCTCATTCTGAAGAAGCTATAAATACCTTTGATGGGCATAATTACTTTTGGAAATGGCCTATAAGTGAGAAGAATGTGTGTCTTCATGCTGGATATATAAAGTATAGTTTATAGGGGTCACTTTGACACCCTTATATGCATTACATTCCTAAATGAGCAATAATTTTATTCTTCTTTCCAATTTTTTTTGTAGGAATAGATAATTCTGGAAAATTCACTGGGATCTCTTAGGAAATTTTCTTCAATCCCAAGAAGGAAATAGAGTGATAGCTCCTCTTTTTTAGGGTTTGGCAAGGTCTGCAGGAGTAGCTTGGAAATGCTGCTGCCATCTTGTTCCTGCCTAAAGTTGATGTCATCACCAGTAATCACAAGACAGAATTCTGTAAAAAGCCTGGGTCTTGGAAGACATGGCAGACCTTCAGATCAAAACATCAACTATCTAATATGTTATCACTGGGTGGAATTATGTCCAAAATTCAAATGCAACCATAACTGCTTATAACTCTTTATAAAACTAATAATATTGGTGAGTAATTATAGCCCATTCCAATTTATTTTCTATTTTTCCTTGGATCCCACAATTCTAAACCAGAAAACTGACATTTACGAAGTATTAGATAAGCCTAATTTAAAATAGAATGTGTAAAGACATCTCAGGACTTTCTTTATAGCTCTAAGAGTCTACAAACCTGAACAAATAAAAGTGAGGACAATAATAATGGATAGGATATTATCTTTTAAGTGTGTGTAGCCTGGCAGACTCTATGATAGTTGCAACCTAAGAAAATTAAAGCTTAAAAAAATCTGTATTTCAAACCTAAGTCTCTCCGATTTTGACATTATTCTTTCCCAGACACAAAATATTTTCTTGAAGAAACAGATTGTATCCAACAATAAAGTGAAATGACATAGCTATAGCCCTTGCTACACAATATTGTAAGCATGATCACTACTTTTCTAATATTGATAATGTTATAAGACTTTATTTTAAATTTTGGAAGGTGATAAGAAGCTGGTAATTCAAAACATAATAATAGAATCAATCAAACTCAGAGTATTCTTCAGAGCACAAACAAAGCATGACAATTTGAGGCTATGGGAAAGCATCTTTTGTGGAATTGCTATTAACCTTTGAAGGCTTAGAACTATATTAGAGGAAAAGACTGAAAACAAGATAGCAATTATTTTGTTTCATTCTTCCTTCAGTCAAAAAAACATGGCTCAGAAGACAATTTCAGACTATTAAAAACCACACAATCTCTTATTAATTGACTAGTTGAAACAATCTTTTCTTATTAATTTTATCAAAACCCTAATTTCACCATTTTAGGAATGTATTACTTTTTTTCTTGACTCAAATGTGTATGCTATTTTCTTTTAGACAGTTTAAAAATAAAAGCATAATTAATCATTACAACAGAAAATAGTTTTAAATACATATATTCAAAAAATAAGATGATGTTTGTTCCAAAGCAATTCAATTAGCGCTTGTCTATTTTAAAACCATTTTCATTGTACAAATTGTTAATTTCCCCTCTAAGATTTTTCATAATGAGATTATTTAGCAAATGGTAATTTTTTAAATTGTGGTTTAAAATGACTCAGAGATTAATGAAAGTCATTCTCCATTACTGTTATGAATTTAGCTAAACTATGATTTATAAGAGGATGTGGAAAATATGGATTAACTAAGAATAATATGACTGCCATTAGGCAATGCAGTCATTCATCGTAATTTCATGTTTAAAAATAACCTGTGAAAGATATATTTTGCTGTCAGATTATAAAAATTAAAGAAAATGTTTGCAAAATTTAACAATTAAATTTAGTCACACATTTAGGGTTATTTAGTAATTCACAAAAAAAAGAGAGACTATACAACAACATTTATATAGTCACCAAATTCTGAGAATTTACATAAGTTGTTACATATTCAAGAGAAAACTAGCCATGGATCTCCATGGACATTACTAGTGTTCAACAATAGCCAGTTCCTTGTAACAAGGCAGGAGACAGACTCTTCCTTTCTCTCTTCCTTGGGTAACACTTAGCACTAGTGCTGGGTATATGCACTTCCAGAATAGAGCTCAGGTGAGCCAACATGAGCCGGATATGTGTTCTATTGGGAAGCTGTGGTGACTAGGGAGATGAAGCTGTAGGCTATAATGTGCCATCAATAGCTCAGGGCCCTAAATGATTTGTGGAATCAGCATACTCACTACATAACTGACATATAACAAAGCAACAAGTAAAATTTTGTTTTGTTAAACTGCTGAGACTTTGCATTCATCTCTTAGTGACCTAACATAACCTATCCTGACTGATATGATACAACTCTCTGTAATGTTAAGATAAGGAGAAAGAAGCCAGTCCAAGATAAGCTACCTGAAGCCTTGATTAAATAATTAAGATACACTCTAATATTAGAAATCATAAAACATCATTTCAACGTAATGTTTTGTGAAAGTAAGCAAAATAACCACTCATATAATTAGGTGTACCACCAGCATTTGCTGAACATATGACAAAATACACCACTAAAATTTTCCTGCATATTTAGAGCACATTTGCTACATGTAATTTTAAAAGCATGTATTTTAGTACAACATTCTTCCAAGAAATATTATCTTTCATTTTATTTTTATTTCAAGCAAAGCACAGATCATCTCCAGGTTGAAATAAGCCTTAAATAAGCCTGTGAGTAATAATTTATAAATAATAGATTATATTTCTTGATTTGTTTTAATTTTTTTTCTGTCTTGCATCTTTCTTTCCCCCTAATTTCCTCTGAAAACTCATCACAACTCTTTGAGATAAGTGCTATTAGCAATCACCATTTATTAATGAAGTATGGGTTAAAATAACTTTTTCCAGGTTATCCTGATAGTAAATGTCAGCACTGCGATTTGAACCCAGGCAGTTTGGTTTCAAAGACTACATTCATATATCCTAAGCATAGGTTATATTTATTCAACAATCCACTGAAAATTAGCTATAATAACATGAAACAATATTTTGTTTATAAAAGTAATTAATCTTTGCTTTTCATCCTGAATCAGGTTCCTGTTTCCTGGTGGTGAATTGCACATAAACTCAACTATTTGTTCACCTTCTATAATACTTATAAAACTCAACAATCACTCACATACAGAAATAGCACATTTTTCACAGACTGTGTGAAAGAAGTGGAGAAATCCGATGGCGATATCATCAAAGGGTGCCATTTAAGATAGGTAAATATTACAATAATGTGGCCTCAAAATCCATTGAAACTCTGTGGACTGAATGTGTTAATTTCTTAGTGATTAGAGAAATGCATTTTTAAATGTGAAATATAATTTTTGTGCAGAAAGAAAAGTGATAAATCTGTTTCTTCCAGTCAGAAAAGGTTCCTGACTACCACCTTCTTCCCAGTCTCTCACCACCTCCTTCTTCTTTTCACTTTTGTACCTGCTTTTTATAAGGATGAGTTGGTCACTTGCTGTCAGGCTTGATGATTTTCCCTTCATCATGTCCTGCTTTCCTCTAACAAGATGCCTGCATCTCAGATAATGTACAGCCTGCCTTGGGATTTCAGACTATGTAACTGCATCAGAAATATGAATAAATGATTCCCCTTGGGACTAAGGAGCTCCAACATGGCAGTATAAGGACAAATACAAATTTAAAATAAGGGACAATTCTTTCTGTGGAAAGACACTCAATTTCCCCTTCTCCATTTTCTTAGAGCATGTACTCCAGAAAACTTGTAACTCTAAGTACCTTTTCCATTCTTTGAAAAGTCTATAAATTGTTTTAAAGCTAGGTAGGCCTTTGTCAGCATTCTGTCTTGACAGTAGCTTTCTCAAGGACCTGGGAATTATCCCTTTGAAGTATAAACTTGGGAATTACTGCTCTCATTTCCCAGCTCCTGTGAGAAGTTGAAAGTCCAACTCTGCAAGGGACCTTGATCCATGTTGCAAAACTACTGCCATAAAGACACCCCAAGTCTCCTTCTCCTCTGGATCAAGCCCACTAGTTAATAAGGATAGTCCCCCAATTACCAGGAAACCTTTGAAAGAACTACACATGATAAATAATGTTGTCTAGTCTTCTTTATTTGAGGACTAGTTACTATTTATCTTGAAAACATGTAAACAACAACGGGCTACACCTGCTTGCTTATGCAGAGTGAGGTTCCTGGCTTTTCAGTGTCTTAGGGAAGTGATTCACCTGTGTTTCCCAACACATTCAGGCTCAATGTTTGTTCCATAATAAAAATGATTTCCTTGTTACCTTTGTGGAGAGAATTTCTGGATTGGGAGAAGACTTTGACCTTAATTATATTTTCCTAATAGGTAAATGTGCCTCATCCAGATAAGGATTTTGTGTCCTATTGTGACACTCAGGAATTCACTTAATTGTTTTCAAATATTAACAATCCATGTCATGTTTTAATTATTTCAAAGTTGGTGATAAATGGTAATCCAATAAGTGACATGTTATTATACATGCATATGCACAGATATCTGGCCATATATGATTTATAATCATCACACAGTAAAAATAATTTTTCATAGAAACAGGGCCTAAAATTTTGAATTTAAAAAATCATATAGTGCAAAAATATATAAATAACAGGCAGCAATAGTTGACCCTTCTGTTTTCCTGTAACAGTTGAAAACTAAATATTACTTTATCATATTAACTATTGTACATAAATGCTGGTACACTTCACCACTGTCCCCAGAAATGTTGACCCCCTATTGAGTAAAGGGGAGGTCAAGTATTTTTTTTTTAAGCCTGTAATAGTTCACTGTCCCTTTTCAGCTGTTAATAGGTACTTAATGCCTGTCCAATGATTAAAGAGTATCCATGCTTCTCATTGGTCAGGACTGCATACTGAATATTTTAGGTTCCCTGGCCACCTGAGAACTCCTTTTTAGACCCTGTTGCTTTTTGTATTGGCCACTAAGGGATAATAGTTGCTTGTTTCTTTGGAGAATTTCCTTTTGCCTATGAAAAAACTCCTTCCTATAAGCCCCCTATAAGCCCCCTTCCCCCAATTCAATAGTGGATATACAAAGTTACTAAATGCTAGCTCCTTTGTCTCAAGTTGAGACAAGCCAAATGGTAAATCATACTGTAGAGTTTCCTCTTCTACCCATGGCATTGGGCTAGACCCAGATGGCAGAAAAGACCACCTTCCTGCTTAGGGATTTCACCTAATCTCTTTCTTTCTCTCTCTTTCACTAACCATGAAGAGATCATGTGCAACTGAAATCCTCAAGGTCTTTTCCTAAGAAGCCCAATCTGACATATCATGTAGAGTATAGAAAATTTAAAAGTAAGCAGTAAGCAATTCTGTTAATATTAGTTGCAATTCTCAGCATCTTGGCTCCTTTTAATTCATGAGACTGTAATACATTTCACCTCACTAAAATAAATCTACTAAATACTTTTACAAAGGGCAATGAGAGAATTTTCAAAGTAAGACATGGTATGGAAATATAATCTGCAAGGTAGATATTATAATTGTAGGGAAGGATCATTCAAGAATGCTTTTCTTAAAGAATAGATATATTTTGTAGAAATTGTTTTACATATAATAAAGTCCAAATAAAACATTTTAGAGATTTTGGCAATTTCTTTTAAAATAAGAACATTTTATTGATCTGCAACAATGAGTAAACATTCTGATGACAGTTGTTGACTAATATTAGAACTTTTCCTAACTAAACTTATATACCAATTTGAAAAGCATATTTATCTACTTCATATTTTTTTCTTCTAGTCAAAAAATAGAAGAGAGAATCCAGGAAGAAAACAGCATTCTTTCACAAAAACTTCCAGGCAATGTCTCCAAAAATTTGCAGAAAGTTTGGTTCAAGTCTGAGTTCTTAACAGGTCATCTAAATGATGCTTTCCTTTCCCACAGTATATCAAAATGAAACTTATTAGGCATGGCATGACAGTTTTTTACTAAATGATGTTTACTCCAAAATATCAAAAAGAGAATTTTCTTTACAGGTGCTCTGCATAGCCAGTGAGAGTTCAGTAGATTTACTAAAGCTGTCCAAATGTGCTTACCGACCCACTTCAACATTTTTCTTCTTTCTTAAAGTCACATTTTAAAAAATCATACGTGAACATATGCTGAATAATTCCCTCGGGGTCTTCTCTTATCTAATGTCTGTTCAGTGTAGATTAATATCTGACCATATGTTGTAATCAAACTGCTTACTTTATGAGGAAAAATATAATTATAAAAAATTTGAGAATTTCAAAGAAGAGGCAGAGGAGGAGGACGTGGAGAAGAAAGCCTGGGAGAAGGAAGAAGAAGAAAATGTATATGACCTACTACACTTTTAGCCCTTTACTTCTCATATTTTCTCTTTAAATATATGTTTATAAAATATGCATTATTTGAGTTTACTATGTTTTAATTATATATTGTATTTTTAGACTTGATATTTCCATTGTCTATCTGCAGTAAAAAGAGAGTTTTCATTCTCAAAGTCCATTATGTTTTGCATTCTCTCAGGGCATTTACTATTTTATATCTTGTACAATAGTTATATGTGTACAAGACTGACATCTTACTTTTATTAGTAGCCTAAGGCAGGAACGAATTGACTAATTTTTGCATTCTCTAAATGTTTAACAACACATATTATACATCTAATTTTTAATAGAGTGGTCCAATCAAATTATGCCAAAGTGATAATACCAACTTTGTAGTTATGACTAGAGAGCTGATCTAAATAAAATAATTACCAAAATAACAACTGCCAAACAATTGCTTAAAATCTGAAATCACTATTCTTAGAAAGGTTTTTCATCTATGAATTTAATTATTTTAATCAAGATGTACTTAAAAATACATTTAATCTCATATCCCCATATCAATATTCTTTGAAAGCTTTTTAATCTATTCAGATAATTATTTTAATCAAGATTTACTTGACAACACACTTAATCTCATATCCTCTGCTAATGAATATTTTATATCTTTGTGATATATTTAAAAAAATTTAGCATATAATACTCTGATACCTTTAGAGTATTTTATTCAACCATAATAAATTAGAATGAATTCTGAGACATTCAACTTACAAAACATAAAAATGATCGTTTAAGTGGTTTCAAAACACTAGTTTTATAGTCTGAACTAAATGGCAAGAGGCCAGCATTTTGGGAGACAGCTCTTTATCTTAAAAAGTTTTTACTCTGCTGCAAATTGAGTTGTACAAGGATATTTCCCAACTGAAGGGTGCTTGGAGGAGAGAGCTAAAAAAGAGATAGACAGTTTTCCAATAACAGAAGTGACAGTATATTTCTTCTGCCTCACTCTAGGTGACAGTAGATATTTATTGTGACTACTATACCTAGAAAAACCATTTGACCTCCTTTGTTTTTAGTGACAAATACATTTCTCAAGAGCATTACTTCTAGAAAATCATGGCTCGTTTTATTAAAGAAAAGAATAATCCATCAGGAAAGTCAATGTTACTAGGATTGGCATCTTTGGATCTAGCAAACTCACTTAAACTGTAACTTATTTTCCCATCAACTATGTTGACACAGAAGCTCCACAATACACAAGCAGAATTACCTGTATCTCCAAGGTTGATATTATTTCCTATATAGTAAAATTAGAGCAAAATTGCATATGTAGAATTATTAAATTTCGCATATATATCCAATCTGAAAACTGTTTACTGGCGTTTCTATAATATTTAATCTTATGTAAGTAGGTAAAAAAATGTTAGTAGTTGCCATTTACTAATAATAGCTATTTCAAATGCTTATAGTAAACTAACTCGTTTAATCTTCACAGCTACCTAGTGAAATGATTGCCAGTGCCATTATTTTCACTTTGCAGCTGAAGAATCTGAACACACTGAGTTTAAAAGTCACCTGTTTAACCACAGGCCAGTTCTGTACTGACACACCTCATGCCACAGTTTTTGTTCTTAACCACTGTGGTGAACCCACCTTCATAAACTGGAGTAAGTGGCCAAGGAAGGAAATGGTTGACTTTTCATACAAGCTCTAGATATCACTGGGCTTTGCTCAGTATCCATGCTACCACCCATAAGTAAAGACATGTAGTTCTTTCCTACTGAATATCCTTTCCTACTGGACTGCTGGAAAAAAATACACCCACTTCCAAGAGATTATTAGGGCTCATGGTTTTCTTTACAAATCTTTAGTCAACTAAATCAATTTTTGCTTTTTACCACTACTTTCTTCCATCTCTCCACTGTTCCCATCTCCATTATGTTTTCTGTATACTTTCCTGATCCATGTGCCTGAGTGTTTCTTTACCTCCCAAATTCTCTATCTAACCTTTGGAATGTCCAGAAAGGAACCAGGACTGCTGACACTCAGTCATGCTGTCACTATTATGAGTGACTTCAATGTCTACATGAATAGTTAAAAAAAAAAAAAAACTTGAAAACTTAGTTTCTTGGCATTCTCATTGGCAATGGAATTCTACCAACATGGTAGGTAGAAATTTGGTCTCAATACCTATGAGCATGGTTTCTAGATTGTGAATAAGTTTGTAGATGATGAATAACAAATGGCAATAAGGACTTGTAATTGAAAATAAAATTTGTAATTAAAATTAAGTATCCTTTGAGTTTAGGACTGATTATGCTTTACTCACTGTGTAAGCTCTATATAATCACATTAGCTCTTAACCAAAAAGCTGTTGTTTTTTTTTCTTAGATGACTGCAGAAAAGGAAAGTCAGAAAATATGTCCAAAGGGTAAGTCAGACAGAAAGAATGGGTGAGAAAACCTCCACGCACTGTTGATGGTTTGAATAGGGAGGGGGCTGCCTGATAAGAAATGAAGGAGTCCTCAAGTTGCTGAGAGATGCTACAGGCTGACTTCCACCTAGTGAACGGAAACCTCAGCCTATGACAATAAGGAAATGAATTGTGCCAATAATTGAAAGAGCTTAGAAAGCTTCCCTCCTTCTACCCACGACATCATTCCCATTAGGATGTCCAGATAGGACCCAAGACTGCTGACACCTTGGGATTTACCTTTTGAGAACTGTGCCAGAGAAATGAGATGAGCCCCAAACCAAATCTACATAAATATGAAATAACAGATTTGTGTTATTTTCAACTTCTGAGTTTGTGATAATTAACTATTGCTGCAAAAGAAGACAAACATATCAATGCTTCTCATATACTTGGTCTCAGTGCCTTCAGACTAGTATTTCTTTTTCCCAGCCAGAAATACACTTCTTTTACCCCTAAAGTCTCTGCATATTTTTCAGTACCCAGAATTCTGCCTCTCCTCTAAGATTAATGCTGCATGTCCATAAACTCAGAAAATAAATCCCAAGGAACACTTATAAGCATTTGTTTAATGATTTTCTTTCCTGGTATTGTGTTAAACAGAGACACTGTTAGTATCTACCTACACTGCCACCCCCAACTAGAAGAGTGTTTGATCTTAGCAGGTACTCATTAAATTGTATTGGGTTATAACTTAATAAAAGGCAAAGAGAAATGGAAAAACTTATTCACAACATGGACATAAATTTGTCAAGATTAATTTTTATATAATATTCTTTGAAAAGATTTACTTTGCCACAATACTAAAATTTGGTAAAAGCACATCACCATACGCCAAAAATTTATATTTCAGTTTCTAAACATGTTTTATATATCTTTGTAAATAGATATATATATCTTCCAAGTATATAAATTCATAAAACTTTTATCAGGATTATAATTATTAATGTAAACTACATGATAGTATATATAGGCGCAAAAAATACTGTGCTGATAAACTCCATTAGCTTAACAAATTGTTTTAATGTTTGAAAAAAATTTTTCCTTTTTCATTCATATATAGTATGAATTTATGCTATTTTTACACTGTGTGAAGTCACACCCCAAATAAATTTAATTTATTATTGAATGTTGAAAAGAGATACACTAAACCACAAAGTTATATCATTCCATTAAGTCCCACTTTGACTTGTCTGCCTTCTACTCGGAGATTTGTACTGAAAGGCAAAATCATCATGTAATTCCATTAGGAAATAATGGAGTACAGAGAGAACACTGTATCCATTTCATGATATTTCTATTATATTCATAACATCTTTATTTTGAAGTTAATCCTTTGACTGAAAGTTAATTTCAAACATAATGTACCAAAACAGTTGTTTGCATAGAATCCCTTGTAAAGTAAGTAGAGATTTAAAAAAAAAAACATTACCTGCAAGCTGGGAAATTAATTCTTAGCTTTCATTTAGTAACAGCATTCAGGTACCTTACATTCTTATGCATACATTTAACTTTCAAAAAACTAGAAAATAACTTTCAAAACTTTGTTTCAAGAGTTGGAAACACTCATCCTTGATATTTGGACATATAAGTAATAATAAAAATGGTATATTATTTTCTACTTTGGTCATACAGATAAAACATACCTAACCATCTGTCCATCAGCAATATTGTGATAGAAAATAACTGGAAATCATAGGTTTTAAACTTGACACATGTATTAAAATATTGTAAAATAAATATTTCAGATATAGTGATACTACTTGAATGCATGACTTGCACCTTGTAGGAGTGAAAAGTAAAAAAAAAAAAAGAGCAATGAAAAGTTTGAATAATGCCAAATGTAAGTATAATGTAAGATGTGAACTTGTATTAATACTTTCTTAAAAGAAAGCTTCAATTATTTGTGATTCACTTTCTTACGTGAATTACATGTTACACAGAAGTGAAAATCAAATTTAGTTGAAATAGTGTGCACTTCACAAGATTATTCCAACTGAATGAATAACCCCATTAGAATACACATTAAATACTCAGAGAAGTACATTTATTGTGCCTTGATGTAGTAAAGTAAAAAATGCAGTTTTTCCATCATTTAATCACAGAATGTTACAGTTAGAACATCTCAGAAATCAATGAGTAAAATGAGATGCAGAAATGTATAGCAAGGTTCTGTGGCGCACACCCGTAATTCCAGAGGACTGGGAGACTGAGGCAGGAGGATAGCGAGTTCAAAGCCAGCCTCAGCAAAAGCAAGGTGCTAAGCAACTCAGTGAGACTCTGTCTCTAAATAAAATATAAAATAGGACTGGGGATGTGGCTTTAGTGGTCAAGTGAGGAAGGAAGGAAGGAAGGAAAGGAATGTATAATGACTTACCCAGTCAGTAAGTAGCGGAAGCTGTATGAAGCATGAATGGTCTCAAAACCAGTTGAGCTATTCCCCTCCCCCGAAAACAGTAGTTGAGGAGAACGAAGAAGCTGTTTTTACAGCTTGTCAAACTATCACATAAAATAAATCATTTGTTTGTTTGTTGATGGAGGATCGGGGCAAAGTCCCTTTCTCAGTTTACTCAACAGGGTAGCAGATTTTTTGATATTTCCTGTGTTGTGTTCATTTTACATGTTTTTAAATGTCACATTATTGCACTGAGGGTTTTTTAAAAGCACAAAATCCATGTGTATAAAATCCCTGAAATTTTCATAAGCACAATCAAAAGTGAACACTGATAATTTAGGGAATCTTGGAGGTATCCCTCAGCCTCTTTGTCTAAACTGTGGCACAGTCTGATAATCATCAACAGCACTGGGAGGTTCTATTTTACAGTGAACATAAATCACCTCATTCTACAGTTAGATCCTTTTCATTGTATATTTTGCTTCAACCTTCTCTTCTTCATGCTGAATAATGTCTCCCTGTCTAATCCTTCCTCATAGGAATCATTTCCACAGCTGCTTCTATTTTATTCTTCCATCACTTTTCTATTGATGCACAAACACATTTGCCAGTTTTCCTTTTGGAAATGCAGTAAAGCAACTGCCTACTCTTTAAGTACTGAATAAAAAAATGATCTTTTACAAATTGTTCAAAATGACTGAGACTAAACGTATAATTCACCACTTTCATGACTGTCATCTACTCTAATTGCTCAAACAATTTGAAAAATATCACAGGATAAAGTAATAAAACATTGAAACCTCATTATAAGGGATTTTGCAAATTATAATCTTGTCAGAGTTGAAATAAGGCAATAAGAAAGGTAAAAAGTGTTTATTTCTCTATGTAAATAATATAATTTTGGGCTGGGGTTGTGGCTCAGTGGTAAAGCGCTTGCTTAGCACATGCGAGGCCTTGGGTTTAATCCTCAGCACTACATAAAAATAAATAAAATAAAGGTATTGTGTCCAACTACAACTAAAAATAATAATTTTAAGAAACACTTATATGAGAATTTATACAACCAAGTTAACACTGTTGTAATCAAATTTTTACATTGTCATCACTACCAGAACTCTGTACTTATTCTAAGAAGGAAATAATAATAACACCTTTATCATTATGGAGAACTATATGCCAAGTGTTGTATATATAATTTATTATATATTATATAAAGCATAATTTACATACTTTACAAATTGCTTAAAAATTACAAGGTAATTATTAATGTACTACTTTGCATAAGAAAAATTAGAAGTACTATCAGATTGCAAAAATCAGTCAGAAGTCCACATGGTACAAACAGTGTGACTGGCTCACTGCCCATCAACATAGTACAACTACTACCATCGATACATTACAACTAGTTCTCTCATCATTTCTATTTCGGATCAAAACTTTCCTAGCCTTGTATTTGAATACACAACCATGGTTACTCCACATCATGTACAACCAGAAGAATAGGATCCTAATTAGAATAAGTTACACTCCATGTATGTATAATAGGCCAAAATAATTCTACTATCATGTATATCTTAAAAGAATAAATGAAATAAAAAATTTAGGAAAAAATACATATGTGTATGTATAATACATATACTGAGTGCTCTTTTTAATATAGTTATTTGGTCTCAGATTACCTAATATTTTGTAATTATTGATGTGGCACTGCATACACTTAAGATTTCTAATTTGTGAAGTACTGCAAAAATCAATCTCAGTTTTTCCATACTAAATTAAATTTCTCATAAAGAAAATATACACTGTGTGTGACTCTATTTAGGTTTACTTAAATTTATTTACTCTTTTAATGCACAGTTATTGTATTTTTAGAAAAGTTATTCATAGAAGAGTGTTATGGAGAATTATTTGTGTAAGTGTGGTTGACAGGAGAAAAACCTGGTTTTAATTCAAGAATATTACTCTGAATTTTAGTAAAAGAAATTCTAATGGTTTGACAGTAATATACATACTAGTCAACTGGGAGTTTAATTAAATTGAAATAATTATAACCAGTGACTGTGTCCATTTTCTGGGTACTTAAATATTTGAAAGTTGAGTAAACACATTTGTTCTTCTCCTTGGGGTTGAATAAATAAGCAGTAGAGTCCCAAAGGATGAACTACACTTATCCCCTGGAATTTTCTTTCATTGCTGAACTATTATCATAGGTTTTCCTATTTAAAATAATCTGCACAAATAATGCAAAAGTAGATTTTTGGCTACAAAAACAGAAATATAAAGAAATTTAAATAGTGAAAGCATAAAGAACCATTACACTAAGTTTTACACATGAAAAATGATTATGTTTTAATTGTATTTTATAGACATTGCAATAGAAGAAAATGGGTCTATGAGAAGAAGTGGGCAGAGAAGCAGCTGATAGATTATAAATAATTGTAGTTCTTTTTTGTCTGGCTGTGGTCAATCAGAGAAGAAGTTAACAAAATTTTTCTAAAAAAGATCAGATAGGGCTGGGGTTGTGGCTCAGCAGTAGAGCACTCGCCTAGCACATGCAAGGCCCTGGGTTCGATCCTCAGCACCACATAAAAATAAATAAACAAAATAAAGGTATTGTGTACAACTAAAAAATAAATATTTTTTTAAAAAAATCAGATAAAAATGTTTGGTCTTGCAGGCCATGAAGTCTATGTCACAAGTACCCAACTCTGCCAAATCCTGCTTTGCAATAGAAAAAGAGTCAAAGAAAATATATAACAAAATAGATATGTCTTTGTTTCCAAAAATTTTTATTTATGAAAACAAGTGCCAGGTAGATTTGGCTTGCAGTCATAGCTCTCTATTCTATAGATTAGATCAATGCTTCTTCTAAGAAAAACCAGAAAAACTTTTTGGACAGAAAAAGAAAAAAAGAACAAAACAAAACAATCACAAAAATGTTTCAGAGAATTTATACACACAAACATACTTGGGTTCATAAAGATCTTTTATTGGGTGCATTTAGAGATTCCAAAGAGGTTCTTAAGTTATCTTTTGTCAAACAACAATCAAAGAATCAAAGACTTTAATGTGAACATATCAAACAACTGACTTTATTTTTTCTATAAGAAGTAGTTACATGAAGTAAAGAAAATCATTTGAGGGTGATGGAGAATAAAATAAAACAAATAATTCTATATTTGAGGCAACATTTTCCTAAAAGATTAAAAACTAAGACTATTATAATATGCATAAGTGCTCACAATAGCTTATCATATGCATTTTGTAAATGTTTAGTTATGCATTTAAGGCATACTATTTCAGACAACATTTAACTTTTTCAGAATAATATTAATGATGCCTCTACTTGATCCAAGAGTTTAATCCTATCTTTCTATTCTTTATATTCATTTAAATCCTAAGAAAATGTACACAAAATTATTTATTAATATTATATCCTGGCAATACTAAAAAATTTAAAGATAGTCTTAATACAGCTCAAGCTGGAACACATGAAAATCCTGAATTGGAAGTATTAAACAAACTACATCATCAGAATCAATATGAGAATTCAGTGTATTATCTCAGAACAATGTACATCAGATTAGATATGATCTGAATTTTCTAGTCTAAAAGACCATATACATCCTTCAAAGTTCACAAATGCACTTTAAATGCAAGAAAATAAATAAATAAAAGAAAAGAAAAAAAAGAAAGCGAGAAAGAGAGCAAGAGAACAAAAGTGTAGCCAGAGCCAGGAGATAGTAAGAGCAAGAGAGAGGAAAGTGTTGCTATTATAAAAAAGTAATACAAAGAATAGAAAATAGAATATTTTTGTTTTAATATGGAAGAAAGGAGAATTTAAAAAATTTCAAAATCTTCTTTTTCCATACAATTCATTGCTATCAAAAGCCATGAAAATACTACTGTTTTTGTCATGCCATAAAGCAAAAGGTGCTGTAGAAATTTGTTCATAAAATGGATCTTTCACCTCATCAAACCAGAATACCTTAAAGAGCAGCTGATATAAAAATTTTATTATAAAACTTTATTATGATTAACTATCCATAACTCAGATAATCAGGGGACCATATTTTTTATTGAACTTGCTAGAATCTGACATGAGAAATATAAAATCAGAATTCCTTTGGTCACACTGTCAAAAATCACCAGGCAAAACATTGAACATGTTTCTTTATTTATAGTAATATCAATGCCATCTACAGGCACAGAACAATATGTGGAAATCTAACTCTTCCTCAAAATATTACCAATGCCAGAATAATCCAAATTTACATATCCAAAATATAATTTGATTATATTTTGTTATAAATGAGTAAATTGTGTTATTTACTGTAATTGATTAAAATTTCTGAAAGCAAGAGCCAATCTCAATTTTATTTATTTTCTACTTCTCCACTATGAACCATCCATTGAAACATTGATGATCTGGTCAGCATTCTTTCTAAACCTCTTTCCTGGCAAGCATACCACTACTGATTTTACACTTCTTACTTCTGTATAGTAATAAAAGAGTTTAGGTTGGTTATGATGTTTTTACATAAATAGATGTGGTTAATATATCTCAAGAAACTGAGAGAGGGTTATGCATATTATAAGCCTAAATAGTTTTGAATGAGTGGATAATAAAATTTTCTTTAGGAAGTTAGATTCTATAAGGAAAAAAAAAGGTATGTAAGATTTATAAAATTCACAATGCTATAGAAATAGAATAATAAAGGGTATACTCTATTATTAAAAATTTAAAAAGCACAAAAATCAAAATGCAGAATGCAGACGGAATTTCAAGATTTTTTTTTAAAGCAAGTTGCTAAGAAAACAAATGGGCACTTGAAAGAGTTATAACACAGATAAACAGATCACTAATTCTTTATCGCAAAAGTAATAGCCCATATTTTCAGTGGAATAGTGCTGATGAAACTGATAATGTGCTATTTTATAAATTACATTACATGTTGTGTTAGTCAGCTTTGTATTACTATGACAAAAATACCTGAAAAAAACAACTTAGAGGAGGAAAAGTTTATTATGTACTCATGGCTTCAGAGTATCAATCCATTCTCAGTCAATTCCACTATTATGAGCTTGAGGTGAGGCAGACCATCACGGTGAAAGTGTGTGGCAGAGGTGTGCTGCTCAGCTCATGGCCGCAGGAAGCTGAGAGAGATATAGTATAAGGAAGTACCCCTACTGACCTTCCTCCAGCTGTGCGCAGCCTGTCTGTAGTTGCCAGCTAGTAGTTCAAATTATTACCCCATCAAGTGAATTAATCCACTGGTGAGGTTACAACTCTTATAATTTTATCTTTTTCACGTGTGATCATTGCTACACTGCCTGACACATGAGCTCTTTGGGGAACACTTTTAGATCCAAACCATAACGTGTATTTAAGATTATAGGACACATGTAGATAGTGAAATAATTATTATAGTTAAGTAAAATGATACCCTCTCACACGGTTATTTTTTGTTACAAAAGAGAGTCTAAAATATACATATTTAACAAAGATTATCTCCTAATATACCTTCTGCTCTTGAGGGAGACACTATCTTACAACTTCTTGACTATATAAACTTAGTTGGAAAAATAATCTGGAATAGAAGCTATAACATGAAATAAAATAAAATGATGACTTGTTACCCAACTATCTACATATCTATATTTTTAATAGTTCAGTTGCTTTTCTATAAATAGAAAGTTATCATTTTATTTCATATTTACCATGTTTGTGGCATACAGAAACTTTCAACATCTCTATTAATTGAAGTATATGACATTTAGTTCAATTAGTGTAATGATTTCTCAGAATGTCAATTTTGTAGTTCGTTTAATAATGTCAAATAAGTATAAAAAAATCAAATGCTATAATATTTGATCTAGGTATCTGTGTGTTAATTGGCTTTTTTCCCTACTTTGTTTTTTAAGGCTTTTAGCTTTATTTTTTTTTCTTTTTTTTTTTTTGATGTTAAAGGAAATCATAAAGCAATAAAATCAGAAATGAATATATATAATATCTTTTATAAGTTCTAGAAATCTAGATTAAATTTAGTATAAAACAAGATGCACTTAATAACTACCTGTGCTACCACCTTGTTTGAAATTATAAAAATAAATTTAAGGCATATTTATTTAGACAACAAGATATATTCTTTGTTTTTGTAATACCTGTATATTTTCTTCATACAGTGAAGAAGTTTTAGTCAGCAACCCTCCCCATGATCATGCTAGGTGCTATGGTAAACAAGGAAACAAAGATGTGGTCTACAGCAGGAACCCATGGATTTTTATGTTAAAACAGTGGTGCAGCAATGACCAGAGCAGAGCCCAGACACTGACTGGAAGAGAGAGAAATCTGGATTATCAGATTATGAAGATCTTTGAATAAAAATTGAGGAAATTGACTTTATTCTCTATGAGACAAGAAGAAGTTGGAATTTTTTGAAGCAAAATAAGTCATAAAATAGGTATTGGTGGATTAATGAAGAAAGATAATTATATTCCCTCTTTCTTTCCCTCCCTCCCTCTTTTTCTTCTCTGCTCTCCCCTTCACCCGCTTTCTCTTTGTAGGAATCTTACCCACACATTATTATTCAATTCTTCATTCTATAGATGAGAAAACAGTTTCAGAGATAATTAAATAACTTCCCCTAAGGAGCTTAATATTCAAATGTCAGAAATGGGATTCTATCCAAAATCTGTATGACTACATAGCTTAAGCTCTTAAACACTTTTCAGTATTGCTTCTTTCTTTATGAGACTATTGCAGTACTTCATTTATTTAAAGCAATGAAACTTTGCACTAAAGCATTGGTCTTATAAATGGACAGCAAACGATGAAGCAGAGAAAATATTTTAGAGAATGAACAGGATTTAGCAACATACTGGCAAAGAAGAAAACTGTGTCCAAGTGGGCTGTGGTTTTCAGTCTTGGTATTTAAGAAAATGGTGGTGGAAAAAAAAAATCTATGTATTTGTGGAAAGGCAATATTTACACTAAGAAGCACCATTCATTCACGTACTGAGCAGGAAGTTGGGTAACAAATAAGTGGAGGTATCAGCAATGGAAGAGACTATACCAGATAGAGTGCTTATTTCCATTCACCAATTATCTTTCCTTCCACACCAGAATTTTATTGTCTTTAAGAATGACTTTTTTCTATTTATTATTTTATTTTTTTCATAAACTTTCCCAATGTCTTTAATAGTCTGGCATCCAATCTATCCTTGTCATTATCTTAACACATTTCCTTTTTTAAAATCAATACCACATTTTCAGTCTAATTCAACAACCTTTTTTTAATTGTATTATCTTTTCTTACAAGAATATCACAACTCTCTCCTTTTTTGTTTAAAATATTTTTTTCACTTTTTTAAAACTCTCTTGACCCTTTATTCTCATCAAATTTATACATTATTTTAGACAGGTAGTATAAGCTAGAGATTAGGAGGAGCATGAGCTTTAGCACTCTAAAGCTCTGAGTGCTTTTTTTTTTTTTTAAATTGTAGCCTCAAAGTACACAACCACTCTGTTCTCATCTTTTTGGACTGCTCTAACAAAGTACCATAGATTGAGAGACTTTGCAGATAATTTTTTTCTAACAGTTATGAAGGCTGTAAGTTCAAGGCCAAAGTGTGGGCAGTCCTTGATGAGGGGTCTTTTACTGCACTGCCTTCAGCTGCTTTCTTCCTCACTGTGTCTTTACATGGCAGAGAAAGAATTTCTGGTGTCCCTCCTTTTTCTTACAGGAACACCTGTCCTATCAAATTAGGGGCTTACCAATATGACCTTTTGTGGCCTGTATTATCCTCTCACAGGTCCTATCTCCAAATGTAGTCTCACTGAAGGTTAGTGAAGTTGGACTGTGAAGTTGGGAAGACTTCAGCATATAAATATAAGAAGACACTGAATATGTAAGGATCATTAACCTCTTCATTTTTTAATGTTGATAAAGCTCCTGCACTTTTCTTAATATCTGCTGTCACTGCCCCAATCCATACTCTTTCTACCACAGACCTGGATCAGTTCATACTGATCTCTGTTACTCCCCATAAACTTTACTCCAGTGTATCTGGCATATTGACACCAGATTAAATTCTGGACAAGACTGCTATTTTCACAACATGCTTCTGTATGTACAAAAAAAAAAAAAAAGAAAGAAAAGAAAAAAATGGCACAAAATTTATTTAACCTCTTGGCTATTTTAACAGTAAAGACACTTGGGAAGTACTGTCCCTTCTTACTATGAGTGCAAAGTCGTCAAAGTTGATTGCCACACACACACAGATGAATATATAAGAAGGTTCATTGGACACAGTGTCATAATATAACACTGTGTTTGCTATTCTCTTGGTGGTTCCCTCTACACTAGTAAAACAAGGTCCTCAGGTCCATAAACAAAAGCTGCTCCTGGCTTTCTATCTGGAAGATTCGGTGCTAGTTGTGTAGAGCTGCCCTTACAAACTACCATAAACTGCAAGGCCTAAACAATGAATTTACTTTCTCAAAGTTCTGAAAGCCAGTAGTCTCATATCAAGGTGTCTGGTTTCTCCTGAGGCCTCTCTCCTTGGCCACTTTCTCCACATGGATTTTTCTGAGTTTCTCCCTTTCCTTATAAGGACATCAATCACACTGGATTACAGCACCACCATTTTGGCCCAATTTAACCTAAATTACCTAAGGATCCTCTATGTCCAAATACAGGCACTTTGGGAAATAAGGAATTAGAAATTAAACATGTGAATTTTGGAGGAGTACACGTCATTTCATAGCAACTGTTTTCTTTAGGATCTGTCATTATTATGTTCTA
Organism: Marmota marmota marmota; assembly: GCF_001458135.2. Lineage (NCBI taxonomy): Eukaryota > Metazoa > Chordata > Mammalia > Rodentia > Sciuridae > Marmota > Marmota marmota. The sequence goes on along the minus strand of NW_026000057.1, from coordinate 22,341,755 downwards.
CACATGTTGAAATTTCACTTTTTAAGCTTGACAGTAGTTTCTGAATACAAAATATTGATACACATATTTCTTGACTATAATTATATTCCTTCCTTCTTTCCTTTGTTTCAAAGAAAATGTGTTGATAAAATGAACAGAAATTTGTGAACTTATGTACATGTAGACATATATATATATATATTAATTCATAGTATAATTATGGTTAAGGTTTATAAAATAAATGCACATAATACTGAGCCTTAAAAACTGCATAAAACTCAGTGGGTTAGTGAATAAAATAAAATCTTTTTAGGAAATGTGATCATAAATAAAACCTTACATAAATTATTTAGTATTAAAAACATTTTTACTGTGTCTTTCTGTCTGCATTTATATTCTAAACACAAGCATGAATATCCCCTTATTGTTAGCCAAAATAACACTATCATTAGAACACTAAACATGAGCAAAATATCAATGGTTATTTATTTAAATTGGTTAGTGTCATTTTCATCTGGATTTCTTACTATCTTGAACTGCCTTCATTTTCTATACTCTTAGGACAAAGGCTTTGACTCCATTTGAACTCATTCCAAATATATACATTAAAATATTTTTAGAATCCAGTTTTGATTTCCCCTAACCCCCCACTAAAATATTACTTCTAAATAGATATTTTGTATAAACTTGAAAACATCAAAATTTCAAAACTAATTTCATTAAAAAATGATTTTTTTATTTCTGAACATTCACTCTATTTCACTAATATGGCTTACCTTACAGATACATAAAATACTTTTAAGGAAAAGACTACAATAGTTTGTGTTCCTAGTTTTACATTTGATTTTAGGGGCAGCATATGAAAGACATTTCTGAAAGTTTTGAGAAGAGCAAGGGTTGCTAAATTGGCCAATAACCATTAAAGTCTAGAATACCTTATTAAAGATGATTCACTTGATTATATGTATTTATTTGAGAAACATAAAATACTGCTTAAACATGATTTAGCCTCTGGATGTCTCACTCAAAAATCATGAAGACAATGTGCCATTGGTACTTGTGGAAGGTGGTCAGTGTAGCTCATTTTGTACACAGTAAAAGTCTCACAGAAATTTATAATCAGAAAAATAGTAGTTAAACTAACATGAATAGGAACAGAATTGGTACTGTAAAAGAAAGCTAATTCTCATTTCAGGTTGGGTGGAGTTAAAAATTAACATGAGAATTAAAAATATCTGAAGTACCAGAGGAAATGTACCATTCCTCCTGAGTTATGATTTAAAATGAAAAGTGTGTGTGTGTGTGTGTGTGTGTGTGTGTGTGTAGGGGGGCTGTGGTAGACAGCACAGTACTAGGAAATTGTATACTTTGTGTAAGGAGATACTTAATGAGATGTATGGTCCAGAGAGGCAATTTTTCTCTGTCCAGCAAGGCAAGCCAAAAATTTTATTACTTTGAAGTAGTAAAAAGAAATAAAATGTCACAAGGCTAATACAAATGATGGGGGTGGGGGGCATTAAAAGATAATCTATTCACTACTTCTTGGCTAAGTGGGAGAAATTACATCAGAACTTAGGGGAAAAAATGTGAAAAAAAAAGACTAAAAGCAGAGAGGAATAGTAAGTTGAGCAAACACAGTGAAGAAAAGCAGGTGAGAGCTAACAATAAGGATACCAAGAAATGGTCCAGAAGCAAAGTCTGTACATGCAGACATATGTCCTGGTGTGAGTGAGCATCCATTGTTTTCTGCAAGATTGAAGAACGTTTTTAATGGGTTCGAACCTAATATGATAGGGAGGAAGCAAAGAGGTGATAGAATTTATTTAAGGAATTTATTTTTTTCAACCTATTTTTAAAAATCCTTCCAACTCTGTCTTCCAAACCCAGGATAAACAAAAACATATTCAATAACCCCAACATATATAAGAACTTGTGTACATGCAGGTACAAGCATGGAAACACACACACACACACACACACTACACTGGTATCATTCACACTCTATAGTATTATAATATTCTGAAATCTACACTTAAATTACTACATTATATCATTACCTTCCAATACATTTTCTATACTTGCTATGTGAACACAGATAGAAATGCTATTTGTAGGATTCTGCCCTGTCCCAAATCAATGTTGCCAGTTTTTGGCCTGTGGTTCCCAGAGGTAAACGTATCCATGGCAATATTAACTGCTCTCATGACGGTTTCTTGAGGAAAAAAACAATATAACTTCGGTAGATATTAAACAATTTGCCAGTAAGATGGTAGTCTCAGTTATCAACTAAGTAAAGAGATAGTCCAGAAGAAACAATTCAAGGATATTTACAGTTTGCAATTATCTTTCCAATGGAAGTTAAATTTGACTCACCCCCAGAAACTTCTAAAATGCTTTAATAAAATATATATCTTTCTCAAAAACATATAGTAAATGAGGAAGACTTCTAATATTAGAAACAACCTTGGTTTCAAAAGCAGTGGTGGCAAATCAGATACCAATTTTTCATTAGATACTGAAGAGGATCATACTGAATAGGATCAACTTTATCAAAGCACATTTTTTATAAGCATGTATTAAAACCATGGTCCAACAGCTAAATAAGGGGAAATAAGCTGATTGTGAGCTTCTGCAAAGTCTCAAATGAGAAATAAATATAATAAAAAAATCACGAATTCAAAGAAAATTCACCTGTGAATTCATGATTAAAATAATGTTTTAAGTCAAAAGTGGTAGATCTCTCTATATTTATAGAAAGCATCACTTTGAAAACTAGGAAGTATGGATTTGAAAGAAAGCAGAATTATTTGTGGAAAGATAGAGAAATTATTTGCATTTGGATGCAAATAGGAACTAAGAATATGATCTCTATAACAATGTCTTGCAAGCAAGATCTTTATGTCAACATTTATTAATATTCCTTAAAATGAAAAAAAAATTGGAATTACTTTAAAATCCAAATATAGGCATTTTATTGGACTCACTGTTAATCACTGTTAATTCACTAATACCTACTCCCAATTTACTATAAAACCATGCAATTTGCTCAGAGAATTAGAAAGGTGGACAAGCAGTATTTAGGGATTCTGTGAACAAGGAAAAGCATCTCTGTAGAAAATATGAAGCTCAAGGACCAAAATTCAGTTCTAGAGCATGAAAGAAATAAGAGTACTAAAATCTAGGACCAACTGGATTGAGTCGTAGGGGCATTATCAAGCCAGGGATTGAAACTTAATCCGGGGAAAGAGTCTAAAATTAATGTTAGGATACAATTTCTTAAAAGGGAAGAAAGAGAAGAGAGAGTATTAGCATTTCTTAAGACCTTTCCATTGCCAGCAATAATTAAATTTAATCTTATGAAATTTATGAAAAGTTTATCCTTATACCATATACGAGGAAACCTCGTTGGTATCAGAGAAGTAAAATGTAATCACACTGCTGAATTGCTGTACATCTATAATTTAAATTTGGGTTTGTCTTATAGTAAATCCTTTGTCTATTTCACTAGTAGTTCTCAGACTTTGCAATAACAATTAAATCATAACTAATACATATAGAGCATCTGTAGGATATCCAACATTACTCCATGCATTTTAAATGTATTAACACATTGAATATTCTCAACAAACCTAAGCAATATGCCAATTACTACTATACCTTCTTTACTAATGAGAAAACAGAGGCACAGAATTTAAATATGTTGCCCAGGACCCTTCAGCTATAAAGGAATGGGATTTACATTGCCTGCTAAATCCGGCTCCCTAAACCACTGTTATTAAGGGCACAAGGCCTCTTCATGACACTTCAGTCACCTTTCTCTGAAGTAGAATAGGATGATAGCCTAAGACAAATCCTGAATCTGGCCTCTGCCTATTTTTACGAATAAATTTTTATTAATTTGTATAATGTATCTGGTTTCTCTACAACTTATTAGAGTCAGAACATTGGCTACACAAAACCTAAAATATGTACTCACTGGCCTTGACAAAATACCTGTGCTGACCCCTAATGTGGAACGGAGATTTAAAAACAATTTTTTTATATCAGTGAAGTAAATCTTTAATGATAATTATTCTTTCTGAACTCTACACATCCCCCTACTGAGACCAGACACCCATTTAATCAGAGAACAAGACAAATGCATTCTTTATTTTCACATGTGTTTACCATAAATACAAATTGAGTTCTACTATATCAATAGCTAATCTCTATTTACATTGTCCAAATTAACTTTAAAAACAATAACAGAAAATAATTTAAGACTATAACGTTTGAAATAGTAAAATTTGAATTTCTATTCATAAATCTAAACTAAAATACAAGCAATAATTACTTTTCTCAAGTTTTTATTTTCATCAAATATTTGTATTTCTCCTAAGCAACTGCATTATGTAATTTAAATTTGTAACATCATCTCTTACAGACTTGGTGATTAAAAACAGGCATTTCACTGCAGTTAAATATGTCTCTGATTTATAAATAAAAACAAAACACAATTTAAGTAACAATGTGTCTCAGCGGAACACAACTGCAGCCTTTTCATAATACCATTTGCTTACTTGGCTCTGGATCTCTCTTTCTCTGCCCCACTGGAAGTACTGATCACCCTAGGGATTCCCTGGAGACTCTAAGGGGTGCCATCTGCTCTGTGTCTGCTATGTGTCAGCTTGAAATTCTTGATGCCAGATATAGTCCATGGAATGGCACAAAAATATAGACGTTGTACTATAAGAGAAACATTAATGCTGGATTTGTGAAGAAAATTAGAGGTTAAACATGCATAGAAAAACAATATTCGTGGTTATTTGATTAATCATTGAACATGATTATAACATAAATAGTGGATTACCACAGCAGTTAAGTACAAGGAACGGGGCATTTATTAATACTTTGGGTTATAGTTTATTTTCTTATAATTAATCAAATAGGACTCACAACTAGTAGATTATATGAGGACATAAATAAGGAAAGAAATCTCTGGCTAATAGGTATATTCTTGTTCAAATAATATAATTTCATTTTTATTTTGACATCAAATAAATATCAAAACATATTGACAGGAAAGAAGAAATCACCGTTTTTCTGAAACCCTTACAAGCATGAAGAAATAGAGAGAAATAAAGTTGTGGAAAACAGATTTCATGGATATGGAGCCACTCAAGAGTACAGACTTCGGAAACACTACATTTTTAATACATTTTACATGTGTAAGAAAATATCACATACATACTCTTACTACCTTTATGCAGATAATTTTATCCCAGATATCACATTTAGCATCTCTTTACAATTTTATTACTTTTTTTCTTATGGTTTTACTACACACATATTGACTCTTTAACAATATATTTCAAGTTTGCATATTGTTAAACTTTATATTCTGTATGAATTCATTTGTAACTTGAATTTTGTTCTCAAAATGTTCTTTGTGGGACATGGAAATTCAATAACATAAAGCATTCTACTAGATGAATACACCATAGCATGAGAGTAAATTGGTACAAAACTTTGGGAGAAACCTGAAATTGTCTAGGAGTTTCAAATATACACTAATCTAGTAATTCTAGTTCTGGAACAGACTAGATTTTCATGAAGAGGTTAAACACCTTGCCCCAAATCACATGCACACAATCAGCATGAAGGTTGAAATTCCAATCTGAGCAGAATACTCTAATACCTTCATTTTGTGATCACTGTTAGATTATCTCTACAGTATAAGTAATATCCTTAGGTAATAATACCAACATTAGAAAAAGAAAGATAATACAACAATATGGTGGATGTGATATTTAAAATATACTTTTGATTACCATTCTTGATGAACCTAATATAATCTATGGTGTCTATCTTTTTTAAGTATTTAATATTTATTTTTATTAAAACCACATAGGTAACAGAATTTTAAAAGTTATAGAGTGCTAAGTAGCTCATACTAATGCAAGCATAGTTGCTCCATCATCCTCAGCAATATTAACCCCACTATCTCAAGGTAACTACTTTCAAATAACATTTTTGTTTTCTGGGATTTATCTCCATGCTTCTAAATCACTTTAGGTCTGACTTTAACTGTAAATATGAGTCACTGCATGACCAAATCCATACTCTAATTACATTTTCTTTCCAGAACATATGTTTTGCTTTTTCCTAGAGTTATATATTACAGATTTTTAAAGAATATACTTAATTTTTCTCTGAATTTACTCTTTATTTTAAACTACATGACAGCAGTGGAAATCATTACAATTCTTATTACACATATAGAGGACAATTTTTCATATATCTGTATATAAAGTATGTTCACACCTTGAATTGGGTGTCAACATACTTTATGTACAGAGATACAAAAATTGTGGTATATATGTGTATTAAGAATTTTAATGCAAAAGAACCCACAAAGTACACACATAAAGGCATAAATCTATGGTGTATTTCTAAAACTAAAATTGGTCACACTTTAAAATAGAATTTTGAGACTTAGGTAATTTATTATTAATATTCATATTCTTCAATTCATGGACCGATTTCTTGGAAAGAAATGAACCACTAATTCAACAACTAAGAACCAGCCAGAAATGGTTATTATCTCTATTATAGGACTGGATGTTATAAATTAACACTTTACTTGGTTGCTGTAAATTCCTAAAGGCTAGGTAATATGCTTTGGGAATCAACTCGAAAGGATCTTGAAACCCACTAATGGCTTATCTTTCCTAATCCTACTTTCTTCTCAGCACCATTTCTTAAGTTGACCATCTGGATGAAATGTTGTTGTTCCCCCCCACCCCACCCTTGGCCTCTTGGTAGGCTCTACATTGTCACTGGACACTCTTTGCTGATTTTCTGATCCTTATTCATATTGGAACATCCTATGATATTTATAAACATAAATTTTCCCCTCCATAACTTTAAGCAGAATCTATATCATCATGGACACTCAGTCTGTGTTTCCAGCCCTGGTCTGCCTGGGTGTACAGACACATTAATTCAAAATTCTACTTGACACAGTGAATATTTAAATAAGAGTCTCAACCTTTGCCTGCCCAAAATAGAACTCATGCTTCCTTCTGCCTCACACAGACAACTCTTCGTATTCCCAGGCTCAGAATAACAGAGATATCTGTTCCTAACTAAAATCACAACTTTCAGAGTTTTCTTGCTTTTTCTCTTTCTATCACAACCTTATTCCAATTCACCAGCAAGTACTGTTGACATTACTTCCAAAACATATCACACATCTTTTCCTTTCTGTCTGTTTTAACTGCTACCACCAGGGTCTGTCACTGTGATTTCTCACATGTAACAACTTTCTTAGATATTGAACTGAAAACAGGAAATTCAACTGACATGTAGGTTTTTTTTTTCCTTTACCAAATAACATCATGTCAAGTGTGCTGTTATACTGAGTCCAAAAAAGCATAAATGGCAAAATATTTCTCTTTTAGAATCAGCCAATAAAACCTTTATTAATAATTACTAATACTGAATTATTATTCAATACATACAATATTTTATGCTACTGAAGATAATTTACTGTTGTATTACCCCACAATGAAGGAATCTCAATTATTTTCCACAGTCAGTAATTACCTGTAAATAAGATTATTATCATATCTCATGTCCATGTATGTCCAGTGTGAGACACACACACACCCACACACACATAATTGTGGAATTGTACAAATAACCCTATAAAATAATAATCATTAATATTACATATAATGAAATAATCTCAAAAACCTGAATCATCTTGTAGTAGCTATTATGTGGCTGAAGTGAGATACATTTATCATTTCAAGCCTCTGTTGTCTTTACCAAAATAATATACTTCCTGCAATAAAACTGTAAGTGAAAGGAGGTTATGGATAGGGAAAATTTTTTCTCTACCTTCTCTAATTTCTCCTAGAGGACTTTTAAAAATTAGGATTGCTTACATAGAAAAAGAGTCCCATTCAAATCATATTTCTTTATAGTTAGTCCTCATGCAAGTAGAGTACTCTTACAGAGTACCCTGTCAGTCTTCAATGAATCTAAGACAGACCATTATCAAAGCCAGAGCTTTCTTCAGGGAGTATACAGTGGGATGCACTGATGTATAAGTAGACACCTTAAATTTTTTTAACTTATTATAAAGCTGAGGAGAAAATTAAGCATAGTAACACTTTTTAAGTATTGGCATTAGTACCCTAACTTAGTCTCTCCGTGGTAAAGTCAGGGTATGTTTATATATTTCATAAAGAAAACAAAAATCCTACAAGCTGATGTTGATACTATCAGCTCTGTAGTGACATTATATATGTTGTCATCTTTTGTTTATATAATCAAGGAGTTTTGATAAACACAAGTTTTGATAAGCCTAACAACCTCATTCATCCAGAGGTAAAAATGTAGAACTCAGGAATTTATTTAGTAGATTCAGAGCTGTCCTGAAAGACAAAAGGTGGTGTTTCACTCAGACAGAAGGTGCCTTTGGTTAAGGCTTTAGACTATGCAATGTAGAATACCTCCATCAAAAGCAATTGTAAGAGACTAAGAGGTTGTGTATGAAATTTCATGTCAGAACAAGGTTTACTTTAAAGAGATTTGTGAGTGTGCTTTTGTCTAATTAAATAAACCTCAGATAAATTTCATAGGCAATCCAAAAAGAATGTAAAATATATACAGGAACACCTTAGAGTTTAAGTTTGAAAGGTTAATAGTGGAAAATGAAAGAAAACTTTGGATACAATATTTCCAATCAGATTAAGAATGAGCAAACTGAGTCGGGCGCAGTGGTTTACGCCTGTAATCCAAGAAGCTCAAGAGGCTAAAATAGGAGGATCACGAGTTCAAAGCCAGCCTTCGCAAAAGTGAGGCACTAAGCAATTCGGTGAGACCCTGTCTTAAAATAAAATACAAAAAAGGGCTGGGGATGTGGCTCAGTAGCCAAATGCCCCTGAGTTCCATCGTTGGTATACCATCCTCCCCCCAAAAAGAATGAGAAAATGGTACAGCTTCAAATATATGCTAACTTTATAAGAAATGATGACTCAGAGAAGCAAGAATACAGAAAACAACTAAAGGCTGTGGAGAATTATGACAAGGACTTAAAAATATATGACACTGATTTCTAACTTCTGATATATTTTCATACTCTAGGATTTTCTACCATTGATTCCCCCCCTCTACAATTATCCATTTCTAGACTTCTTATTCTATACAATAGCCTTTTTTTTTTTTTGGTTCTTGAGATGTGCTGATAGGAAAATATCAGTGATTATAAAATCACCAATATAGCTATTGAAATCATTTCACTAAAATTTACAAAAAGAAAAAAATGGAAACATGATAAATGAAGTACAAAACACAGTGTCCTATAAATGTGATTCATATTTAAAATAAAAGTGAGCATTTCACATTGAAAATTATCCTTTCATGTTTTAGTTACTATTCTTTTCATAGAAAATGAAATCAAAGTTTGAATTATTAGATAGTATACAGGAAAAAAATATATATAGGTAAGAGCTCTTTAATTAATGGCAGGTCTTTATTAAATGTTCCATGTTCCAAATATTTTTGTCATCTCTACATGCTCATAAATCACATTGATTCTCAAATAAATAGTTCCCTAATTTTCACTTTTCTAGATATTTTGTAATAATTGATTCATCACATTATTATAACAGTATATTGTTTATTTAACATTTAACTTTAATTGTTTTTTTATTCAGGAAATTTTCTAATTACATTCCTAGTACTTATTTCTTAAGTACAAAAACAAAAGGTATGTGGGTGTGACAGGGGACACACTCTTTGATTAACATTCTTATTCCTTGTCATCTTACTAGAAACAACAATTTACTTGCATCTGAAATCCCTTCCCAGTATTCTTCTTGGTCACATACCATAGAGTACAGCAAATTTTATAAGGATATCAAAAAGAACACAACAATCTAATCAGAATAATTTAAAAAATCCTATTTCTATATATAGCAAACATTTTTTCTTTTGTAGAATGATGGTATTATATGAAAAAATTAATGAAATGAAGAAAAATTAAAACAGTTCTCCTTCTTTGTCATAATTGCCTTTATTTTTATCATTAATACTAAAAATAAAAGTGAAGACAGTAGAATTTCAGAGGACCAAATATCACTCTTTTTTTTTTCTTTTTTAAATAAAGGAGTTGGTATTTGAAATTGTTGGTGGGAATATACAAGTGCATTTTAATAACAAATGATTTTTAAAGAATGAAGATGAAAGGAATGTGGGAATGTGATATTCCATTTAAATTATCTACAACGGCCCATTTCAAAATTAATATCTTAGATGTCCATACAGCACCATTAGAAAAATGGTAAATATCAGAAAAATAAAGATATTAGATATATTGATATATGATTACATATAAAAACTATTAGATATAGTGATTGGTGGTTTTACAATGATTTACATTTTATACTTTTCCTCTGCAGTTACAATAATGGTTTGTCAGAATAAAATCACCTACATTTGAAAAGAGTGACTTATATAGAAAAAAATCTTTAAACCCTTAGGCTTTTCCTTTAATCTTGAAGATTTAGAAAAAAATTAAAATATAGTTAATACAGTATTCATCAGAGCCATCTACTCCAGAGAAGGATCCGAAATGCTTCAGATTATCTCTACCATTTTTAGTATTCCGCACTTCTCAGGGTCTTGATTAAATCAAATCTAGTAATTATCACTGTGTGACTTCATTTGAAAAGCTTAGTCTATATTTCTTTTAAATGAGGAAAACCTGCTATATACTTAGTTTGATCTTTATTCCATCAGGCATTCAAGTTTATCATTTATATCCCATTAACAATTCTTTAAAGGCAGGCTAGAATCTGAATGGAATGTATTTTCCTTTCATTTGTATATTAAGCAGCAAATATATGATAGGTTTGGAAGACACAACAAGGGACAAGATTACAAAACCATTCTCTTTAGGCACCTTAGAGTCTCATTGGAAAAGAGAAGATTTATAGTTACTATGAAGAAGGATAAACAGTTTCAGCTGCTAGGAAATGTAGGCTGTCATGGAAGCTACTAAGAAAATTATAAAGGCAATTATGAAATATTCAAAGAGTTATAGAAAGGAGAGTGACATGATCATATATTTATTTTTGTCTGACTGCAATGAGGAAACTGGTTTGGTAGGTGGGAAAATTAGAATTAGAACAATTCTGAAAGTACTACAGAAACTGGGACATCACTCATGTATGAACAGTTGAAAAAGAGTGGCAATTTTGAAAAGTATTTAGGGCAAGTGTGTTTAATGTATACACTCTATAGCACAATGTCCTTGCCCAGTGCTTCTATTCCAGGATTCGAGGAAGAATCACTTGGAAAGCCTTTAGCATTCACATGCTTGGACCCAACAATAGGCTTGCTGAAGAAGATTCTTCAGAGCTTCAGTTATTAGTTACCTCCATAGCTGGTTCCTATCTTGAAGTGAGTCAGACACAAACACACTTGTGTATTCCTTTTTCCCTGTTATATTCACTTTAAAAATTATATTTAACTGAAAGTCCATATTATACATTAGCATAGCAAATATAATTCACAAAGCAGGATTAGTTAAGTATTATTTATGTTGCTGATGACAGCACAAACTAGAGAAATTACTAATCCCCAGAATAAATTAATAGATGAACATTTTTTTTTTGTAAAACCCAAAGTTGGTAGGAAAATGAATAATGAAATACCAGTTAAAGACAAATTAGCTAAAAGGGAAAACATTCTGAATGAGCTAATTGGATTTAGAATTTTAATGGCATCCAAGGCAGTTAGCCAATAAAAAAAAATTTTAAAAAAACCTGCAAAAATCATTTCAAATGTGATACTTTACCAAAAGAAGATTTTTTTAAAGTACTGGAGATTGAACACAGGGGTGATTTCTCACTAAGCTGCTTCCCTAACTCTTTAATTTTTAAATTTTTGGACAGGGTCTCATTAAGTTGACAAGGTTGATTCCACACTTGGATCTTCCTGGTTCACCCTCCTGAATAGCTGAGATTACAGGCATGTGCCAACCCACCCAACAGATCTGAATATTTTCAAATGAAACATGTATATGTCCCCTCAAAATAACAAATGATAATTTTATTTTTGTCAGAGAGAAAATCTTTATTTACTAAATTGAAAATGTCATAAATGCATTGCATTCTATCAAGTAACAGGTTTCAAAGAGATCAATGGAAATTAATATATAAAATCAATACTTAAGACTTGAAATCCAATTTTTTTCTATTAATTTGCTTTTTCAGGATACTTGATTATATAATGTACCCATATATATATATATTAGTTTGTAAGGCAAAATTTTAAGGAATGTTATTAGAATGGGGTTAAGGAGGGGATTGATATGGTTTGAACAAATACCTATGTGATAAAATGCTATTAAAAGAAGAGTTACTAAAAGATAACTAAAGTATCAGTGTATTTCAAAAGAACCTTTTGTGAAACTCATAAACAAGATAAAAACTCAAACAAGGACATATTATGCTGAGATGTATTAAAATTAAGTACTTACTTTAGTTTAAAAATAAATAATAAGGATTTCTCACAGTTACAAAATAATTTGTTTACAAAAGTTGGACTTTTATTAAAAAGATATTTTAATCAAAGATGAATAATTTGTAGTGAACTCAAATAAACTAATGAAATTTGATTTGTAGTTTAAAAAATTTTAGCTTAGAGAATAATTCAATTGATGATTTTTAAAGGTATCTATTATGAATATCTTATTTTTAAAACAGTTGTCTATGCTAATCATAATAAAATTGCTTTTACTTGCCAGGCATGGTGGCCCACTCCTGTAATCCCAGCAGCTTTGGAGGCTGAGGCAGGAGAATCTCAAGTTCAAAGTCAGCCTCAGCAACTTAGTGAGGAAGCAACTCAGGGAGACCCTGTCTCTAAATAAAATACAAAAAACGGGTGGGGATGTAGCTTAGTAGTTAAGTGCCCCTGAGTTCAATTTTCCATACCCCCGCCGCAAATTGCTTTTACTTATTTGCAATAAAAACTAATCTGAATTAGCTGCACAAACATGTATAATCATTACTAATCAAACATCACTTTAAAACTCAATTCTATTTAGTTCTGTTTAAGGGAGAAAATGAATGGAAATATAAAAACAATCTCACTAAATTCTTAGAATTTCTTCTATAGTGAATATCACTAAATAGTTCAAAATTGTGAAATTAAGTACCCTCAGAACATCTCTCAACTCTTCCTATTGGTTCTTCCTACTTCCCTTTTACTGGTATTGATTTATTATTAAAATCCATTCCAAAGAGACAGGTAGAAAGTTAAATAGGGAAATGTTACAGACTTTAAGATTACTATCTTCTTATTAAAAAAAAAAAAGGTGATATTAAGTTTGTCTTGTTCAAAGAGGTTCAGAGTGCATGTTAAGCCAGAGGTTGGGGAGATTCTGTCTTACCTATTCGTGTGCTTAAAAATATTGTGCTGTCAGTAGAGAAACCATGTAGTCAGACATAGTGTTGGCTGGTAAATATTTAACAGCAGACTTGCCAAAAATAAAAAGCCTTAATTTGTGTTGTTTGCCAATTTCCATGGCATAAATACTCCTACATGGCTGGTTTTGAGCTATCAAAATGATATAAATGAATGTACAAGTGGAAGGATGCTTGGCTGCTATTATATAGAAGTTTACCATACAACTCCAATAGTGTATAGAAGTTTGCAAGTACATACAGTAATAAAATAAAGAGGAAATGAGTTTTGAATGCTGATTAGCCTTTTAAAAATATAATTTGTTCAATGTTAAGTTTATTCAATTTAGTTTTATTCCTTTTCTTAACCACCAGCTCACAAAGTTACTGAAATTCTCAGAGATCAGTTTTATATATGTATAATTCTATAATTAATAGATATATAAAAATTATATATCTATTAATTATAGAATTATACATATATAATTATATATAAATATATGAATACACAAATCATATATATTATATGTTTATATAAAACTCTAGCATAATCTAACATATTACTTTATAAAGTTTAGGCACAAAGACCACCCCAGTGACATATACATGTATGGGACACACAAACACAAAAAAGACCTTCTCCAGTATGTATTTATATTAGCAAATGAGAACACATCACTAGATGCCTCCAATAGCCTATATAATCATTTCATTTAGATTGCCTATCTTCTCCCTGATTCAATTCTGGTCCCCAGTAAAGTTACTAGAATTACTATTTGATAATAAATGTTAAATGTTAGTAATCATTATTATAAGGCAGTCATAACATAATGGACTCCCTTAAAATTGGGCATTTTCAATTAAGTCTCAATTGTTTTCTCAGGGCTAGTCATTGTCCTGCCAACCTGTTCTTGAAGCTCTTTTCTCCAACCCTGCATACCACAGACAGCCATTTCATGCTGAGCAAAGATGCTGAAATTGCTGCAACAGTTCAAAGACAAGTCCCTTGGAAATAACAGGATGCAGAAGGACCAGGAAACCAGAATTCAACATATCTCAAGGTTCCACTCCAGGGTACACAGGCTGGCTGAATTGACACATGATCTCTCTTGGCAATTGTTATCCATTAATGATCCCTTCTAAAAAATAGAATGTTTCTGTGGGTTAGGAGAAGGAAGACTAGCTGTCTTCCCAGTTTGTGCAAAGTTCTAATAAATTCATTTTTCTGTTTTATGTAATTTTCCCTTACTCTCAATGTGGGCTGTTGACTGAATCCAGTCAGTTGGGATCTCAAGATTCAGGCTTCTGCCTAGCCCTTTAACAATGATAATATTTCTCCTAAATAATAAGTATCTTTTGTTCTCATACCATTAGACTCACCTATTAATAAAGACAAATCTATTGAAAGGTAATATTATGTAATAAAAGTCTTTGAATATGAAGTCACAAATCTCAGGCTATTGTTTTGAAGTCATACTTATTAGAGTAATTAATTTAAAATCACTGAAATTCTCTGCATATTATAAAGTAGTATTAGTGTACATATATTTTATAGAAATTTTCAAAAATATAAATATTATAATTATACCTTGATACCATAACATATTTGAATGTCTAACTCTTGGAAGAAAGGTAAAATAATCCTATTACATTTCCTTGACATGCTCAACATTTGAGTAACTGAGCCTAGGTTTGGGAGGGTAAATGTACTCAATGGACAAAATCATTCAAACCTTCAGATTTAATTTTCCTGGGCTGATTATTTTTGGTACAAAAATATACTTTTATGGTATCATATAAGCAAAGCCCCACTATCATTAACATGAAGTACATTTAATAGATCTCTCAAAAGCTTTGTTAAAAAAATATACACACACACAACACACACACACATATAATTTTATAACTGATGCCAATATCACCTCCTCACCTTCAGTAAGGGGAACCTTAGCATCAATTTTTTTCTTTCATAGAACCTTAAAATTTTAGAGCTGAATTTTTGAGTATCTATCTACAAACTAGAACACCAAACCCTTCATTTGACATATGGAAAATACTGGTGCCCAGGAATATAACTGACCCTTGCCCCATGTCACATAGTTAATTACTGACAGAGTAGAGTCTAAGCACTTCTAAGACCTCATTGTCTGCCAGCACTAAAAGTCATTAATCTTAGAGTAAACCATTACCTCTTGAAGAACTCTCTTCATCTTTAATAATAACGTCTTTACTGCTGTGCAGTCCTGTAACATCAGTCTGAAAGGCAGAGAATCTATGCCCCCATTTTCTTCCACACCTTGTAGGGGCCAATCTGTTGATGGACTGCTGGGCATTCGGCTTATATGGGAACACCTGGATTCCTGATCTTCTTTTGTTAATTTCAGGGAAAGATTCCTAACAAGGAAAAAAAACACAAATTTATAATGTAGCATGTTTAGGGTGTTTCCAAAGTTGTATATTAATGTCTATAGTATGCTAGGAAAAAACATTTTGTGAACCTCATAATTTCTTCATAGTAGGCTTGAAAATATTCAGATCTTCTGCATACATTTTGAAATGACTTAATTGTATATTTAGTGGCAAGATTCAATGACAATTACTGTTTTAGAATATGATCATTCTTTAATTAGCATTTCATGTACACATGATACTTAGTTAACTCATTTAAAAATTCTGAGATTCAACAAAAATATCACTGGAAGAAAAATTTCATATTTGTGGTTCTAGTAACGAAAATTAACTGAAAGGAAAAGCTTAAGCAGCAAACATTGTGACAAAATATATTTGGTATTTATTGAATTATAAACAAATCAATAACAATTTTAGTGATTAAGAAAGCTATTCATTGTCCTGCCAACCTTTAAAATTTTAGAGCTGAATTTTTGAGTATCTATCTGCTGGGAGCCATTAGCCAAGTAGGTATGACAATTTCCTTGCCAGCGTACCCCATGTTGCTTAGTGGAAGGACTCATGGAAATAGGACATTTTGCAGTGACATTGCATGTAGGTGACCTTGCTCAAGGACCAGGGCGGAACCGGGTTTAGGGTGTTCCTGGTTTAGGACTATCCGGGTTTAGGGTGGTTCCAGGTTTAAGATTATTCCTGCTGGGCACAACAGACACTAGTATGGCAATATGTAAATCAATGGATGTGTAACTGATGTGATTCTGCAATCTGTATATGGGGTAAAAATGGGAGCTCATAACCCACTTGAATCAAAGTGTGAAATATGATATATCAAGAACTATGTAATGTTTTAAACAACCAACAATAAAAAATTAAAAAAAAAAAAAGATTATTCCTGCTGGGAATAGGGCGTATCCTGCTGCCTGAGTTCCCCTTGAGTTCTCACGGGATTCAGACAGTATTTTTTGGGAGACAGAAGCCCAGTGGGGGTGGATTTGGGCAGAGAACGTGGATTTCCCCAGAACATGATTGTGGACGGCTGGTGTGAGTTCGGGAATAAAGAGTTGCTGTTTGAATCTACAAGCTGTGTGGTGGCTCATGATTGTGTGCCCAGCCAGACTGCGGCATCTATCCACCAACCAGAACACCAAACCCTTCATTTTACATATGGAAAATACTGGTGCCCAGGAGTATAACTGACACTTGCCCCATGTTAATCACGGACAGATTTATTTAAAAAAGTGAAACAAAACAGGAAATGTATAATTCTATGATGGAATTAGCAGGTGAAGGGAAGCAACATATGCCACCCCCAAAAATGTCCCCTTTAGCTTAAGGATCATTTTGGACTGAAGGCAACTGAGAAATTGATATAAGAATAGTTCTTTGTCTTCCACCTTTACATAAAATCAGATATACATTTACAAAGGTGTTCCTCTCCTCTTTCCACCAGGAAGGATATGAGTTAATTACTGAAGACAACCTTATATTCTCATGAGTCAGGATAAGGCAGCAGAGGAATCCATGTAGCTAACCTGACTAACGCTTTTCTCCCATTTTTTGCCCCATATATTCACCATGCCACACTTTGATGTCCTAGAAACTCAAAGTCCCTGTATTAGGTTACTTTTCTAAAAATTTATTGTTCTTTTGTTAAAATGATAAGATGCTATCTAAGCCCCATGCTCACCATGCCTCTGATTGACTCATTTCTGAGTGCTCCTGTGTGTATGTGCAATGCACATATTAATAAACTTGTTTGTGTTTCTCTTGTAAATCTGCCTTTTTTCAGTCTAATTTACGGACCCCACTTGGAAAATTTGAGAGAGTAGAAGGAAAAGACTCAAAAACAAAGAGCTCATTTCTCCTGAAAGACAGCTTCTTCTAAACTGACAAAATACAGATTAACAAGAACAGATGATAGTTTCAAAACAAATCTAACCTAACATATATATGAAGTCCTTATAAGACTGCCTGAGTTACAATGGGCACAGAAACATTACTTATTATTAAATACATTCTATTAGTAAGGGGAAAATCTTATTTTGTAAATGCACTTAGGTTAATTTATCCCAGACCCACGTACTTCTTACCATTTCTTTAACTCTGATTATGTATCTATCTATTTCCTCATGTAAAAAATGATAATAACTCATTTTACAACTACTTTCTCTGGACTTGTTCAAAATTTGAATAAATTAGCACATATGAAGTGGTAAGCAAAATATCTGGCCAATAGTCAGTCAGTCCTCAAAACTGCTGTTTATTTATTTATTACATTATTACAGACATAAAATGGGGTAATAATAATTATCACTTCAAACAACAATGATAGTTAATAAATATGTCTATGAAGATAAATAAAAAATTGAGTGATTCAGGAGTGTGTTTTCTTTACTAATTATTCAATAATTTAGAAATTAAATTATTCCCAAGATAAATAACAAGATTTGAATAAAATTAATTGAGGCTATATTATTTTATTTGCATTTTTACCTGACCTGTATAGCAAGTACCAAGGCATCTCTTTGTTTTTTTTTTTTTTTGCTTGTTTGTTTGTTTTTTTGTTTTCCAATTTAGCTAAAGGATCATGCCATGTATTTCAGAAAAAATAGTATACAGACATAGATAAAAATGCAAGGGTCTCTGTTATTTTCAAATAGTCAAAAAGGAACATGCACAGCAATGAATTTAGAAGATAAATCTAACCATTTGTTTTGTATCACAATAGTTTGTATCTAAATTCCCCAGAGAATAGTGACATTTTTCACAGTTACTAAAACCATCCACATTGTGTCCCACAGATCAACACTGGCTTAAATTGCAAAGATTAATAGGTTTCTGGCACTGGCTTCAAGAGCTTCACCATATTTTTAACTTCTTAGTTGTATCAAAAAATATTAACTAATATTCTTTCACATATGAAAAATTTATCTTGGAACATTTTATTTTTACATAAAAAAACAGATCCGCTACAAACCTGTAGTAATCAAAACTGTTCTTAATTAGGTCAAGGAAGTTGATGAAATGAATATCAATCAGGACTGTTACTCAGGGCCTTGGTCAGCATACCATTTTGTTTTATGTTTATTTCTACTGGCCTTCTGATTGGGTAGTGCCCATAGTTTATAATTAATAATATTCAATAACATTCTCAGTATATTAAATATTAATGTTTATAACAAGAGAACATTATTGGGTTCCAAATATGCAAGTTCCTCTGGGTAAATTCAACTAAAAAAAATAAAATAATCCCCACGGTTAATGAGAAAAGAAGAAAAATCTTTAATAAGATATCATAGTTTCCTCAAGTATAGACAACCCAAAATAAGACAGTGAGGATATTATTAGGTCCAAGTCTTCCTCTGTTCCTATATTAGCAGGGCTCACCTGATAACACAATTCATACATTTCTAGATATATATCTCGCTGTCAGCAAATTCTCTGAATTATTATGGTTTCAGAAAACTTAACAAATGTGTTGTATAGCAAAAAAGATCATCCCTTACCATGGGGGGGGGGGAAGTATGATTCTGAAGCTGGACACAGTGGTTCATTAATCACCATAACTACTACAAACAAAACGCAAAGACAGTGTAATCTCCACTGAGAACATTTATATACAGTTCACCCTCTCTGTGTCAACTCTATGAATCTTCAGTAGAATTACACAATAATATTTACACATGCCTTGATGATTATAAAAACTGATTAAATCTTTATAATTTAAAATTTAGTAACATTTAGATAAAACTAAATCAAGACTTAAGAACCTTTTCAGTTATAAGTGCCAAGCAATAAAAATTTTGAGACTAATAGCAATGCTTATAAATATTACATAAAATGTATTCTTGAAAATTTAGATTATTTTAGAGTTTTAGCTCGTATTTAAAATAGTTAAACTACTACAGAATATTAGCTTTGCATGTGGTCACTGTGATTCTTTGTATAGTAGGAATTTTCTATGAAACTAGTTCAGAAGTTCTACTGTAATTCTGTTTTTTCAGTATGTCAGTCAACTTTAATGGGAAAATATATATCTTGACAAAAACTATAGGGTGATTAAAGTTTTTTGTTTCCTACCACAGAGAAAAAATATAACAGCCTTTTTATCATTTTTCACAGTTATAACTAGCAATGTCACCTCGAGAGTAAAACATTTTCTTCCCATTCACAAGAAGTCTTCAAATCTTTTGAAAACTTCCCAATATAATGGCCAAAATGACTAACAAAATACAAGATCATGTCAGTTGCACAGAGATCATATCATATGCACACTTCCTATTTAGTGCACTGACAAATTTCATTACAGGGATTGTCTGTGGCTAACAGGTATCTCAATGACTTATACTTTGTAATGTGACTATGATTTCTCAACCAATTTACAAGAAAAAGAAAAATAATAGTAACCTCTAGTTGCCTAATATAATAAATAAACACACGTACATGACTATCTCCCAAAGCTTCATTAAGTAGATTTGCAGAAAACAATGATTTTTAAAAACCTTAATTTGGAAAACTTACTTTTATTTAAGCTTCATTTCAAAATAAACCTGGTTATTTATGGTGAATTCAACCTTTCCTTGAATACTTCTAAGACAGGTACAATGATGTAAATGTATGCTAGTTACTTCTGGAAGGAATGGATACAGGATCTCTCCATGTAGTAGTTTAGTTTTTATCAGAACTTAACATATTACATTTAGATAAAAATGTACCTGTAAAAAGCTATTTTACCAGCACTTGTGATATGAGAAATGGTGAGGTACACTCCAAACACCTCTACATAACCAATGTAGTTCTTTATGACAGGACATAACTGCCTCACCACTTCTCATCTCAGAACACTGCCTCCTTGCTCTTTGAATTCTAAACACATGATCTTCTGAAATATATAAACTCCTCTGGCCTGAAAGGCTTTGCATATGTTCTTCTATCTACATGAAAAAAGTTTCTCTTACCCACCTTAAAATAAATCACATCTCCAGAGAAACCTTGGCATCTGGTATACCACTCATCAAAATTGCATAGATTGCCAGGTACAGTGGCATATGCCTGTAATCTCAGCAGCTCAGGAGGCTGAGACAGGAGGATTGTGAGTTCAAAGCCAGCCTCAGCAACTTAGCAAGGCCTTAAGCAACTCAGTGAGAGACCCTGTCTCTAAATAAAATATGAAAATGTGGTTGGGGATCTGGCTCAGTGGTTAAGCTTCCTTGGGTTCAAACCCTGATACCAAAAAAAAAAAAAAAAAAAAAAAAAAGCATAGGCTCCTTTTTCTTATGCTAAGGCTTCTTTTGTGATACTTATCAAATATGTAGTTAAAAAAATAATTTGAGGAGAACTCTGGGAAAATTCTTGGATAAATAATCTATATTCCATGTTTAAAACACTAAAAGAATATGTACATTATAGCCACATTTAATTTTTAAAATTTTACAATGCATTGTAAGAGGTCAAGACAGATGGATTTCAAGGTGCCAAAAAGATATATCAAAACAGCAATAAGTACACATACTGCCAATGTGGTGGTTGTAGGGCCCTGAACTTGGATGAATTTGGAAAGAAAGTGTGGTTTTTATTCTGGTGAAGATATAGGAGAATAAGTGCCACTGACAAAGGAACTTCAAAGTTCTGGGAGACTTTAAGAGTTCCAACATTTAAGGAGCCTCAAAAATCGATCTTATCTACTTGTAAATTAAATACTTGCTAGAATAACACTGTTTTTGTAAAGGAAAGAAAAAATAAAGACTAAAAAACATGTCATACACAATGTCTGGAAAAGATTAAAATCCATAGATATGCAAAGAGATGACAACACAGAGATGACCAATATTGGAAATAGGAAACAAGAATATTAAGTAGCTTTTATAAATATGTTTGAAGTCTTTACAGAAAAAATAATCATAATGAATAAAAAGATGATGTATCCCAGCTGATAAATGGACACTCTATAATAGAAACAAATGAAAACTTCAAAACCAACTGATTCTTTCTGAAAGGATGGGATTTATTATGTCAGACCTCATTGGCTGCCTGTCCCACCATTCCTGGATACCTCCTTTCTGTTTCTTTAACAAATAAAACAAAATTCTCAAATTTGTTCAAATGCTTGTTCACCTATGGTGCAAAGAAGTAAGCTGAAGTCTAAAAGGAAAAATCAGGAAAATGTTTCCTCTCTGATAAAAAGTTAAACAGAAAAGTGATAGACATTTCCTTTGGATGTTGTTTTGTCTTGATATATTTCTTGAAACTGTTGGCATATCTCAAGAATATCAAGTGTCAGCTATGGGAAAACTGAAGAACAAAAATACTGAATAGACCTGCATCTTTGTTGATGTTATTATTGCTCTGAATTAATCAGTTCTGCAGATTTCCTAACTCTAGATTGCTTTTTTAAAATTTTTATTTTATTTATTCTTTTTCTTTTTAGTGTAGTGCTAAGGATCAAACCTAGTGCCTCACACATGTAAGGTGAGCACTCTACCACTGAGTCACAACTCCAGTCCTGAATTTTTTGATAAACAAGTAATTTATTTGTTATCTGTTTAATGAGTTAGGTCTTCATCTTATCTGAAGGTAAAGATATTCTCAAGTATAATTCTATAATTATATTCTAAAGTATAATTGCTAAAGGATATATTCCACCTAGAAGGATATTAAATCTAGAATAGGGATGGGATAACGTAATTAATTGTGTACATATTTGTCTGTCTTTTAGAGACTAATATGTTTCAGGGTAATATGGGCATTACTTGTATCTCATGTTCATTAGTGAATTGTAAAAATTTGTACAGTTTTATGCAATACTCAAATGGATAGAGTAATCAAATTTAGTGCACAAAAATTATTATCCATTGAGTTTAACATTTCTTAGGAAATTAGATTAAATGGTAAGGATTTTCACTACTACTAACTAAAACTAGTTATACTTCCCTTTTCAAAAAGTTTAGATAAAATAGACAGTCTATACGTACAAATATGCTCACTCATTGTTTAAAGTTCTTGTTTTGTCTTTAGACAAAGAAAATAAAAAAGGCTGGCTTGGATATCTATATCCAATCCCTTTTCTACATGCCATTCTTTCATTAGCATTTCCTTTCCCATTATTTTTGGTTTCCTCTCCCATTCTTTATTTTTGTTTTCATATGTGACTTGAGAGTCAGTTAAAAAGCAGTCCACATATGAAAAGGATTAGAGTTATGGAAAAGAGAGCTGAAAGTATTTACATTACATTAAATTTATTGTAAATACTTACAATAATGGTCCAAATTACTATTTAAAGAAAGAATGTATACCCATAAATCTATGCACAAAATCTGTGCATACATGAGTATTTTTCACCTTGTAATTAATTATGTAATTGCAGGTATTGGATTTAGTATGCTATGCCTTTAAGTCTGGATTAATAATGCAATTAAGTCTTTTTAACAGAGAACTAAAAGTAAAAGAAAATTGGACAAACAATCATCAAAAATATTTTGTCAAGTTGATAATAAATCAAACACTTATTTATTGTCACCTGATATTATAAAGTAGTTCTAAAGTTAGAAAATCTCACAGACTGGCTGATCTTCTTGTATCTAGATATGAATCAGTTTTTTAAAAGAAAACCTAAAATGCCTCTCTCTAGTCTTTACTGCAAGTGACACGCAGCGTAAATTTTCTGGTATGTTGGCAGATTTTTATATTTGACACTTTTCAAATTGTATATTTCTTTTGGTGGGGATCAGGAAATTATTCCCACACACTCATTCATAACTATTTGGAATAATGGTTTCATTTAGGACCTTTTAAACTACACAATAAAAAAGAAAATAAATCAGAGTTGAAAAAGGGTCTCTAAAGAATTATTCTTATTAGGATACTGATGAGCTTTTAAAAATTGATAAAAGTTCAATTTTGTTGCAATAAGTTGTTTCTAAACTTTCAAGTAAATTTCAAATATAAAAGGAAAGAGTTTTACTCTAGTATTTTATACTAGTTGAAAATAATATTCCATACCTAAGTTTTAGATAACTTGGAATTATTCATTGCTACTTGTGATACATACTTTATAGTCACATGTTAGATATATTTACTGTCTGAACCTTAAGTGTTCTAATTAATTTTAAGTATTTTTGGTGAAAAAGATATACAGATGAACATATAATTTTATTACTGCTTCTGAAAAAAAAATAGTTTCTTTAAAGTCACCAACTTTAGCTCCAATACGATTTGCCTATTATGAACTTCTTTCCAATAATAAGGGTTTTATAGTTGCATTGTAACAGAAACAGTAATGTGATCATTTATAGAGATGGAAAATATTCTTGAAAATAAATTCATTTTGAGTGTCACTTCTTATCCACCTTCTTACTTTTAATATCAGAATAATGAGCCCCCCAAATGGCTGTATCTTGCTTACTGCATCTCAGAGTCATGTAGGAAATTTAATTAATCTTTCAAAACTAACTACCACCATCAAATCCATCCTATTTCATCATCACATAAAATAGTTACAACCTAATGTTTTTGTTTTAGAAGTTTCTGTGTGAAATTCTTCTTTTATGATCATTTAAGGAATACATCTAGAGGGCTTTTAGACATAATTCATAAGAAATATTATTAAAAGGTATTACTGTATGTATATTTGCTTCTGATAATTTGTATCATACCAGAATTTATTTTAAAAAAACAAAATGATAAAATATTCTCAATTTGCTTCTACATATTTAAGTAACATTATTATAATGCAATGTTTCACAAATATAAGCTGGGAGAGTCAATTACAACATATGAAAATAGGTCATTTTTAAAGTCTTAAAATGCAATTCTAATATAATATACACCAACAATGATATGCTTAAATTATATAACTTATAGACAGCTATGTAGTTTGAGTTGTTAGTTCAATGTCTGCTTTTCATATGTAATATTCAGTACCTGGTGATCTAAGTATAACAAGTGTTAGGTAGGAAAGTGTAATCTAGAAAGTAATGTTTCCAAAAAGAAAATAATCCTCACTTTGTAAATAAGCATAAGGAGAATACCTAAAACAATTGGTATCATACATGGTGGCTGAGAAACTAAAATTTCCAATACTTGCCCAGAGAAAAAGAGTTGGAGATTATTGCTTTGTCTAAATCTTACAGTCACAGAGCTTTATATCAATTTGAGAAGGATTAATAAAAGCCACATCGATCTTACCAGCCAACTTTCAGACATTCTGTTCTGAGGTAACAAAGAGTCTTTGTGATGGCTGATATTTATTTTTAACTGGAAAATATTTTTTTTCATAGTACACAAAAATGAGGTCTCCCTAATATCTTGACAGACTCGCTCACATATTAAAAAAAAAAGTGATCCAGTTTACTTTTATATGTATGAATTCCAGAGCACAAATCTCAGTCTAAGAAGTCATATCTTTGTCTTGCTTTATGATGTATATTTTGCCCAGAATATTGTGACTTTATGATATAGTGTGAAATCCAGGTGGCTACTTTACACTCTTCCCTTAAGATTCGACTCATGCACTGTTCCATCCACCCACCCTTACCCAAGGCAGTTCCTCTCCAAACCTTCTGCACTAGCTGCCTCCTGTCTTTGGTTCAGGAGAACCTATACACCTCTCTCTCACTTCCCACATTCCAATCTCTCTCTTTCCCATGATTGTAGACTCTTTGAAGTTATAAGGTTCTCTTTCAGTGGGTTTCTTATGTCCAAATGCCTAGCTTGCAGATGTATCTCAGAAGTGTTTATTGAACTAATGAATCCATGGCCATTTCACATACACAAAACCCCTGTCCACAGGATTTGTAAGGTTTACATATCACAATTTCTCATGGAGAACATTTTACATTTATCTTTAGAGACTGACCAAAGGAAAACCTATTCAAAAATGTAAAAGCTTCAGAGTCAGTACATTAGGGGTAGATGCAAATAAATTAACAACTGGAATAAAAATAATGACAGTTACAGAAAGAATAATAATAATTCCAAAGATTTTAAAGAAAATCAGGATGGAGAAAGAATGTAGAAATCACATCAATTCACAAGGAGAAAGCGTTGTGGGAATTTTCAGGGACTGTGAGCTGATATCCAGCTCCTACTTATTATTCTCTATGAGAACTACTTTAATGTAAAATAAAGTTTCAGTAGAGGATAACCTTTTGGTTTCACTGACAAAAACATCTTCCATTTATTTTAAAGATCATACCAACTAAATAAAAAGCATATAATGAAGCCCCAGACAATAAATTGTCCCAAAGCCTTAACCCTACAAGCTTTGAATCATAGGTATGAGTGAGTTAAAATTATATGCCTGTAGTAAGATTAAGAAAAATTAGAAAGCAGATGAAATTTAACTAATTATTAATGAATAAGTATTGCTTTCTTTAAATAC
This sequence comes from Marmota marmota marmota, assembly GCF_001458135.2. NCBI lineage: Eukaryota > Metazoa > Chordata > Mammalia > Rodentia > Sciuridae > Marmota > Marmota marmota. The sequence goes on along the minus strand of NW_026000057.1, from coordinate 22,315,529 downwards.
CTGTCATACATGTTAAATTATATCATGTTTAAGATACTTTCATTCTCAGTTATACTACTAAAAACACACAGTGAACTATAATTCAGTTTATGAAACTTAGAGATAGTTTTACTTTGGATTACAAGTATGTAGTCTAGGTTATTAACAGTTACAGTAGTAACGGCAGATATAGTTCACAGTAAGTAGAACATAGCTAGCTTAAAAAACCAAGTCGTATAATAGATTGCCAGCATCTGATACAAAATACAAGTATGAGTTGGGGATTAAAATATAGTTTTTTAAAGAATATGTTAATTATCAATTAGGTTTAATTTTTTATTCTCTTAGGAGCTCATGATTCAGTATTATCATAATTATAACTTTAAAAATCATAGTAAAGATCCTGGTAATCAAGGGGCAATCATACACACATGCAATCAGAGCAACGTGGGAGGCTGAGGCAGAAGGATCATAAGCTGGAGGCCAGCTTCAGGAACTTAATATGATCTTGACTTAAAATAAAACATAAGAAGGATTGGGGATATAGCTCAGTTTTAAAGTGCCCCTGGGTTCAATCCCATATGCCAAGTAGGGGGAAAATCCTGCTAACTTTGTTTAACCCTGTATTTCCTAAACTTATGTGAACATTGAAGGAGATGGAAAAGCAACTCCCAGGGAGAAAAGGAGAATAATGGGAACCAGGGAGAGAAGAAAAATAATGGGTCTGGACTTCACAATTTCCCATTCTACAACAATTTTCCTGACTGCCTGACACATTCTGCTATGATTAGGCATATATGATTAAGTCTCTACATATTCTGCTCTGATGATTAAATTTCACTTAAACCCTATAAAAATCAGAGCATTATTGTAACCAGTTTCCATTTTCCTCCTGAAAATGTACCCCTTCAGTGCTTAATAAAGCATTGCTGGTCCAAGGAGATCTGTTCCTATTTTGGCTTTTTTTGCTTTCAAACATTCATTAATAATAAATATTAATTATATTTAAATTTACAAATATAAATATCATAAATATTTATATTTGTGATATAAATAGTATGATAATATGTATCATAATATCCTAATCAGTCATGATTTCCTAATAAATCATTTCATAAGAAAATGTTTGGATAGCTTATTAGAAAATGCTTTTGACAAAGCACTATTCTTCAAATCTTAATGATAAATAATATAATAATAAATATTATGACAGCAAAATCATACTGCAAACAGGTAGGATCGTGAAATAGCACTGACTCTAAAAATATAATTATTTTGTAAATAATTACAAAGTTAACCATAAGTGGATGGAAATAAAAAGTGTCTATTCTCTTTCTCCCTGAAATTGAATATTCATCCTTTCTCTGAAACAGAGAAACCACTGGACTTTAGTATAAATAACAGGCCAAATGATTGGTGTAAATGAAAAGCATAGAACATGGTTTATACATAATTTTACATCATAGAACTGTCAAAGTATAAATGTCTGTTGCAAGAAACAAACAAAAAATCCTTGAGTTAGTAAAAGATTCTGTTGCTAGCCCTTGAAAGAGGTGACATAGACAAAGTGTCACAGCTAAACTGATTTAAATGCTTCAGATTAAAGCAGCTGAATTACCTTTCCATTATTCATCGGTCCAGCCCAGACAGACAAATACTACAGTCATACATAGAAACATGATATGTGGCTATAAATCACAAGGTATGATAAAGCAGAAGGCACAAACTGTTTTAGGTTTCGGTTGATGAATTTTTTCCTAACTCCTGTCTTGAAGACACAGATGCTCAGACAGTTGGACTGTATCTCTGGCACAAACATATTCCTCTCTGAATGTTATCTCAGTTTCTTTCTTTCTGTACTGATGTGTACTTGACATTTGAAACCTGATAACAGTGGTTGTTGGTGGCACAGGATGGCTTCTCTTTTACACAAGCAGCAGAAACACAGATTGGTATCAATGTTCAATTGTCTTTGAAGCAGAGAAAAGGGTGAAAAAGAAAATACAGTCTTTCTCTTAACATAACCAAAGAGGAGCTGATGAAAATAAAACCCACAGTTTGCTCTTTCCTCTTGAGGGACAAGTACCCATTTAGGAAAGATAAGAAAGAAAACAAAAACCCTGGAAAAGAAATTGAGTCCATCCTAAGAAAATGAGTCTTCTCCAAATAATCATATGTTTGTTTTTCATTTACTCTTTGATGGCTGAAAAGAATCAAATCTGTTTTCATTATCAATCTGAATTATATCTTAAATTAAGTCACCTTTTAGATTATTTTAATAGATATGACATTAATAATTTACCTATGGCATGTGGATTGAATAGAACACAAGTAGCACAATTAGACTTGAAACAGAAAATCAGGCTGCAGAGTACACGTCTAACCTCTCTACCCTCTTCAGAGACAGGGGCTTGGCTAAACCTCAATGAGCTCATTATGCCCAACTCCAAAAGTCACAAATATACTGATTAGTAGAAACATAGTAGTTTCACCTCAGAGTAATTTCTGTGGCCTTTTCATTCTTTTTCATCTAAAAACCTTTCTTATTCTTCAATATTTCGTTAGACAACTCAATGATAGTGGGACATTTGACATTTATTTTGGAAAATAAAATATCACTAAGAATCACTGAAGGTTCTATGTCCTCACATGACCCTTTAGAGATATAACAGGAGCACAGGTGAACTCTCTATGTTCTTGGAGACAATTTCTAATATGCTGGCCATGGCAGTTGAAAAAAAAGACATCTTCATTTTACCTTTTTTATGTGAACATCATTTTTTTTTCCTTGCACACGAAGAAATTTTCCTGTTTCTTTGTTCATGGTTCCTTTGTCCTCTTCTCAGAAACTCCTTCCCTTTCTCTCCCACATGACTGCATGCAAATTTGATGGACTTGCTAAAAAAGGGCCCACCCCCTCTGCCCTGAGTGGTCATGTGACCTGGGTGTGTCCCTAAGACTTTGGTTCCTAGCAATGTGAACCCTGAGCTGTGTTAGAGCCTGAAGTGCTTCCTATTCATCCCTTCTACTCAAGGCCTGACACACAGTCCTGCGACCTGTGCACTTCAACAAGGATCTTACCTTTGGTATGATGTTCTGCTGTCAGCATTTGAATTGTAATAATTTCTGAACAAGAAGCACTGGGTGTGTATAGCTGGTCTTGCTTCTGCTTCTAGCTTAGCCTCTAAAATTACTGTTGTTTGTTTCTAACTTGTTAAAGAAACACTCAAGTGGCTCAAGTTTTGTTAGCTAGTGAATCTCATTCCAATAAACACACTTTTTCTTATGAAGTGAGCAAAAGTAGGTTTCTGCGACTTGTATCAAAGAACTCTATATTATACTTTTGAGCATTGCCCAGACAAAATGTAAAATGTAGTATAAGATTTTTCCAATTCCCTTATACATTTTGTTATATTCATGTCAAGTTCTTTTTTGTAATCTGGGTTGGTTTTAGACTCTTACTGCTGCATGGATATTCAGAATTCATTATTGGGATGCTATATTTCATTTTATTCTTTCAACATTAGAGGACAATCTCCTTTGTACTTCCTCTGTCAACACATACCTGCACTGTGTCCTGGTCCTTGCCACACTGACCACTCTTGGGTAATTAATCCATCCAGTGTGATGCTAGATGATAAGGAACTGGTACAACCATTTTATTTTGACAGATTACTTCTTATCCAGGAAGAATCACTCCACACACACACAACATTGAGAGCTTTTTGTCTGCTCAAATCAGGGAGTCTGTAGCATTAGAATTTGTGAATCCTCCTAAACAGTTGTGTATTCTGTCCATAAGTTTATAGTGGATTTAGATGAAAAACCACATAAGCAATTCTAAGACTGACCTCTTTTCACCAAGGAAAATAAAGTGGCTTAGAGGTCAGCACTAGAAAATTATATGAGCTTAGTTTTAATGTGGAATTACCCTGCTTTAAAATGGAGCTACATGCCTCATAAATCTTATAGGCTTTATGTTATACTGCCCAAGTTTCTTTTCAGAGGTAGTGCTAATAAATTGACTTTAACTCATTTTCTCCTTTTGTTCATTAGAAAGGCAAAAATTGATGGTTGCTTTCTGTGATTATCTTGTCTTTTAGATGATGTACTATCCTCTATTCTCCAAGTATATTGTCCTACTAAATTATCAACAGAAACTTTAGGATATGCTTTCTACCATTTTAAAAAATAATAATCTATTTGATATCCTATCTTTTTTTTTTAACCTAGATTCCTTTTTAAAAGTTCTTTATAAACCAACATTTTTACCTTGAGATAAACAAAAATTTCAAATGGATATAACTTTTTATATTTTTTCATTTTAATATTTTTTAAGATATATAGCATTATACTTGTAAGTGATAAAAGCAATAAAAGAGAATAAAATCTGCAGGTAAAAGGATGGAGTTAGAGAAGATAATGCTAAGTGAAGTTAGCCAATCCCAAAAAATCAAATGTCAAATGTTTTCTTTGATATAAGGAGGCTGATTCATAGCGGGATGGTGAGCAGGAACATGGGAGTAATAGACAAACTCTAGATAGGGGAGAGGAGTTGAAGGGGAGGGGAGGGGGCATGGGGTAATTAATGATGGTGGAATGTGATGGACATTACTATCCAAAGTACAGGTATGAAGACATGAAGTGGTGTGAATATACTATGTATACAACCAGAGATATGAAAAATTGTGCTCTATATATATTATAAGAATTATAATGCATTCTGTTGTCATATATAAACAAAAAACTTACATAAAAAGATATATAGCATTACACTTGTAAGGGAGTTCAGTAATTTTAAATTATATTTTTAATATATATACTGAATATGTAATATATATAATACATATAATATGTATTAATATATACATTAAATGGACAGGAAAAAATAATATTCTTCAAAGTATTAGTATTACAAAAATATATGAGTCTTTGTTTAGTAATTATCTCACACAAAATATGTCAAATATGTAAGAACTGGACTTACATTTTAGAAAGGTCTATTTTTGGATTTTAAACACCAGGAAATGTGGGCATTGGTAAATGAAGTTCTTCTACCCATGGGATCATGGTGTTCTCTCTGTAAAACTGAGATTTGAATAAATTCCATTGATTTTATGGACTGGTAAGGCATCAAAGGGATTAAAGCACTGTGCTTATGACCTCTGGTTCACTTATTAAAAGGATCTACTGAATTTACATCTCAGCACTCATGTATGGCAAGAAAAAGATAAGAATAAAATGTTAGCCACCAAAATAGTCCCAATGTTTTAAACTGTACCCCTATTGACTACCTTTTAATCAATGTATTAAGAATATTAGCTGATGCTATTGTTTTGAGTTTAATGTTGCCTTATCTCATTATTACAATGAGATACTAGCCAATCTGTCATCTATATTGTGTCTCTTAGTTCTATTTGTTGAATGCATATTAATAAATTTGATATTGTTTGCCTGCATATTAAGTCAGTACAGTTTTTATCAACAAATACCCTGCTAACAATATTAACAGAAGAACTTGATCACTGTATTCCTTAGAGTGAAGTAGATTGCTAGCCTCACTGTTGTCAGTCCTAGAAATCAAAAACATTTAAAATATTCACATAATATCAAATATATTTTCTTATCTACATATAAGAGTATATATAAACAATCATTGTAAAATAGTATTTGACAGTTATTCACAAGTATTCTTCCCAAATGTTTAAGAATATTAAGCATGATACTAAAACAGCAGTGAAAGTTTTGCCTGTGACAGAAACACAGGTTCATTGGGATATTTTGTGATTACAGGCACTAATATCACATTTTAAACATGTAGTCAGCAGGAATGTTATTTTTAATTCTGTAATAATAAAAATTGCACTAAACAACATGTATCCTGTGTCATTCTTGTGAGGTGTGAATCTAAACATGAGTTGAATATTTTAAAACCAATGACTATTCCAGTGGTCACTAAAGCAAATATCCAATTGGGTTCCATTCTTCTAGATGTACTAGCATGATTTTAATTTTAAAATGTTTTCTGAGTGTCCACCAATACAAAGTACCTCTATGACAGCTAGATAAGTAGCTGGCTGTCTAAATTAGAGATGGAGATAGCTAATACCTAATAATATCTTAGTAGATTGACATGTGTATAATGTAAGGCATCAGATGTTATGCACAGATATAATCCTCTGTAATTTTCCTTCTAAAAGATGAGCATCAAAATGTTCCCACTGTAATTTGAGAACTGGGTTAATGTCTTTAAATAGAACATTTTATTTATTTTTACAGAATGTTTTTCTCTTCCTATCAAAAGGAAAAAAATATATTGAATGCTTCCCCTACTCTTAACTTTTCTTTTTCTGTTTTTGACATAACAGTGCTGGTATTATATTTGTCTGACAGATTAGAAATTTTCCTATCAGTTTTTAAGTGTAACTGGCATATGGTGTTTTTAAAATATGTCATAACCAGCTGAATTCACAAATAAGTAAGCCAAACATATTAACTCCAATCATGAGAAAAGAGAAACAATTTAACTCTTAAACCTACAGAAAAAGAGGTGATCTCAATATGGCCTTATTTTTTTCTTCAATGTTCTCATTCTTTAGTAATGGAAACAGTAATGACAAATATCTAAGAACAAATATATGGAAGAATAAATAAAATAGACCCAATATGGCCAATGCAGGGAACATACCAAGATGTGGTTATTACAAATGACATAGGAATCCAGGATTCTATCTTGAAGCAGTAGCATTTGATGCAAGTATTAGTTTTTAATATGATGCTATCAAAAAAAAAAAAAAAAAAAAAAAAAAAAAAAAAAACGTTGGGTAAAGTGGGGAAAGAATCCCATAATGGAACAAAATGAACAGAATCATGGAGCCCAGATACATGTTTAGAGAGATGGGGCTGAAAAGTAAGCTACTTTCTTTATTACAAAATAGATTGAAGTTTCTAAACAACAGAAAAAACCTTTCTATGGAAGCAGAAAGGTCAGGTAGGGATCAAGTGAAATAAGGAGGAAAGGAAATTAGAAAGGCTAAATAGTGAGATAAATGATTTTATAGAACAAAATACCACATTAGGAGTTTCACAAAAACAAAGCAGTTCCAAAGTTTTAATTATTCATGTATTTCATTTGTATTAATATTATCTATTAATTATGTAGGCTAAAGTGATATGCATGTTAGTTACTGTAAATAGAACTCTGACATGATCCAAATGTGCCACCCCCATACACATAACATGCCTTGTATATTCTCTCCTCTTGAGTGTGTGTGAAAATTATGAATATGATAGAATATAATATGATTAATTTGGAAATCAGTTGTCCTTGAGTTAGTAAGAATATAGAAAAATAAAAATAGCTTATTCTGCCTTTTCCTGACTCAGGTTTTAGAAGATAATAAAGGAAAAAAGATGTGTGTTCATTCTGACCTCAAAACTAAAGATTCCATGTGTTCTGCAGATAGAAGAATATAAATTTTGCCAATTTCCACCTAAGCTTGGATGAGGATCCTCAGCCTGACCAATAGCATAAATGTAGCCTTGTGAGACACTGAAAAAGGGACCCAACTGGGCCCCATCCAAACTCTATGCCCACTGTAATCCTTAATATCTAATTGACTTGTTAAAAAATTCTATATTTTAAACTACTTAACATGTTATTGCCATTCTTATAACTTTGAATTTTTCTTAATTTCTTTTTATTTAAAAATAATGTTTTGTTTAGATACAAGAGATCTCCAAAATTACTGGAGAAGATATTAATTTATGTCTTTTATAATATTTTCTATTTCTTTATTTTTACATACTTATATCAAAACTAAAATGTTATTTTGTTATTTATGTGAGGTAATATAACTCAATACATAGTGAAAGTTACAAAATTTTATAGGTAGAAAAACTTTTGGTAGAAAATTATAAATATTACTATTTCCATAGACACATAATTGTATCTGTGAATGTTTTGTTGTCTAAATCTATAAACTAGACAATTAATAAACTAATTTAAATTATTAAGTAATATTTTCATCAGTAAAGATATCAAAAAAATTTAAGAATGATGATGCCAAACTGTGTAAGGAACTGTGAAATATCTGAGATTTCACCCTACTTGCAAAGTAACAAATTAATCCGTCATTTTCATAAAAAGCACAATATTTCTGAGTAAAAGACAAGTGGTTTTTATTAATCACAGGGGTATTGGTAGCTAGTGGATTGGTATTTTACTATTGCTCTGTAGTATAGTTTAAGGTCTGGTAAAGTGATGCCACTTGCTTCACTTTTTTTGCTAAGGATTTCTTTAGTTATTCTGGATCTCTTATTTTTTTCTTTCTAATGTTTTAACTGTTTCAGGTGATGTTGCATTTGACGGACTACTGAAAGAAGCTTCCACAGTATATTACTCCTTTCTCAAGAAAACCTTTAGTTCTAAAACTACACAGTCAGTACCCCTGTGGATGACTCCTCAGTAACAAGAAAATTATCAAAAGAAAAACAACTGTCATTTAACTACTGATGAGCATAATGTGAAAATTTTGTGGCTCTCTAAGTGCTTTTCAGTGTTATGAAAATAGACTTATATTATATTAACTTATATTACTTAGAATATTATCACTGCCCTCAAATAAACATTTTTGCCTGACAATATTTTGAAAAAAAAAAAACTTGGTCAATTTAAACATGCTAACACTAATAAGTATAGAAAGTTATAAAGAGCAATTAATTTTTAACAGTACACAAGAATATAATTTTTTTTCCTAATGAGAATATCACTATCTTGTCACTAGGATTTTCAAAATGTTCCTGATTTCCTATCATCTGCATCAGGGCAAGATAAAAAAAAAAGTCATTATGATGGGGGGCTTAGAAGCCAATTTTCCAAATGAAGAAAATGTATAGGTAAATCATTTTAGAGTGAACTTGTATAGACTTGTATTTGTATAGTGTGATTCTGATCTGTATTTCCCATTTTCAAATATTTTATTTTTCCTTCTCAGCTTTCATTTGTAAAGAGATAAACGACTTGGTGTTTGACATTGGGGAGTAAGAAATATAAACTTGAGCAGTTGATATGTATACCATTTATAAACACGATATATAACACATTACTGTTGCATCTAGTTTCACAGTATTCAAATTGTGGTAATCTGGGAGTCTATATTCTTTATCTCCTTGCCCTATAATCACAGGTACAAATAATTAATGCTGTAACAATGTGCTAAATACATTGTATCAATTATCTCTACTTCCTATAACAATCTTGTCAATTATGTATTAACATATCTGTTTTATAGATGATGGAACTCAAGTTCAGAAAGCTTAATTGAATAGCTCAAAAATCTCACAGCCAGTAAATAGCAAAGATGTCACTCAAATTGTAATTCAGATTCAAGTCTTTATACTTTTAGAATCTGAAACTTTTCCCAATATACATGGCAGTCTAGAAAAGAGTACAACAGTCAAAAATAATGGGAGGCTTAAGGATTTTTACTGGGAGGGAAAGAAGATTTCTATGAGATAACAAAGAAAAAGAGCATGGGTTTTATAAATTTTTTACAGCTGTTTTTGAATTTTATCCCTCCCATTAATTAAATGCATAAACTCCCACAAATTACTTGGCACCTAAGCCTCAATAGCTCATCAGGGAAGATGGTGAAAATAATGCACCTATTTCATAGACTTTCATTGACATTTAAATTAGAAAATGCACATAAAAGCTGCTGGCATAATGCCTATTACAGGACACTCAATCCTTTATTTCTTCTTTCCTTCTCAATGGGAAAGGGACTTATGCTTCATATTAGATCTTATGATAAAAATATCAAGAGTCCACCACACTCTGGTCTTCCCTCCCATTGGCTCAGAGACACCATCTAAAGGCATTGAGTCATACCATAAAGGAGAGATTTGGGAACTAATTTCTGCTCCTAAATCATCTGCACATAAGTTTTTTTCTTCTTCCATTCTCCTATGGTTAGTCCTTGCAAAGCAACTGCTTTTGGGGAGTAATTTGTACTATCTATAGGCACACACTGTGAGTCATTACTCTTCTAGGAATTTAACCAGTGAAAATCCTTTCATAAAAGAGAGATGTACTAGATTATTTACTAAGATATTGTTTGTAAGAGAAAAAATGTTAAAATTATATTAATAAAGACATTGATAATTATCTGTTGTTGATTCAGCAACCTCTCCCTTCATCTACACTCTCTTCTCAAATACAGAAAAGCCCAGGAGCTATCCTTACTCCAGAATGCCAGGGGATTGGACAAAAAAAAAAAAAAAATTCTCTTGAATGACTTTTGAGATCCCAAAGAGTAAGATAAGCCATTATTATCTGACACTGTCAAGGGCAGACACAAACACAGGGCATTGATAGGTAGCAAGACCTGGAGTTTTGCCAATAGCTTTTGGGCATTCTTCTGAGACTAACACACCTTTATTCCAAAAATGCACAGATCTGCAGCCTTAGTTACTTGGTCTATCTGCATATGCAGATATCCTGATAGGCCTTCCCTTCCAACTACTACATAAGCACCTTGGCACAAGCATGCCAAGTATTTTCTTATAAGCATTTTCATTTTTTTTTCCTGTAGAAATTTAGCTGATACTTGAAGATTTGGGAAAGTTTGTTATTACTCTCTTTATAAGACTAAGGGTGGTCTTCCTTTGTGACAAAGAATCCTATGTGTAGAGTATTCATCTACATTATTTCCACATTGCCTCTTAGAAAATCAGGAGAGGAAAGAAGGTGAATCAGTGCACACATGAATATCATATTATTTACTGTATTCAAGTAATAAATTGTATGCTTTTGTTAGGGCTTACTGCTTTCTTATTAACTAAATTATTGGAATGTGAGCCAGCCCAGTTGTTGCTTGTTTAGACAATACTTGGGCACTTGGCAATATAATGAAATACTCTGCATGCTTTGAAGTTAAAAGATTAATGTACTAAAATGGAAATTGGTTTGCTGAGATAGGCCATCTATAAGGCAAAGCATGCGAAATTGAGTAAAATAGCAAGACCTAACTAGATAGTGCCTATAAAAAATAAACTTCAATTAGAATTATAGATTAAAAATTAAGGGATAAAAGAATGCATACAAAGCAAGCACTAATCAAAAGAAAGCAGAAAAGGCTATACTAATAATAGCCAAAGTAGAGTGTAGGGAATACTACCAGGAATAAAGAAAGGGATGTATTTCATGTTGATAAAAGAATTAACTCAAGTGGACAGAAGAATCCTATATGTTTTTGTACCTAATAATAGAACTTCAAAATACACAAAGCAACAACTAATAGAATGAAAATATACAATTGTAGTCAGAGAATTCACAAAAGTGAATTGGAGAAAAGACAGGCTTTCAAAAAAATGGTGTTGACAAAACTGCATAAACATATATAGAAGAATGAAACTACAACCTTATTTCTCACCCTGCAAAAAGGTTAACTCAAAGTAAATTAAAAAACATAGGGGTTAGTTCAGAAATTTCACATATGGTAGAGGAAAATATAGGGAAAACAATCCAACACATAGTCACAGGCAACAGCTTCCTCAATAGGATTCCTAAAGATCAGGAAGTGATATCAACATTTAATAAATGGGAGGACACCAAATCAAAAAGCTTCTATTGGGGCTGAGTTTGTGGCTCACTGGTAGAGCACTTTCCCTGAATGTGTGAGGCACTGGGTTTGATTCTCAGCATCATATATAAATAAAAAATAAAGGGTTGTCAACAACTAAAATGAATAAAATAAATAAAATTAAAAATAAAATAAAAGCTTCTACAGAGGCAATAATTGAGTAGAGGAAAAATTAAGAGTGTGAAGAAATAACCTACAGAATTGGATAAAATTTTGCCAGCTACTTCTGTCAGAGGATTACTATTCAGAATATCTAAAAACTTCAAAAATATAACAATAAATAACCCAATCAATAAATGAGACAGTCAACTAAACAAACATTTCCTCAAAAAATAAATATAAATAGCAAATAAGTATAGAAAAAAACCTTTAACAATTTGAGAAATGCAAACCAAAACTACATAGATTTCATTTCACTCCACTCAAAATGGCAATAACTAAGAATACAAATAATAAAAAATGATAACAATGATAGAAGGGAAAAGAATCACTTACGCACTATTGTTAGGTTTGTAATTAGTACAATCATGGTATCAGACTAAAAAGCTTCTTCACAGCAAAGGAAACAATCAAGAACGTGAATACAAAGCCTAGAGGGGGAAAAAAATCTTTACTATCTGCATCTCAGATACAGCATTAGTCTCCAGGCTACATAAAGAACTCAAAAATATTAACACCAAAACACCAAATAACCCAATCAATAAGTGGGCAAGGAATTGAACAGAGACTTCACAGAAGAAGAAATACAATTAGTCAACAAATATGAAAAGTGGTCAACATCTCTAGTAATTAGAAAAATGCAAATTAAAGCTGCACTGAGATTCCATCTCACTCTAGTCAGAACGCAATTATCAAGAATAAAAGTAACAATAACTATTGGTAGATGTGGGGAAAGAGGTACACTCATACATTGCTGATGGGACTACAAATTGGTGCAACCACTATGGAAAGCAGTATGAAGATTCCTCAGAAAACCTGTAATGAAACCATGATTTGACCTAGTTATCTCACTCCTCAGCTTATACCCAAAGGACTTAAAATCAGCATAATACAATGACAAAGCCACATCAATGTTCATAGCAGCTCAATTCACACAAGCCAAGTATGGAACCAACCTAGGTGCCCTTCACCAGATGAATGGAAAAAGAAAATGTGGTATATATACACAATAGATTATTACTCATCCATAAAGAAGAATGAAATAATGGCACTTGCCATTAAATGGATGGATCTGGAGACTATCATGCTAAGTGAAATAAGCCTATCCCAAAATACCAAGGGTTGAATGTTCTCTCTGATATGTGGATGCTAACCCATAATGAGGGAGGGTAGGGAGAGGAAGAATATAAGTTCACTGGATTAGACAAAGTGGAATGGAGGGAAGGGAAGGGAGATGGGAATAGGAAAGACAGTAGAATGAATTGGACAAAACTTTCCTATATTCATATATGAATACATGGCTAGTGTAACTCAACATCATGTAAAACCACAAGAATGGGACCAAAATTGGACTCGATGTACGTAAGACAAAATATGCCTTACTGTCATGTATATCTAAAAACAATAAATGCAAAAATTGTTATTTTTGACAGCTGGACATGGTGGGGCATGCCTCTAATCCCAGTGGCTCAGGAGGCTGAGACAGAAGGGTGGTGAGTTCAAAGCCAGCCTCAGCAAAAGTGAGGCACTAAACAATTCAGTTAGACCCTGTCTCTATATAAAATACAAAAAAAATGTATCTAATAAAGAATTCTACAATTGTACTGAAGATGTCTAGAACTAACACAGTATTTGTACAAAATTTCTCGTTTATTTTTCTGACCTTATAACAACACTTTAATATTATAGAGGAACTTAACCACAGTGAGATTTTCTCAAGTGTACTGAAGTAACATGTGGAACTGAAATTTGAATCTAAACTCACTGAATATTAAACCTCATGATTATTAGCTGTATCATAATATCCAGTATAAAGAGCACCACATAATGGGAAGTACAGATGATATAAACAACTGTAAGTGATTGTCTATGAGATTTCTCCCACTCTGACTCAAAAGATAAAAAGGATGATATATATATATATATATATATATATAAAATATGGGACAAGGCATGCAATGAATAATCATCATCAGTGGCAGAGAAGGAAGTGTGGTGTGTAAGAACTGAAGAACTAATTATTGCCAGAGCTGTAAATGTTGAGCTTATAGTAATGAACAAGTTTATGTATCCTCAAAAAAATGTATAGTATTCATACCATGGGAAGTAAAATGACAATTTTATTATGTTTAATGGGGTGTTTCACTCCTGCCCAAGCACACACATGTATAACTATTTCTGTGTATCCCTATAAACACCTTTAAAGTTGCTAACACAGAAACACACCTAAAATAAATAATTACTAACTTGTAATTCAAAGTCTAATGCCTTCCTTAAGGTCTATAATATAATAGAATTTTCAAGCATTACCACAGGGATAAAAGATCCCAATTACTGATAGTAGTGAGAAACAATATGTGAATTCATATTCTATGTTATCTTTCTGGAGACAGAGGATTGTAAAGTAAGGAGTACCAATCGATATCACAATGTGATCTAGCTAATTCATAATGGAACCCTTCTGGCAATACAAAGTATTTCAAAATAAAGAAAATACTCAGAAATCTAATACATAAGAAGAAATCTACTCTGGCCACTAAAATTCACTCATTTTGACATGAATTTTTCAGTTTAAATGGTATGCCATAATAGTTTTATAATACTCTGAAATAGGATGCAAACATTTTGAAATGTAAAGAACTTTGAGGAATGATATCTACTTACATGTTGACCTTATTGGATATTTGATTTAACAATGGGAGAAACACTTCTAGGCCTCATATACCACACTCATAGTATACTAATATTTTAATTAATGTGAAATGCAATTTCTATGATGTTCTAACATATTTTTATATAGTTCAATAATCATCATAACATGATATATTTGGATATTTTAAAATTTAAATATATACCTAATTTACGCTATATTGGCCCTTCTTTTTTCTTAAGGCTATTTAAAATTATTAAAACCCAAATTTTAAATATTCATCATCTTTTAAATCATGTCTACTAAAAATAATCATTTCTACTAATATGAAAAGGAAAAAATTACAAACATACACACACATTTGATGAAAGTAATCATACATTATCTTTTATTTTTCAACATGTGATGGAAAATGTGGTAAAAAGTCCTTAACCAAATGCAAGAATCCTATAAAGAGATATAAGTTTATGCTTAAACTAAACTCACAAATTAAATTTTTATTGAATGCCTACAATGCGTAAAGTCCTATTTTAGTAGTGTGAGTACATACAAATATTGTAATCTTTGCCCTTTAGATATTATATCATAAAGAGATAAAACGCTAGTTTTAGCAGTTTGAGTTAAGAATGATTACAGTGATTCAAAACAATTACTTTTAGGAGTTTAGAAGAAGACAATCACATTAGTCATTGTCTATGGACAGCAAAGGAAAATTATATAAGAACCTCAGATTAGTTCTGAAGATTGAAACTATTGACATCTAAGGAAAAATAGATTAAAATAAATTTCAGCAAAACTAATAATTAAAATTCCAGTCATTAGGAAGCTGTTGGAATTTTGTGTTTAGGGAAGCAATTCCAGATTATCTACTTCCATCTTAGAAGATATGTTCTAAGATGAGCATTTGCATATATAATAGAGGTAGATATTTAAGACCAGGATACCGGTTAGAAAGCTATTGGACTAGCCTAGGTAAAAGCCTAAAAGTTCCTGACATTAGGCAGTGTTGTTGTGGACCGATAAGAGGAAAAAAATGTGAGAGTCATTGTAAGAGCTGAATTCTTTACCCAACAAATCATTCAGATTTGACTCCCATTTGATTTTAACAAATACTTCCCTGATCTACCCAACTGAATATATTCTCCCGTTGACTGTCAAACCTCTGTACATTCATTCTTCTTTTGCATACTTTCTCTATATTTTAGTTACTGGCATATTCACTTTATGGCACTAATCCTTGCTAGATAATAAAATAGTTCATTGATGGAGACTGTGCTGTAGAGAAATTATGGTGAAATACTTTGATACAGAATTTGCGTATTTGCATGCCAGTAATTCCTTATTTACTGAGAGTCGTAGGATATATTCAGTTGATTCTTGCCAGCATTTCATTCTAAATTTGACTATGAATACAATTCAGAAGAGCATCATCATGTCTCTTTATAAAAATTTTTTCTTTATATTCATATCCATAATACAAAAAGTTGTACAGAATATATTATATTTTGTGAGTTATATTTTGTGAGTTATGGTGACTCTTTCTTGGTCTTTATTTTTATAGTAGGCAGACTATAGGCAAAAATGTGAGCTTAAATATGTAGTTGATTTGATTTACTAAGAAATACTATATACAATTACTCTGATAAAACTAGCAAGATTAGAGTTCCCCTTTACATACTGTATTATTTCATACATTTCACAACTATTTATTTAATATCTACTATAATTCAGTAATTCAATTAGAAATAAAGAATCTTTCTTTTTAAAGAATTTAGATCCTATACAATAAAATAGAAAAAAAATCAGTTTAAATCTTAAAGTCTTATATGTGGTAAAAAGAAAGAACAATTTATTTTTTAATTATTCACTAGCTTAAAAATCTAGTATTTTAAATACATGCTAGATATGAATGTAAAATTCTAGAACACAATTTTTCTGCAAGTTAACAATGAAAATATGTATAAATTAAACGTTTTTTCTTTAAAATATTTGTTATGTTGTGTCACATTGAAAAGTGTCAAAATGAAAATCCAAAATTCTTTTAAAAATGGAAAATTAAAAGAATGGATTTTTAACACTTCAGGCCCTTAAGTTCTAAGTTATGAAACTTCATTTCAAAAATAGGAACCAAAAATCTTCTGATGGAATAATTAAAATTTACCTATGAAGAAGATATAGAAAAAAGTCAGATGCATTATAGGATAGTAACAGTCACTCTCAGTATCATTAGGTTTCTTATTATTGTATGATTTCTCATAGTAATAAAAAGAAATACCTATAATCACAAAATATACTAAAAGTTAGGTAATTGATTTTTCCATTTTACTAAAACTAAAGTAGAAATACTATTGACTGCAAACCAGTTGTATATTAGAATAACTATTTGATAATCTAGGACTTTTTACATGTTTTTATGTTATCTTTCAAGAACAAAGTTCTAAGGAAATAATTTAAAGGTTATTATATCGACACAAGAAACAGAACTTCGTGCTTAAAAGACAGGCTGTAGGGACAAGCCCCAAAGGTTTAACACAGGATTGGCCCTTGTTTAACTGTATATCAGGAACAAGGTACACTTATTTAGTAATCAAATATTTCATGTATGCAACAAATACTTTCCATCATGTACTCTATATTAAGCATTTATATTAATTTCCTATGGGTGGTATCCTAAATTGCCACAAACTCAGAGAATTAAAATAGCACAAATATGTCATCATATGATTCTATGTCAGAACTCTGACAGAAATCTCACTGAGCTAAATTTAGGGGCCAGCAGGGTCGTGGTTATTTCTTGAAGATATAGGGGAAAATCCATTTGCTTGACTTTTCCAACATCTGGAGGCTTCTCACATTTCTTGTCTCAAAGTCCTCTCCCATTCTCAAAGCCAGCAAAGTGGATTGAGTCCTCCTTACACTGTGTCAGTCTGACACTGATTCGTCTTCTGTATCCCCATAGCATTTTTAAGGATCTTTGTGATTACACTGGCTCCATCTATCTGATCCAAGATGATCTCCCTTTATTAAGATCTTTTACTTAATCATATCTGCAAAATTTCCTTCTGTCATGAACAGTAATGTATTTACAGGTTCTGGGGACTTGGGGAAAGGCATATTGGAAAGGTTATTATTTTGCCTACCACAGCCTTGTACAAGCAATGGTGATAAGGTCCTCGGAAAAGTTACTGTTATCATGAAATTCATAGGTAAATAACTAGTAATATTAATTTATGGAAAATTGATAGCAATATAAATAATTCTTATTTTGCTTTCTAAAAGTGATGAAAGTAATTGTGTCCATAACAATCTAAAGAAGTATTGTCTACTATATATGGTCAATTTTCATCTAGTAGAAAGGAAAACCTCAGATTCTACACCTCATTGAGTTTTAGGATATTAAACAATTTTGCATCTATTAGAAAATTAATCTCAATGTTCCCTGAGTGACTATATACATTACCAGACTTCAAATAATACTATGAATCAGTTTCAAGATCTTCTGAACACCCCATTACTTAATTAGTTGAGTAAAAATCACAACCTTTGTTCGTTTTATATTTATGAAGTCATGCATTCAAGAATTTGGAAAAAAAAGAGTCTGAAACATATTTCAGCAAAGTAGAGCAGACCTGTTAAAACTTATTCTTTACCAACACTTATCATCTGAATGGTTATATCAAATTCACATGAAATTTCCGAATTAATGTCATTTATTTTTATTTGTAAATTAAGATAACACAAAATAATAAATCTCAATGTTACTGTGATATAAATGAAATAATGCACTTAGTAACAGGCACATAATAGATCATATATTCATGATAGTTACTTTATGACCAATGCTAGTAATCAGAATTTCATTTGGATAATATGCTACTTTGATACATATAAGTGTATGTGTCTGTGTGTGTAGAAATTTCAAGACTGACAATTCACTGCTTTGCCATTGGCACTTTTAGTCAAATATGCTGATGTTACTTTAATGACTTTTTCTACAACATGTCTATGTTAGAGTCTGTAAACAAGTCAGGATGGCGCCTGGCATTTTGCCAGAGGGAGTGGTTTGTGAAATAACACCAGGGAGCCATTAAGTGTGGAGATTCCTTATTGGTTGACTGCTGTATCTAGTTTATGTTAATTAAGATAAGCTGTGTGTTATGTATGTATACCCCTCCTGTCCTACAATAAAGGGCTTCCACTCCTGCTGTATCAGTCTTCACAAGTTGCTCGTCACCCCCTGGTTATTTTGCTGCAGCTGGACTGCGGCATGTCTATGCTTTATTAGTCAGTGTTAAATGGAAGAAAAGTCATCCAACATAGTAACCACATTCAATATTAATGATGTATGTTAAAATATATTTTTAAAATTCAAGTTACAGACTACTAAATTAAACTTTTAATATTAATTAGTATTCCAAGAATAAAAGAGCATTCAGTAATATGTTAAAGCATTTGTTTTCATGTATGCAATTAAAGGAACAAACATTTTAAAGCCTTTCTTATTATCCTTTTTGTTGTTTGGTATTTTAATAAGGCAGTCCTGCTCTTTGCATTTAAAAAAACAGTTTATAGTTCAATCAAGTTTTAATTATAATATTTGATGAATCAGTGGGTATTTTATTCTACACAGAGGATTTTTTTTCTTAGTTTGAGGAATTTGTTTACAATTTGCTTTGGAGTTTATATAGAAATCAACCAAGGAGAATTAAAAACCTGGCAGATCAGAGGAAACCACTGTATTGTAGCAGCTCCTGGAGACTGAATTAAAACAAAAATTGTTTGGTGGCATATTGAAGTAGGGAGGCTGTGGGGAAACACTGGTTGATAACTCAGAGAGTCAGTAACAAGGGAAAAACCCAGAATATTGGATTACAATGGAAAGATAATAGATATGATAGATAGTGACAGCACAGCACAGCACAGCACAGCACGGTAGTTAGATGGGGAAGAGGAAGCTGTCCTACCACTTAGGCAAAAGAAATTTTCCCACCAAATTTAACATGAACAGGTGGTGCTGTCTAAAAATTTCACAACTGAAACCAAAAATCTCAGGTAGGGTGACCTGATCTGGCACAGGAGAATATCCCAGCCATCTCTGGCAGAGATAGTGAAAATGGGGATGTGGTGACAGTTTAAAGTTTCTTTGGTCTTCCTGAGTATCAGAGTAGAAATCCCTGTGGTTTCCCTTTGTTTTCATATTTGGATCTTTGTTTGTTTGTTTGTTTTCTCCTTTGTCTTGTTCCTGCTTTTCAATTCCTCAAGACCAAAAAGCCACTTGAGCTTTACTTTTTACTGAATGCCCTGGTCATGAGTAGACTGGGAGAAGGTTAGGGTGACTACAGAAATCATGGCTTCCAGTCTGACAGTCTGCCTAGAGCTGAGAACAGCACTTTCCTTTGGAATTGGCAGTTAAATCACTAGGATGAGGGGTGTAGCTGACAGGGAGTAGAATTGGAACTGGATCAGGATTTTGCAGAAAGCAGTGATTTCTCAACACCCTTGTGGGGGCCACCTCCCCCATTACCAGAAAGGTCTAGAGGATAGACTGATACATTTCACATGCCTCCCCGCCAAGCCCACAGACTGAGGCAATGAGAATTAGGGGTGCAATCAAATCTAGACCATTTGAATGATGGTACAGGTGAACAGGATGGCCAGCAGCCCAACCAGACTTATACTTCCATCCCTTGAGAGTATAGTCTGCTCTGAATCTGACAACCCTCTCCCAACAGAATCTGTCAAAGAAGGTGGTATAATTCAGCATATAGACTTCCCTAATAATATAGTCAGTTTGGGTCAGAGCTGAGTACAAATGAATATCACAACATCTGTATCACAAAAATGTACCTGTAGTTGGGAGATTCTAAAACCAACTCCTGGGAAACATCTCCTTTAAAAAAAATAAACCTCATGGGCTGGGATTATGGCTAGAGCGCTTGCCTAGCATGTGCGAGGCCCTGGGTTCTATCCTCAGCACCACATACACATAAATAAATAAAATAAAGATATTGTGTCCAGTTACAACTAAAAAATAAATATTAAAAGAAAGTAAACCTCAGTAAGAAAAAACAATGTCTGTCGTAACTGTTCTTACATTAACTGCTTCATGTTAATACTGATTTCCAGGTCCTCTCCACATTTTGTGTTTTGCCAGAGTTCTAATTTTAGATATTCGATCAATTATTGTATGTTCTCTCAATACTTTATTCCTGTCCACCATCTCCATTCCCTTCTCCTTTCCTTCATCCTTTTTCCTCTCTTCATTTTATCTTTGGTCTCCCTTCCCTCTCCCATTCTTTCATTTTTTTTCTTTTATTCACTATTTTCTTTAATATATTTCTTCCCATTCATTTTAGTGTAGTATCATTATACTTAATATTTTCATCCAATTCAAGATTATTTATCATCTACCTTTACCTTTAGGTAATAGAGGTTTGGAGATTATTAGTAATAACTCTTACAGTATATGTTGATACATGGTTTGTTGTGAAATTACCACTGCTACTGGAGGTTATTCCCTTTTCTCCAATTTATACTGGTGGTTGAAATTAGCACTTTAATTACACTAATAACATGTGTTGAAACTAAGATATAGCCCATCCCGGAGGTTTTTTATAGCGATTTAACTACTCACTAAAGAATCACCACATAAAAAAGGAAACAGAATTCATCTTTCAACAAATCAGAAAGGTCTAGAGGATAGACTATGGATATGGGACTTCAGAGAACCTGAAGAAACAGCCAAGAAGAGGATTCCAAAGTTTTGTAATCTCATAAAAACTGAATCCACAGATATTGAAGTAGATGAAATATTAGACAAAAATTTTTTTAAAAAGTTGATTGTTGAGGGCTGGGGATGTGGCTCAAGCGGTAGCGCGCTCGCCTGCCATGCGTGCGGCCTGGGTTCGATCCTCAGCACCACATACAAATAAAGATGTTGTGTCTGCCGAAAAATTAAAAAAATAAATATTAAAAAAAAAAAAAAGTTGATTGTTGAAATGAACAAAGATCTATGGAATTATCTAAGAGGGAAATACATGAAAAAGTATTTTAATAAAGAAATAGATATTCTGCAAGACAACAAAAAAAAGTTGGACATGAACTAAATAAATCAAATTGTTAAAAATAAGTTGAATGTCTCACAAATAGTAAAGAACACAGAGAAGACATAATTTTAGGCCCTAAAAACAAGGACTATGTTCTTGAACACTTATTCATCAATAAAGAAGAAAAGTAAGAAAACATGAACAGAAAACATAAGAACTCTGGTACAACATTGTGATCAAACATAAGAATAAACAGGATAAAAGAAGGAACCAAAGTATATGATAATGACATTGATAACGTTATCAGTAAAATAATAACAGAAATTTTCCAATCCTTGGGAATTAGATATCAAGATACAGGAGGCATTTAGATCTCTGAAAAAACAAGATCAAAAGATAACCCCTCCTGATATATTATAATTAAAATGAATAAAGATATAATTTTAAAAGTCTAAGCAGAAAACCCAATCACAAAAAATATGTGGTTTCTCCACAGAAACCCTGAAGTCCAAGAAAGCTTAGTGATGTGTTTCAATCTATCCAAGATTGCTATATCAAGCAAACTGTCCTTCATAATTTTAGAAGAAATAAAAGTTTCCAAAATAAGCATAAGCTAAAATAATTCATAATTACTAAGTAGCACTGCTGAAAATATTTAAAGAAATTCTCCTCACAGAAAAAAAAAAGAATAAACTCCAGAGCTCAAAAAAGGATGACTATCTTTAAAAGAGTGATTAAGCTAATGAAAATTAGGGCTGAATTAAACATTAGACATAAATCAAAATGGCAAGAATAATTATCTCTCTATGATAACAAAAAATGTAAATGTTCTCAGGTATTCAATTAAAACACATAGACTGGTAGAGTGGATTAAAAAAAAAAAAAAAACAAGACCCAATAACATGTCTGCAGGAGACTGACCTCTCAGGCAAAGCCAACTACAGGATGAAAGTAAAAGAATGGAAAATATTTCATGCTAACAGGGCCCAAAAGCAAGCAGGGAAAAGCAACTCTCAAATTTGACAAAACAGACTTTAATCCTAAATTAATGCAAAAAGACAAAGTGACTTCAAACTCTCAAACCAAAGATGTTGACTTCAGACTCATAAAAGGAAAAACTCCAAGAAGATATAATGATAGTTAATATTTATGCCCCAAATGTGTGTGAACCTAACTACATAAAACAAACACTATTTGACATAAGCTTCAGAGAGACCCCACTACAATTATACTGGTTGATTACAACACACATCTCTTACCAATAGGTAGGTCATAAAAATCAGTAAAGACTCTTCAGACCTAAAAGATATTACAAAATAAAATGAGTCTAAAGGACATCTATAGAATATTTAATAAAAGAACAGCCGAATTCGTTTTCTTCTCAGCTGCTCAGTTAGAACATTCTCCAAAATAGAAAATATTTTAAGTCACAAAACAAGTCTTTTCCAATAAAAAGTTTGGTATAATTTCTTATATCTTACAAGTTCATAATGGGATCAAACTAGAAATCAACAGAAAAGAAAACTACAAAAAATCCATAAAATATAGAGACTGAACAATATGCTTTTGAATGATGAATACTTCACAAAAGAAATCAGTGGAGAAACAAAAATTCCCAGAATCAAATACAAATAAACATACAGTACCATAATCTCTAAGACACTATGAAAGTGGTTCTAGAAGGAAAATTTATACCTATGTGTGCCTACATAAATAAATCAGAAATATCTAAAATAAATAAAACTAATGATACAACTAAAAGGTCCTAGAAAAGTAGGAACAAACAAATTCCAAAACCAGTAGAAGGAAGAAAATAATATCAGAAATGAAATTAATGAAAAGGAGTTAAAAAATTAATACAAAAGATCAATATACTTGTGACTTGGTTCTTTGAAAAAATAAATGATTGATTTGTTCCTAGCCAAACTAAGCAAAAGACAGAAAAGAACTAAATCAACAAAATTAGAGATGAAAAAGAAGATATCATCAGAGAATTCAATGAACCCAGGAGAATAATTTGGGACTACTTCGAAAATTTTTATTCTAATAAATTGGAAAAACTAGAATAAATGAAAAAATTTCTAGATACATATAACCTACCAAATTTGAACCAAGAGGATAATGAAAACTTAAAAAGAGACCAATGATAAGCAATGAGATTAAAGTACTAACAAATATGCTTTCCAACAAAGAAAAACCAAGGACCAGATAGATTTTCACCTTAATTCTATCAGATGATTAAAGAAGAACTAATGTCAATGTTCTTCATATTATTCCATGAAATAAATGTGGGTAACATTTCCAAATTCATTTTATGAATCTAGCATCATACTGACACCAAGAGCAGATAAGGATACGTCAAGGTAAGAGCCCAATATCCCTGATGAACCTAGATGCAAACATTCCTAATAAAATAAAAGCATATATAATAAAAACAAATATTAAGAATACTGTGCACCATGATAAGGTTGTGTTCATTCTAGGGATACAAGTATGGCTGAACATATAAAAATCAGTAACTATAATTCAACATATAAATAGAATTAAGGAAAAAAGTCACAGAGTTATCTCAAAAAATGCAAGAAAAATATTTGAAAAAAATTAATGCAAATTTATGGTAAAAATAATGAAGAAACCACAGTTTACAGGAACTTACTAAATTTATAAAGCTTATATGTGACAAGTCCAATTGACCAATATCATAATGAATGGGGGAAACATCTTTAAAATCAGGAACTCAAGGATATCTATCTCAGACCTCCTATTCAACATAGTACTTGCAATCTCAGCACAATCAGGCAAGAGAAGGAAATTAAAGGGATACAAATATGAAAGGAAGAAGTTAAATTATCATTGCTACTAGATGCTAGATTAGAGGTTAAATATCAAGAAACCTGCACTATGCTAATAACAAATTCTAATGAATAAACTAATTCTAACTAACAAACTAATAATAAGACAAAATCAGCAAAAGTAGCAGGATACAAAATCAACATACAAAAATACATAGCTTTCTATACATCAATAATGAATCTTCTGAAAAAAAATCAGGAAAACAATTCTATTATTCACAAAAACCAAAGGAGAAAAAATACCTAGGAATATAGTTAATTAAGGAGGTGAAGGAACTCTACAAGGAAAATTAGATGATGCTGAATGAAGAAATTCAAGAAGATATTAGAAAAAAAGACCTACCATCTTCTTGAAAGTCAGGTTTAATATTGTTAAAATGATCATATTACCAAAAGCAACCTCCAGATTCAATACAATTTTCCCCAAAATACCAATGACATTATTCTTCAAAGAACTAGAAAAAAGTCCTGAAATTCATATGGAAGAATAAAATTCCAGAATACAGAAAGCAATCCTGAGGGTGTGGTTTTACAAAGGAGGGGGAAAATGATCGAGGCATAACAATATCTGATTTTCTTTCTTTTTTTTCATATTTGTGTTTTTTTGCAGTCACACCACTTGAAGCATTGCCATTGATTTTTAAAAATTTGTTCCTTTTAGTTATACATGGAAGTAGAATATATTTTGGCAAAATATACATGCATAGAGCATAACTTATTCTATTCAGGATCCCATTCTTGTGGTTGTACGTGAAGTGGAGTTACCCTGGTTGTGCATTCAAATACAAGGCTAGGAAAGTGGATTAATTCTCCTCTCCTTCCTCTTCTCTCCCCTCTCCCTTCCCTTCCTTCCTCTTTGTCTAATCCAATGGATTTCTATACTTCCCCTCCCCATCCTCCCTTGTTTTGGGTAAGCAGGTTAGCATCCATATATCAGAGAGAATATTCAGCCTTTGTTTTTTTTTTTTTTTTTCGGGGGGGCAGGCTTATTTCCCTTAAAATGATATTCTCTGTTCTATCAATTTAAAAGCAAATGCCATTATTTCATTATGCTTTATGGCTGAGTAATAGTGCATTGTGTATAAATACCATATTTTCTTTATCCATTCATCAGTTCAAGGACACACAGGTTGGTTCCATAACTTGGCTATTGTGAATTGAGCAGCTATTAACATTGATGTGCCTTTATCACCATATGATGATTTTAAGTCCTTTGGGTATAAGCCAAGGAGTGGGATAACTAGATCAAATGCTGGTTCCATTCCAAGTTTTCTAAGAAATCTCCATATAGCTTTTCATAGTGGTTGCACCAATTAGCAGTCCCACCACAATGATAATACCTGATTTTAAATTTTAACATAGAACTACAGTAACAAAAATAGTGTGGTACCAGTGTAAATACAGACAAACAAATAAATGGAACAGAATAGAACACAAAGAGACAAACCCAAAGAGATGCAGTCATCTTATTCTTATCAAAGATGCCAAAAATATACAATGGAGAAAACATAGCCTTTAAAAATAAAATGATGATAGTAGAGGTGGATATTCTTATATAGAAAAAAAAATGGAACTAGATCTTTATCTCTCACCCTTCACAGTCAACTCAAAAGGATCAGAGGCCTATAATTAGACCAGAAACTTTGCAACTGGTAGAAGAAAAAATAGGATCAACACTCTAATATATAGGCACAGGCAAGGAATTCCTCACTAGGACTCTCAAAGTTCAGGAAATACCATATGTTTTCTTTCATATGTGGAAAATAGAAGAAAAAGGGGGGGGAAGACAGGGGTATTGTGAAAATAGAAGGGAGACCAGAATAATATAGAATGGGGATCGGGGAAGAGGGAAGAGTAAAGAGAAAGGTGTGGTACTGGGGAATAAAACTGACTACATTATGTTATGTGCATGTACGAATATACCACAAGGAATTCCATTATTATGTATAATTATAATGCACCAATAAAAGAAAATCTACTGAAAACATGGCAACATATATACTCCATAGTCTGATATATTTGTATCTGTATGATTTTGATTAATTTAATCACATTTAATTTTTATATTAAAATGTTATTAAATACTATGTTACATAACAGTTTTTTAAACTTATAGGAAGCACATTAGTTTTCTAAGGTACAAAAACAAATTACCAAGAACTTACTGTCTTACAATACCAACCATTTTTGAGTAACAATTCTATAAGTCAGAAATCTGTCATATTGGTGGGCTCTCTATTGAAAGCATAGTAAGAACTAAATCAAGGTGTCAGCTAAGCAGGGATATCTTACGAGTTACTAGGCAAAAAAATTTACTCTCATGGTCACTGTGGTTTTATAAGTTAGCTTCCATGAGACTGAAGTAAGGAAGATCATCACTTACTCACTGACTCCAGTAACTAGAGTACCTTCATTGCTTAGCATATAGCCTCTCTCTTCTTCAAGTAGAAAAGGCATGACAAATCTTCATTCTTAGAATTCTAGTCTGATTTCATCCTTCCCTAACCTATACCCCAGATTTATATGCTCTCAATGAGGAGATCAAGGAACACCAGACAATCTTCATATTTTAAGGAAAATGGTTAGACACTAATTCATAAACCTATGCAAAATCACTTTTGCTATATAATATAACCTACTCACAGAAAGCCATTATATTCATAGTTCTAGGAAATTACATAAATCAAAAAAGTGGAAACCTTGTCCATCATCTTACAATACTGTGTACCATAATGAAATCTGACACCATTTCCAAAGTATAATCTTTTTATTGTGTGTGTGGTACTGGGGACTGAACGCTGGACTTGGAACATTTTTTGCAAGTGCTTTACCACTGAGCTCTATTCCCCAACTCTTTTTAGTTATTTATTTGTTTTACTTTTTTGAGACCAGGTCTGGCTAAGTTGCCCAGGATGACCTCCAACTCGTGCTCCTCCTTTCTCAACCTCTTGAGCAGCTGGGATTACAGGCCTGCCCCAACACACCAAGCTATACTCGTAATCTTAATTCATTTTTTTTTCTCTTAAATGGTATGTGTTATCTTATTGGGCATGAATGATGAAAATAACATATTTCAATTAAAATTAAATTGCTACATATTCTAAAGAGAAGATGTATTACATTTTATTGCTAAAATATTTTTACTTAACATTTGCAAGACTCCCCTTTGATATTTGGAAAAAGAAACCTGATTTTTTTCCTTGAATATTTTCATCCATGGTTGATTTTTAACCTCTTATATTTAGCTGAAACTAAAAACAGATGTGCTAGGAAATCACATAAAAAGTTATTCTCGTTTGAAAATTTTGACCTTTAAGATAGAGACAAGCTTGGCTGAAAATCAATACTCAGGATATTTCTCTGAAAAAAAAATTATTTAGAGTTTCAGTCGCTGCTAAGAGATAGGCTAACATTTTAGCACATTTGATGGAAAACATATTTTTCCCCTTAATAGCTACAAAAATATTTTTGAGCATATACAAAATTACACATTAGTTCAGTTAACATACCTGCCAATTTTGTGTGTGTGTGTGTGTGTGTGTGTGTGTGTGTGTGTTTGTTTTACTAGGGATTGAAATCAGGGGCATTCCACCACTGACCTACATCCCAACTCCACCCACCCCAGCCCTTTTTAAATTTTCCAGGCTAGCCTCAAACTTTCAATCCTCTTGGATCAACCTCCGAAGTAGCTGTGATTAGAAGCATTAGGCCACTATGTCTGGCTCATATCTGCACATTTTAAAAATGTGGATGAATGTAATATAATTAATTGAATCACAAAACAATAGGAGGAGGTATAATTGGTAGGGTTAACATAAGGTATAATAAAGAAAATTAGGGTCTGTTAAGCAGAATGAAACATAAAATCAATATGATAAAACACCTAAATGTATATGAGAACTAAGAAATGCTATTAAAAATTATTCTTCAGAGAACTAGTGTCAGCACATGAATCTAAGCAATGCCTCAAGAATTAAAAATAGTGAGTTTGTTCATCAATTTTTTCATAGACCACACACACACATAAAATCTATTTTTTCTTAAGTATGAATTAACTAGGTAATTGGATAAACTTTCTCATAACTCTTGATGTTTTACAGTATGAACATTATCATCAACATAATAATACCTGAATTTCTTCAAATATTCAGACTGTATATAGACTCTTGTTAAATCTGAATTACAGTTATTTGATCAAGTGGTACACAGCTAAGAGAATAGAATGGAAGAAAATGCTGTCAAGGGTTGAGTTCACTTCATACATATGGTAAAAGGCAAATCAGATCTGTATTTGTGCAGTGGAATTCACTTATTGATAGACATATTTTAACATTTACTTGAAAGAGTTTACAATGTGTTTCTATTGTCATTGTTCATTTGGACCTTTATACTAAGACATAAATCAATCATACAGATAGCCCAAAATTTTTCAACTCTAGGCTACCAACTCATGTAGAAATACAGATTTTTTTTAAAGGAATCTTTGTGATTTTCCTATACATTAAAAGAAAGCAAAAAACCTTCTCAGAATCAAATCCCCAAATTCATCAACCCTTCTTCCTACAACAACATGTACACTAACACACACAGAGTTTGTCAAAACTTTGTTACAAAGAATCACTCTTTCCCCATAAATGTTAAAGATTTGTACTGATGTGAAGTTTTATTTTTTTTTTTTTTTGCCTAATTCTGTCTTCACTTACAATGCCTTCCCTCTCAAGGGACCATTCAATTCCTATGCAAATGCATTTTGTACCATTTAGCAGGCAAGGCAAACATGCCAATGAATGGCTAAATTCCAAAACCAAGACCCAAGCTGTGGAATACCTTCTGCTCTATTCCTGAACTCCAATTGCAAATTTCAGATGAATAAACTGAGGAACAAAGTACTGTGGCTGGAAAGGAGGTAAATAGTTTGATCAAGGTCACACACAGAGCGGGAAATAGATAAATAATTTTTGTTTTCATCATCTAAATTATTTCCATTAAAGAAAAGTTCTCCAAAATAATTCTTGACAGTTCTTCAGATGCTTATTAAATAAATAACTAAAAATAATTATGCAATGAATATATATGTGCATGTCTCTTCTTAGCTAAATATAGGCTCAAATTAAGCAGACCCTAATCAAAGAAATCTCAACTATGTTCTTTTCTATTTTGTATAACAATGATTTTCTCATCATTATTTCTTCCTATTGAATGTATTGTTAGGAATGCCAAGGTTTCATAAGGATTCAGACATGTACTGGGAAGTAGCTCAGCAAGGCAAAATTTCCTTCTGCAGAAGGGTGTGCTCAAACACAGTCTGGTAAGCAAGCACACTCCAGGGGCAGTCCTCCTGTGTTAGTCTTTATCCCTAACAGAGCATTGCACCTTGCTCTCCTGGGAGGAACTTGGGGTTTCAATCTACATGACTGGCTAATTGTAAAATCAGGGAGGACAAAGGAAAGGGAGATAGTTTAAATGGCTATGATTTGATAAAGATTGGGAAGCTCAAAAAAGGCTAATTGGGTTATTTAAAGAAATCCATAGGCTATGGAGCTATTGTGTAACTTTTCATTCTGCTCTAATTTCCCTCTGGCCGCCCTTCTTATATTCCAATTTTACATTTAAGGCTACATACACTATATTCTGCAAATCAACCACCAGACTTTCTATTTCTCACACGTACTAAGAAAATAAATGGTTGAATTGGCCTACTAACAGGTTTTATTTTCCTTTGCATGGAAGATTATAATTTATCTTTTATATGTGTTTATAACAAACTTATTTAAAGAATTTTCTTTACTTTTGTTACAGATCAGTGCTGACTCACTAAAACACTCTGAGGCTTGATAAGGGTAATCTTGAGGTATTACAAACTATATACAGTATACAGTATAGATAAGCTTACTTCTCTACATATTTATTAACCATTTTTTTATATTTTATACCTATTTGAATTAAAGATTCTGGATTGAACATATAGTCAAATTTATTGTATAAGATATCAAAGCAGATTTTTACAGGTCAGACAGTAACTTTAAAGTATTTTAGAATTATTTTCAATGAAGGGGTGTGAATTAAAAGGTATTTCTAATTAGTCCTTATAAATAAAATACACAATTAATTAGAACTCACTTGCCCACATGAGCAAGATATTTATTTTAAATCTTAGATCCCACTTGTAAGTCAAATACATTTTCCAGTGAATCTTTTCTATTTTATCTTATTTTTAAGTGTGCATTTTTCTCCTGACTGAGAAAAAGGAATGAGAGAGGAGACCTGTATAATAATTCAGTTTACAGAGCTCTATATGACTTTAGTCATCTTCTTCTGAAACACCTCTTTGCTGTGAATGAAATTGTCCTCCATGGAAAGTCTTCATTTGCCAAATTTCACCAAAGTCTAAGCATGCTATGCACTGAGTTAGAAAATGAATTATTCAAATACTATCCCTCAATGTCTGAGTTTCAGAGGTTTACAAAACGATTTGTGTGTGATTTTTCATTTCCAAAGGCCAATAACTTCCTCCAGGTGCTTTATTTTAGTATTTTCTATCCTCTAGTAATTATACATTGCATTTGAAAATAGCAAGGAGCCATGAGTGTAAGGAGGTATGAATAATCTTTCTGAAAAATTATATATGAGCAAACGGATGCCACATGAAGTGGATTAATAAGTTAATTGTCTAAATGGAAAATGCATCTCATGCAATTTCAGGCCATTAATGAGATCAAGAATCCCAACTGAAAGAAAGCAGTGATTTTTATGCCATCGGAAGCTAGAGTTTTGCCCTTACCACTTTTTGATTTTGTACAATAATTGTTCTCTTTGGAAATTTTTTAAAAGTCAGAAAAAAGAACACTTAGTTGTTACCTCTGCACTGCTCAAAACAACTAATGATTATAAGAATACTAGACCTGCAATTAAATAAAGTAAACAAAGATCTTGAAATATTAGTTTGAGTATCTCAGTTTCTTTATAAAAACATGGTGACCTGAATAATAGTAAACATGTTACTTGGCATGTAAAAAATTTTTAACCTTCTATTTGGCCTCAAATCAAAAGTAAGCATTGCCATCTTTTTATAGTTTTATATTTGAAAAATATAAATTACAAAGTGTGTTATTTATTTCCTTTACTAAAAACTATTAGTCAATTAGCTTTCCATTAAGCAAAGGAGCAATCATGAAAAGGAAAATATTTATAACTTTCATAAGTTACACAATAAATGTCTTGTCTAACTTCAGATTTCCTTTGTGTTACATAATTCATGAAAATTTAAATTATATGTCCAAAATAAACTATTACAGATTTTATTGAATGAATAAGTATACCTTCCATTTATTGACAGTCTGTGTTGGGATTTTCCTAGACACTTAAGGTGGGGAGAACAATGGCCACCAAATATGTCCTTGTCCTTGTCCTAAGAACTAAAGCTTGTGAATAAGGTATGTTATGTGGCAAAAGGAATTGAGTTTGAAGATGCCATTAAGATTGATTTCCAGCTGAATTTCAGATGGGAGATTATTCTCATTGACACAGTGTAATCATATGTATCCTTAAAATTGGACAGTGGGCAAATGTTAGGGCCATAGTGACATAATATGAAAAGGACTCAATCTGCCTTTGTTGGCCTTGACAAAGGTCAATGGCTGTGATACTAGGAATGCAGACAGCCTTAAGCTATTAAAAAAAAAGAAATGGATTCTCCCTTAAAGCTTCAGATAGGAAAACAGCTCTGTTCACACCTTAAATTTGGTCCTTTAAGAGACCTATGTTAATACTCCCTAAGAGAAATAGCATAATATATTTCTTTTTTTGAAGGCAATTTGTTCTAATTTGGTATGGAAAAACTAAAAGCTAATATGAGAGTCATATAGTAATTCTTAATTGTTGTATTTTCTCAAGTCATTTTTGTCTTTTATTTGTAAATTACAAGAGAGTGTATTGGTCTTGGATGTTATTGTAAAAAGTAATATAAGCTCTTTTTCTGGGCTGGAACTATGGAGGGTGCTGAAGAGAAGAAAAGTTCCTGCTGTGCCAGAAACCCTTAAGAAACTGTGAATGAATTTTGCAGAGCTAAAGGTAAAGTTTTTGAGAATGCAGTTTGCCTAAAGGCGCTTTAAAAGGCAAAGAGGAAGAGAATGAAATCTATGAAAAAGCCAAGCACTATCACAAAGAATATAGGCAGATGTACAGAACCGAGATTCAAATGTCTAGGATGGCAAAAAAAAAAAGTTGGCAAATTCTATGTACCTTCAGAATGCAAATTGGCAATTGTCATCAGGACCAGAGGTATCAATGGTATAAGCCCAAAGACCATTAGGAGTTGCAGCTTTGCCTTCCCCATACCCTCAATATCACCTTTGTTAAGCTCAGCAGGCTTTAGTTAACATGCAGAAACACATACTATATGGGGTTACCTGAATCTAAAGTCCATGAATGAACTAATCTGCAAGTGTAGATATGGCAAAATCAATAAGAAACAGATTACCGTGACAGATAACACTTTGATGGATTGATCTCTTCATAAGTATGGCATTATTTGCATGCGGAATCTGATTCAAGAGAACTACACTTTCAAAAAATTATTAAAAGGAGCAAATAACTTTTTCTGGTCCTTCAAATTATCTTCTTCACAAGGCAGAATGAAAAAAATGACCACCTATTTTGTTGAAGGAGCGGATGCTGGCAACAGAAAAGAACCCATCAACACTCATTAGAAGGATGAAGTAAGGTAGTTCCCATGGTATTTTTGTAATCGGGTCAGCTAATAAATAGTACCTGCTCTCAAAAGGAAAAAAAAAAGTACTAAAAGTCTAATCCATGTTTGACTTTCTCTGTTCATTTCTTCCTATTATACCACAGTATTTCCTCATAAGATGCGAATTTACTGAAAGTTTTTGTAAACATATAGCTTCACACCAAGGCAATGAATATTGATATTCTTATTGCTATTGATAACAGTAACAGTATTAATAGCATCATCATATACTATCAAAGACATGGAATCTCAGATGTACATATGAAATGACAGAAAACATATTTGTCAAATTAAACAGTTAATTCTTCTCTGAAGAAACATAATTCAGAAAAAGAGCTTTGCTATATTTGCAGTTAGTGGTCCAGAAAGACCTCTTGAAAATATAATACAAATATTTTTAAAAGTCAGTAGTAAATATTGAGATGCAACAACAGAGTGTCATATTCACAGCTGGTGGAAATACAAAATAATATAGCTTTTTTGAAAGACAGTTTGGCAATTTCATACAAAATAGACTTTAACCATAGAAGTAAAAAAAAAATCATGTTCTTGATGTTTAACAAAAAAGCTGAAAACCTATGTCCACCCAAAACTGTGCCAATGCATGGTATAGAAGCTTGTTTATAGTTGCCAATACTTGGAAGCAACCAAGATGTCCTCTAACAGGGGAAAAAATAAATTGAATGTGATATATTGAGCCAATGGAATAACATTCAGCACTAAAAGCAAATAAGCTATCAAGTCATGAAAAGAAATGGAGGAGATATAAATATGAAAAAAAATTTGAAAAGGCTACAACTACTCCAACTACTCAATGACTGTATACCACCTACTACTATATATGACATTTACAAAAGAAATGTGGAGATAATAAAAAGATCAGTAGTCACTAGAGGTTAGGGGAGTGATAAATAAGTGAGCACAGAGTGTTCTTAGGGCAGTGAAATTATTCTGCATGTTACCACGATGTTATTACATGCCATTATACATTAATCAAAACCCACAGAATATATAGGAGTGAACCCTAAAGGAACCCATGTGATAATGATATGTCTATGCAGGTGTTTGGACTATAACACCATAAGTCTGTTGTGGGATGTTGAGGAGGCTGCTATATGTAGTACAAAGAGATTTATAAGAAATTTCTATACCTTTAGCCCAATTTTACTGTAAACCTAAATCTACTATTAAAAAATAAAACACATTGATAACTTATTAAATATACAGACTTAAATCTCCTACAAATTATATAAAGAGCAAATAAATATATATAGAAAAAGTAAAGACTATCACTCTATTAAGAAAAAATGTTGTCTATCCTGAAAATTAGAAATAAAAAGGAGAATCAGAGTGAATGAAATTATTTGTAAATAACTAGAATCTATTAGTCAAATGGAGATATTCCCAAACCCACAAGGATTAAAAGTGAGGTGAAAAATAGAAGAGTATCAGATAAGTGAATATTTGTAGTATATTTTTCTTATTTGTTAAGGTAAAAGAAAATGATTAGATACAAAAAATCTGGTGTGTCATTGAGGGCACAAGTGGAGTTTGGATCAGCATTTATTACAGTAATGTAATTTGTTTACTATAGCATGGCTATGATACCACTGGCCAGAGGAGACTAAGTCAAGTCACAGAAGGAATTTCATAAGAGAATGGACAGAAGTGAAAGGAATAAGAAAAAAATTATGAGTAATGGAGGTGGGAAAGGAAAAAAAAAGGCAGAAGACATTTGGAGAGAAAATGGTATAACCGAGGATCTTAAATTTTAGATACAAAAATACCTCACCAGATTATATCAAGTCATTCACACTCCTTTGTAAATCCCTGACCATTAAGAGAGTTAAACATTCATTAATAATTATATAAATAGAGAAATTATTACATTATATTATTGTGTAGCTGTAGTTTGATGGAAATAATCTGGTAAAAAGATCTTTGAAAATACTAGAAATGTTATTACTCCATTTCATTAAAAGATATTTTATCATTATGTCATTTATTAACTGCCTTTGTGTAATTATAATCCAAAGACAGTTATTGGTTACCTTTTATACATCAGGTGTTATGCTGAATTCTTGTATACAGGAAAAAGATTCTATTCTTGTTTTCACAATGCCTTTT
This sequence comes from Marmota marmota marmota, assembly GCF_001458135.2. Classification (NCBI taxonomy): domain Eukaryota; kingdom Metazoa; phylum Chordata; class Mammalia; order Rodentia; family Sciuridae; genus Marmota; species Marmota marmota. Next base: position 22,280,322 of record NW_026000057.1, on the reverse strand, counting down.
TTTTTAATCATCTACTTTTTTAAATGTATTTTAACAATGTTTTGAATCCCTTAAAGATTTAATTAAAATTTAGTAAAAAAATAAGTGTATTCCTTCAGTTTAAATGGTGTCATTTTAATAATATTTATAATTTTAAAATTAAATAAAGGTTAAATTTTGCTTGCTGACTTATAATTTTATATATTTATTATAATATTATTTAAATTCATAGAGATAGTATTTCATAAAGTTTAAGTCTTCCATACCAAATATAAAATAAAATCTATTAGCTTTTCATTGCTGGAAAAAATAATTGAGGAAAAAAAAAACTGAGAAGAGAAAAGATTTATGCTCTTGAGTTTCAGAGGTTTCAGACATGATTGGCTAGCTCCATTGCTCTGGCCTGAGGCAAGGTAGAACATCATGGCAGAAGCATGTGGAGAAACCGCATGGCAGCCAAGAAGCAGTAAGAGGGAGAAATATGAACTGGGGGACAAGATACATTCGTCCATGATGCACCTCCAGTGACTATTTCCTTTAACTAGGCCCCACACCTACATTTGCTAATCCATTGATGAGATCAGAGCCTCATGATCCAATTACCTTCTGGAAGGTCCTAAGTCTAAACCTGCTGCATTGTACAACAAGCCTTCAGCTTCAATCAGTGGGGGATACTTCATATACAAACCTTAGCATAGAGCAAACATAAATGAACCAAACAGCTGCAATACTCATTTTTTAAAAATGAGAAATAATATTTCATCAGAATACGAGACCAGTTTGCTTTAAATAATATTAGTACTGAAAGAAGAAGAGAAATCATCAATTTCTCTAAAATATTGCTTAGGTAGCATTTCTTTCTTTCTTTGGTAAACATTCATTCCATAGTGTAAAGCCTTTTAGGCAATTTCTAAGGGGTACAGGAAGACAAGCAAAATGGCATCAAACATGGTGGTTTATGAAATATGAAATCAATTGGCCTAAAATGTATTTTAGTACTCACATAAAAGCAGGTGACTACTGTAGATAAATAATCAAGTTATTTAATAAATATAGATATAGAAAAATAATAATTATTGGATTATATTATAAAATGCTGACACTATGAACAATTTTCATAAATGGTAAATTTTCAGAGAAATATAGGATATGACATTTAACTATATTATTCATTTTATAGTACTAATTTAAATGCAATTGTACTTTAAATGTTATCAGAACTTATCTTTGCCTTGAATTTTGGGTAAATTTATCAATATTCCTTCCAAACTTAGAAAATATCTTTATATCATTTTAAAAATATGTCTGTATCATATTTTAACTACTCATTTTCCTTTTTTTGCAAGCAGGTGAGGTACATAATGTATTTATGCAAACTTCAATATTAAAATATGCTTCACAATGTGTCCTTCCTTTGATTTTTAATTCTGCTTAATATAATGGAATATTCAGAGTGAATTTTTTTTGGAGAGACTGGATTAGTCCAAACTGATGAGCAACCAATATGGAATGTCAAAGTCTGGAATGTCAAAGTCATGAGTAATGCTAAATAGCAACTCTGTCAGAAACCACTTGAAAATATGCCCCATTCAAAACGGTATGATTTTAAATTTATCTTCACAGCCAATTCCCTTTCTATGTATGGTGATCATTATCAATAATATCATTTTACAATTATGAAATAATAAAGTGAAAGTAAGGAACTCTAAAAAACTGGAAACATAGGAAAATACTGTTTATAGACATCAATATGTTCTGACTACTGTCCTCCTGGTATTTGTGTTGGCAGGGGTTCTTTGATGAATTTATTTTAATGTGTAAACTATTTCAAATAGTAGGGTAACACAGAAGAAATGTGGATATCAAGACCATCTTTGAACAAGTAAGATTCAGTCACAAATAAGTCTCATGGGGAAAAATATCAATTGCTCTTTCACATTGTACAATCTAGAAATACGGATATGAAAATAAATTATTGGGTATATATTATGGTTGATATATATTGGTATAGCAAGCTTTAATCCCAATTTTATATGTTTAGCCAAGAGGGAACTATTGAACTATATGAGATTTTACACATCTTTCAACTAAATTAAAGATACAAACATTAAAGTTAACACTTGGGATATCATGAAGATTTGTGTGACTCTCTAGGGTGTCATAACCCATAAAGCAAGGGAAGAATCCACAAATGAGCTTTTTCGTTTTCAGTCAATGTATTGGTGAGTATCTTTTAAATTAATAATTTGGGAAGGCCACTAAGAGTTGTGTGGAATAGAAATGATCTGGCAGAGTTGAGGCAGGAAATAGGAATGATCAGAAGAAAATGAGAGTTGTTCTCTGCTTCTGAACAGATCTATGAAAACTAAGTGATGACCTATTTATTGTATATCATGTAGTGAAAGTCCATATCAGAAATTTTCTGAAATATACCTTGACCATCTTTATACCAATTTGAAAAAATTGTAATTGAGAATACCTAGAAAGAACATATTACTATTAACCTAATTAACATAGTATGACAGAATTACACTGAACAACTGTCTAATTCCTGGTACATTAAAAGTTACCAGACAGATGATTTGAAGTCTTGTTTTGTGTTTCTGAAGGATTTTTAAACAATCAGAAGTAATTTTATATAGCTGGAAATAAAACAGATTAAAAACATTTTCAGTCTTCATCTAAATAAAAGAATCTTACTATAGTATTTTGATAAAGTAGTTAGATATTTACAACAGCATTAATATTGTTCAAAGTAAAGATGCCAATAACTTAAAACCATATAAGAAATTTATTTTGATAATGTGGAGAATGAATAATAGATGATTAATTTTTAACAAATCATGAATTTTATTAACAGTTCAAAATCCCAACAAAGTGCCATTAGGGGCACATGGAGACGCAGACCAAGCATATCATCTTTATAATGAGTAGTAAAACACAGCTAATAATCTCTGTAAAACAAAATAAAACCATTAATCATTTTGCAGCCAACCCACAAGGGTCCATCCTTTTCTGGCCATTTGGAGCCAACTGATAAAGTTGTGCTGGCCAGGCTGAGTACTGAGGGCAATCCTGAATTCTGTGTTTGGCAGGCACTCCCAATACAGTGGCCACAATGCCAGAAATTTCTGGTTATTTCATATCCATTTCCTCAGTTTCATTGTTGGTATTTACAGCTTTGGTTCTGAGAATATTTGAGATATCAAAGATGCCCCCATGGACTCAAGGCTTCCTCAAGAGCAGATGGCTTACATTTTCCTTCTCTGCTTCCCTCAGCTCTCTCCCACACAAGATAGGATAATGGAGGTCATCTGAATCACAAGTTATTTTATATGCAAATTCTTGTTATGCAAGGGCATATCATTATAGGCTGGTAGAAAACTTTTAGCCACCAGTCATCTTCAAAACCATCTGAACCAGGTACCCTGCCCAGGGCAGCAAATCCCACCCTTTGTTAATACAAGTGCAAAAAACTTAAGTCCTCCACCCCACTTTGGTCTATTCTAATTTCAAAGCTCCCCTCCGATCTCAGAGGACTTTGTTAAAACTTCAATGCAGTGTAACTTTTCCCTCTGCTTAATCCTGCTTTTCCCCTTTTTTGTCCATAGCTGGTGATCCCCAAATCACCTCCCAACAAATTTCCTAAGAGTTTCTTACCATCTCAGTAGTTAGAATCTGTGAAAATAAAGAACAATTGATAAAAGAGGGGGGCAGCTAAATTTGGAAAATACTCAATTTAATTTCATGACTTTAGAAATGTTCAGATGCCTAGAAATGTGAATATAGAAAGGAGATGGTAGTACTTAGACAAGTATGGAGGCCAGAAAGCACCTTGGATGAAAAAGGTCTGTGGTGGACCCAGAGAGATGTGGCTAGAATTCTATTTTATTACTTATTACCTGTTTGGCACCATTCACTTACAAAGTCTCCTACAGCAGACCTGGCAGAGTGGCAGCCCTTGGGCTACATTTGATTTGTTTTACAGTAAAAATAAACAGACAAACAAACACAATTCAATTGCCATCCTTAAATATAGGAATACTTAAAGTAAAAATCCACATATCTAAATTCTTTTGAAAAAGCTAAAATCCTGAAATGCTTAGCTCCCCTGAACACATGGTGACAATCTTGTGCTAAAGGGTCCTGTCCCCCTTCAATAAAGAACACACTTTCCTAGTGTATATCATATATTACGGCTTTTTTGATAATTTATGTTACTTGGCTGATTCATTTGCAAAATGAGTTACATGAAGATAACGTCACCTATCTTTTCAATAAATATATTGGATATAAAACACCTAATGCAGATCTAGTTATATAATAAGCAGATAGTCACAAAAAGTGATTGTAGTATTTATTATGGTAGTGCTGGCATTATTGACCAGATATGAAAGAGGATATAGCCAATATAGAATACCTTGGCTGTAATTAAGAACATAAGCTATGTAGCAAGCAGATAAGACCAATGACCAGGTGATATACTAGAATTTATGAGCAATTAAATAGTAAATTCCATACTTAAATTAGAGGAAACATTTTTTAACTATTTCTATAAGTTATGTTATTTCATTTAATTTATCACAAATGCATTTATTACATATTAAGTCTAAATAATGACTAAGGTGTTTACAGAGAACATTTCTAAATATCTGTTTTTTTGTTTTTTATTTTTTATTAATCTTTTTGTATTTTTAAAAATTGCAACCCAACTATCCTGGGGAAAGGAACACATGCTGTCACCTAATAAAAACTACTCTGAATTGTTGGAAAATTTTTTGTGAAATAATCAATAGTCTCTAGATTCTCCCTGCCAATTAAATCTCATCTTAGTGACAGGAATAAAAAAAAGCAACAGTAGCTACTATCTCCTTTAAAGAATTCTTGGTTACATAATAACAAGTGAACTTTATATTACCATTATTGTAAATAACAAATGAAACTGTTCTTGGAAAGAAATATTTACTAAACCAAAAGCATTAAAGCACTGCAGTGCAAATTTTTAAAAACATAAATATATATTTTGGATCAATATAAGCTTTTCAGACTTTTTCACACATTGAGACATAATAACCACATATCAAACTATGGTGATAAAAGTACATTCAAAGTGTCCACACTTGGAAACATGAAAAACACTGCCAAGGAATATTATATTACTTTGACACACTATTATATGTCCTCACAAAGAACTGTCTTCAGAGCTTGCCAGAAAATCCTTCCAAAAAAAGAAATAATTGAAAGAAAACGAAATGTTGATATGGTACACAATATTTGTTTTCTACCTATTCAGTCCTTCTTAATTGATAACAGAATTTCTATTTTATCTGAATTTATACTTCATGTCCAGACATTTACTGTCTCATTACTCTGGGCAATGAATCATGATTGCTCTAATCCAGTTATGATAATGCTGTTCCTTGATTTTCCCAGTATGGACTATGTGTAGAATAGCTGTATTATCATATGGGGCCAATAAAACTAAGTGTACATCTGCTTGGGGGTATTCTGGAAAAGCTTTTGCCATCTTTATGAAAAGAGAATAGATGAAGCTATTACAGCCCTTTTGCTTTTTTCAACATCCTCTTGCTTTAATTTTGGATATGATATTTGTTGCTAAGGCAGTCTGCTGCCTGGTAAATCCAAATTGCTCTATTTTTATTTTTTAAATAATAGCTAACATTTGTAAAGAGTTTAGTATATGTGACAGCATGCTCTGTGGCTCTGTGGCTCATTGCATTTTAGCTCATGTAATTTCAACTATCCAAGCAGTGTATTACATATGTGTTCACAGGAGGAAACTGAAGGTCAGCAAGAAAAACTGATGAACTGAGTTGCCTGTGGTCACATTGGTAGCTGCTAGAAAAATTGGAGTTGGAACCCAAGATTGTCTGACACCAGCAGCATGGTCGGACATATATATATATATATAGTAGTCAGACATATATATATGTACTGCCTTCCTCAAAAATAAAAGCAACCTCAATGTTTATAGAGCAAATGGCCAGTGCTCGAAAAGTCAACAGACTCCACACCATCAAGAAATTGGCAAGCCTATTCGGCCAACGACACCTTTATTATAATTTTTCATCAATGACTAAAAGCTCCATTAAGAAGTAAGAATAAATCTGAAGTTTTTCTCTGGTTTGAGAAATCCTTAATGTGCATTAGTTGCAGCCAATTCTCAGAATACTTTCATGAATTCAAGCCTCACAATCAACCTCGTTTTAGAGACCAGAATTAAGTCAACTTAAGTGTGGTTTTGGAAGAACAGCCAGACCCTTTATGTCCTTAGATATCCCCATCAGGGGCTACTCCACTAAAATGTTTTGGCCATTAATACAGGGACTGTGTCAAAAGAAGGGCATGTGGAAGCAAAGAGTCTCCTCTTTGTCTAATATGATAATAAGTACGAATGAATACTTCGAATGCGTAAAGATACAGAGAGTTAATTGCAGACAAAGTGGATAGGTTTCAATGCCAAGATTAATCATACTACAGTTGGTAAAAGAGAAATATGTTAGTTTTCTATGGCTGCTGTAATAAAATACCACTAATTTAGTGGATTAAAATATTGAAAAATTGTAATGTTACAGTTCTAGAGGTCAGCAATCGGACAAAATCAAGGGTCTAGCGGGACTGAGTTCCTTTCTGGAAGGGAATATTTGTTTCCTTGCCGTCTTCAATTTCTAGAAGCTTCTGACATTTCTGGACTCATGGCCCCATCTTCCATCTCTGAAGCCAACAGTGAAGGGTCAGGTTGAAGTCCACCCCCTGTCATCTTCTCTATGGGAAACCAGGGGAAAATTCTCTGCTTTTAAGAGCCCATGAGCTTAGATGGGGCCCACCAAGTTATCCATAATGATCTCTCCATCACAAATTCCATTGTGCTGATAAAATCTGCAAAGTCTCTTTTTCTTTATAAGGTAACTTATTTAGTGTTCTAGTGAATAGAACGTGGACATTTTTGGGTGTCATTATTGTACCTTTGACAGTGCAATAAAGGTTTACAAGTGCACAGTTACAGGAAAGTGAAAAAAGGCACGATTTTACTGGATCCATAAAACTTGGATCAGTGCTAAGTTCATGAAAGTACCAAGAGAAAAATATTTTTTGAATTAGAGAAGTTTGCTTGAAATTTGCTCTGGTGACAGTAATAAAGTGTATAAAAAGATGGCTTATAAGATGTCCTCAAGTTGAAATATCCTGCATAATATCTAAAACATAATATAAAATACTTAATTGATAAATGAGTTAACTGTATTGATTAAGAAAAGGTTGAATCTATGGGCGATTCTTCCAGTCTGTCATATTTGTCAGGAATAACTGATAATCAACCTAAAAAAATACATAAATTACCTCCACAGGAAGATGGGACATAAGCTTAAAATACAAATGGCCATAGCTAATGAACCAGCTATTTTCCATTATCCCTACGCCATGATCTGTTCTTTTCCCTGGTAGTCAGACATGCATAACATACATTAGCAAGTTCCTTTGCTCACTAGCTTGTGGTTATGTTTAGCCAGTGAGACATCCAAGGGAAGAGTGGAATCAAAGGAGATAAGAAGGAAATGGAAGGCAAGGTTATCTTTCCCCCTGGCTCCTTCCAAATTGCCTCAGGCTGGATGTATTCAGTACCCTAAGGTCAAATTTCATCTTTACTTCACTTTCTATACAAGACATTCTTCCTTTTAGTGGAGATAATTTCATTTTCCATGTGTCCTTTTATACCATACAAAGGTAATGGCTTCAATCTGGGCATAATCCTTGTGATATTTCGATATTTTATTCCCACATTTCCAAATATTTTTGTTAAACTCTCCTGAGTTATCAAATTTGTAAGTGTTGTTTTGTTTTGTTCATTCCTGCAAAGATCCATGATTGGCATTACCATGGATACAGCATTTGTGGCTTAATAATTAGGAAAAATTATCAAAGAATGTTAAAGAAAATGAGTAGCAAGAATATACTCTACTTTCATATATATTTAAAAGGAAAAACAAAAATATTGAAAATAAAGAATAAATGCCAAGGTAAAAAAATGTCACTTTTTTCTCTTATTGTATCAAGTAGAAAATGATGCAATTGATTTCACATTTTGAATTATATATAAGCAATGGGAATATATTGGAAGATAAATATCAATAAAGATCCTGATTAAAAATATAATGTATAAAAGTTTTTATAGTGTGAGTTCTGGATACATTCAGAGAAGTTAAAGTGGTTATCCAAAGGCCTAGTAGATAAGGCATGCCCCCAACATGAGTAGTTCAAAATGTAACAAAACAAATTCTTTCCCTCCTTGAGAATATTTTAACATCTGGAATATTAGATGTTATATTTCTCTCATTCACACTTAATTGCACATGTACAACTAATAAAATCTTTAACTGTGTGCACTATGGATGCAAAATGGAAAAATATTAGTTAATACATCTTTACTTAGTTTTTATTATAATGCAAAATAATTAATGTAAAGCAAATGCAGAGGACCACAGTCTTTACTGTGAATTCTAAGATGTACAAAGTTCATAATATTGAAACAATTTTCTTCTTATTAATTGGTATTGATGGATGTTTAATGAGGTATCTTAGTTAAGCTAATGATTATTATTGTCAAAGTTTAAACAGAACAATAATTAGTGAATTTGATGACTACTATTTTCCTTTAGTTAGTATTTAGTATTTAATAATCAAAACACATCATTTACATGTATTCTAAGTAGGCCCCTTATGATTTTCCTGGTATTCAAATCATTCTGACATTTACAAAGGTGAAATTAAAATTGCAGAGTTGAAACCATGAAGAACACAAGCTTATACAAAAGCAAAATTCTCATGGGAATTTAACAACAAACAGTACAAGTTACCGGTCAAATTATGAGCTATAAATTCTCACCTAGAAATAAGAAAAGTGGATTTGTATTGAATATATATAAACATTCAAAACAATAGTATATATAAAAGTAAGTGAATATTTTTAACAGAAAATAAAAGGGAAGACATTTGCGGCCAAAACATGTGTTTAAAACTTTTATTCTACTACCATTTCATCTAAGTTGAAACCCTCAGGGAAAAGTCTCCTACTAGCAAGATTCTGGTTCTCTATCTACATTACAACAAAATGTGTTCCTATATGACTGCTATTATGCCAAGATTTTTTTTTAATGTTTAGCCCATTATATCACTTTTATCAAAGTAAAAACTCCTAAAGAAAAAAAAAGCTGGATTCTTTGGTTATCATATTTTTTAGCAAAAAATACACCTCTGCAAATCTCCCATTGAGAACATAGTAATTACTTAAGTTGGCATAATAAAGACGGGAATATAAAAGTCCTTGATGTAACCAAAGTGTTTATCAGTTTTAGAACACTCCAATTACTGCCAGATTCAAGAAAATATTTAATTAGGCATTGGCTCTCTTTTCATCTTCACTAATTTAAGGTGCTGCCCTCCTCATTCTCATGGGTGCTGAAAGAATCCGAAGCATAAACTGCATCAAATTCTACTCCCTAAATATCTCCATTAGTAACTACGATGATAAGTCAAAATCTTTCACTAGTGAGCTAAGGGAAGCAAAATCTGCATTCATTTACAGAAAGATAAGTTACCCTAAACACTCTCATGCTTTTAAGTACTTCCTTAAAATTTGGAACTTCTCCAGTTTATCTCCTAAATTTTGGGGAGTGCTTTCAGCTGGCTGGTACATACTAATTTAGTAGCAATATAAACTCATATGTGAGTCATCCCTGATGTTCAAAAACAGATGAACAATGTAGGCATCCAGATGCGACCACCTATAATTGATACATCCCAATTGTTATGAGAGTTTTTAAAAATACATTGCTTTTTAACTACATACGTGTTTTAAAAATACATATATTTTAAAGATAATTGAGTATTTATTGCAAAATTAATCCATTTTTGTTACTTAAAAAATTCAAATAATGCACAGATGTGAAAAATGCAAAATTCACCTTTGTAACTCTCTGTCTCCCTCCCGCCCGTTCTGGTTTTGTTTGCTTCTTTGTATGTGTGTTTGGCAGTGTTAGAGATCAATCCTGGGCCTCACACTTGGGAGGCAAGTGCTTTATCACTGGGCTACACCCTCATTCCTACTGTCACTCTTCTACACTTAGTCCTTCTACTCAATACTTTCTAATCTAACTATAAAAAAAAAAATTGTTGTCTTGGCTTCCAAGCTCCTAAGTTCATTTTAATTTCATAATCAATCATGAATATTTTTCTATGGTAGTAAATATAAGCCCTCATTTGTTTTAATGAAAAGACTATCACAAATGTCTTATAGTTTATTTGAACATTTCTTTAATATTAGTATCTAGTTTCCTCCAAATTTTTTTAACAGTAATGCTGAATTAAACATGTTATATAAAGGAGAAGAAATGCTAATTTTGGTAATAATACCCAGTACTTCTAAAATTCTTTGGTTTTAAAATGTGCAAAATTTAAATTATGCTATTTTATTTGATGAATTTGCATAGGTGATAGTGGTGCCTGTGAATTATCTCAATGAAAATGTTAGCACCTCTCTAGTTGCTATGTTTTATCTGAAATATGAAATCCATGCTTACTCTCATCACTTTGAATACTTTTGTTCTTGAGTTTACTCTATTAACACATTGTTTTGTTATGATCATCATAAGGCAGGCCATCTCTTTTCCCTCCCTGGTGCTGCCTTAACTGCTCTTCTAGGACATCCATGCAGTGACCCAGATATTATTTTAATTGCCAATTAAGTGAAATTCCATGCCATGATTTTAAATAGCTTAATAGGCTAAAATTTTAATGGCCTGACATGTTTTCCAAATACTGTGAATAAAGTTTCTCACAAAGATGAATGACCAAATGCACGCCCTGTAGATATCTTCACATTGTGTAAGATGGAAGGCAAAGATAGCTGCACACTCCATGAAGCCTTTTTCATAAGGCTTGAATCACATTCAGGAAGGAGGAAGCCACGTGGTCTGATTACCTCTTAATGGTGCTACCTCTTAATATTATCACATTGGACATTAAATCTCAACACCTAAATTTTGAATAAACACATTCAATCCGTAACACCTTTGTATCCTCAGCATCTAAGAATATAAGAGCATGTGCCTCTGTTACTAAAGGTTAAATGATTTAATTGATGTATTATTTTTTTCCCTTGTTTTTTGCCATGCCAGGAATTGAACCTGAGGTCTTGTGCATGCTATCACTTAAGGATACATACAGCTCCAAATGTATTATGTTTTTGTTATGATTGTTGTTGTTTTGGTACTGGGATTGAACCAAAGGACACTTAACCACTGAACTATATCCCCAGCCCCTTTTTGTGGGGCTGAAAACTAAGAAAGCGCCTGGCTAAATGCCCGTAGGAGGACACTGAAGTTGTTTTGAAACCTCCCTCATTGGCTTACTTCTCTTCTGTGCTCATGTACAACTCCTGCTCTTTATTAGAAACTATGATATGGGTATATATGTGAAATTCCTCCTGCTGATTTGACTTTTATGTTGATTGGTTCCCGCTTTTCTGTGTTTTAAAATGATTGGCTTTTACTCTTTATATAAGTTGTGTGTGCTTCCTCAATAAATGAGATCCTGCTTTGACTCATCTCCCTGCACCAGGGAGATCTGATTGTCTTCTGGTGGGGAGGGCTGGGTGGGCACCCGGCCGACCCTCACCTTTCTTGATCCGTCTGGGTTGGGGCGTGCTCTCCTAAGCCTCTCTGCAGATGGAGTGGATAGAAGCGGCTAAAAACCCCAACACCTTTTGTTTATTTTTGAGACAGGGTCTCCCTAAGTTGTTTAGGGTCTTGCAAAGTTGCTGAGGGCTGGCCTTGAACTTGTGATCTTCGTGCCTTGACCTCCTGAGTTGCTGGATTTACGTGCATGCACCACCATGGCTTTTATATAGTTGAACAATATGATAAATATCAGGCCTATACTCCAACACAAACATTCCATAAAGATTAAAATACAGTAATATTGGATTTTAAAATATGACATTAATTTGAATAGTAATCATTAAACAAATTTCTAACAAGTAGCATGCTTGATACTGTGTTATGAGATTAACCTTTTTATATATTTCTGTATTTTAGCCATGCACAAATTATTTTTCAGCTCTGATTTATTGCTCATTGTCCAGGTATACTGTAAGATTATTTCTAGATTGTTACCACTAAGAAAATGATCTAGGCTTTGGATACATTTGATTTAAAGAGCTATATATAGCTAGGGGTGTAACTTTGTGCTGAAGTACATATTCAACATATGGGGAACCCTAAGTTTAATACATAGCACCAATAAAAAAAATGAAAAGAAAAAGTAATTTGCCAATTTATAAATGGTCTTTAACATTATTTCTAAATATACCTTTAATTAATGTTATTTGTTTCCTAAATTATTCTTTTTTGGGGGGGTGGGATACTGGGAATTGAACTAAGAGACACTCAACAACTGAGACACATCCCCAGCCCTATTTTGTAGTTTATTTAGAGACAGGATCTTACTAAGTTGCTTAGTGCCTCACTTTGGCTGAGGTTGGCCTTGAATTTTTAATCCTCCTGTCTCAGCCTCCCGAGCTTCTAGGATTACAGATATGTGCCACCATGCCTGGCCTACTAATTACTTGTTCATTAGCTGAATCTTTTCTCCACATCAGAGAATATTTGTAAATATTACATTCTTATAGAATGAAAAAAAAAATCCTAAATTAAATTTTAAGGAGAAAGGAGTAAATGCCAACAAAGCTGATAAATTATTTAACTTTATTTTCTATCATAATTTTTCTCATTCTCGTAGTTTATGGTGGTTCAAGAAGTTAGAAAATGAAATTCTGAACAGAATTTAAATGAATAAAAACTTCATTTGCCAAAAAAAAATATTTTGAAATACTTGGACGAATGAGACAATAGAATTTCAAATAATGGGATGAGTAGCTGTGTTAGTCTGCTTTGTATCACTGTGACCAAAATCCCTGAACGAACAACTTAGAGGATGAGAAGGATTTATTTTGGCTCACAGCTTTAGAAGATTGAGTGTAAAGTTGGCTGACTCCAAGGCATAAACATCATGGAAGAAGGGCGTGTCAGACAAGAGATGCACAGCTCTTAGCAGTCAGGAAGCAAAGAGAGAGAGACAGAAAGAATTCAGGGGCAGATTCCAAGGCACACACTCAGTGACTTAATTGTTCCAGCCATGTCCCATCCCTGACTATATAAACTAACCACCCAGGAATCAACTCCAATAATTAATCAGTCAAATGGATTAATCCAAGGATGCAGTTGCAGTTCTCACAAACCAATCATTTCCTAAAAGGCCTACCGCAGAACCTTGTGCACTGGGGACCACACTTTCCACACATGAGCTTTGCAGGGTAGGGGTCAGTCCAGATCCAAACCACAACAGTAAATGAAAAAAAAAAATAGATTTTATGAAGGATCAAGCACTTTTCTGAGTCACTTATTTCTTTCTGGGAAAATATCCACCTTCAATAAGTGTAAAACATCAAAAGATGACATGTTTCAAGGATAAACACTACTTACACTTGCATATATCATATAGTTTCCTGAAAAATATTTATTACATTCTATACTACATGAAGACATGAAAACTGTCTCTTCCCTAAAATATTCCTTTGTCTCCTAAACACTTCACTGGCTACTCTTCCCCTGGTATCCATCAAAATTCCAAGATGGGAGAAAAATTAGCTTGAATGTATATAAAGCATGGTGTTGATGACAATACAATAAGATTTTTTTTTGTTGTTTTCACCACAAAACTCTTAGTTACAAAGCTTTAAAATTCAGAACATTGTATTTTACTCCTTTTCTTCCAAGTCCAGTAATTAGCAAGACTTATTGAATATACCTGTGCAGATTTTTCTCCCCAAATTTCCCTTTATTTTGCATTTAAATTCAAGAACTTTTTACATTTTACATGATCTCAGTGGTCTCCTAAATACTAATCTCCTCCTCTTCAACTCACCACATACTACTTCTTAATATTTTTCTTTTTCTTTTTTGGGGGGGTTTTGTTGTTGTTTGTTTTTTTGTTTTTGTTTTTGAGTACCAGGGATTGAACTTGGGGGTACTCAACTATTAAGCTACATCCCTGTTTTTCTGTACTTTTTTTTAGAGACAGGGTCTCACTGAATTGCTTAGCACCTTGCTTTTGCTGAGATTTGCTTTGAACTCACAATCCTCTGCCTTAGCCTCCTGAGCCACTGGGATTACTGGTGTGCCCCACCACACCTGGCTCAGAATATTTTTCTTAATCACTCCTAGCCCTTAGTGGCATTTTATTATCTGCACAATGATGTTTATACTCCTTACTTAGCATTCAAAGCTGTTTCTCTCTTTAAAAAAAATATTTTATGTAGAGACAGGGTCTCCCTAACTTGCTTAGGGCCTTGCTAAATTGCTGAGGCTAGCTTTGAACTCTAAATACTCTTACCTAGCCTCCTCAGCTGCTGGGATTACAGGTGTGTGCCACAGCGACCAGCTCAAAGGAGTTTTATATGTGGCCCCAAACTTACCATTTAAATCATATTGATAATCATTTTTCCTTTGTGGTATCCAAGGTTGTTATAAGAACACATCCAATAGACAATTCTATGTGCACATCCTATACCTTCCCAGCATTTGTCAATGCTTTTTATCCCTTTTCCTGTCTTAGATCCCAACTCATATTGGAAAAATGCCATAAACCCTTTCCTGAAATATTCCATTTTTACAACTACCAGAGATTAAAGTTTTCTTCTGAGAAAACCTTTTATCTTGTCTCCTCTTATGGAATTTATCGCTTCCTATATTTTATTATGTATTATTCCTATGGCAATTCTCCTAATAGACAAAGCTTATTAAATAAAGAGTTTCATTTTACAAATATATATATTATAGATATTTATCAAACATTAAGAGAATAAATTTGCTCATGCAATGATGAAGTTTAGTGGTGAGCAGTCACCATGTCTTGGTGAATCACTTGCCAACTGACATTTACTGAATGAAGCATTACAGAATGGATGCAGCGAAGAAAACAGTAGTGGGTGTTCAGGGAACAACTGTGGTGGGTCAAATACATTCTATACAAGCACAATGAAGGTAGATACAGGTACAAGTACAGTGAGGTCATGCTTTTTCAAGTTTGGCCCAAAGATTGGATCCAGAATGGATGTTTATACAGCAAGCAAATTCTTGGTTTCCTGAATAGGCCAATTCAATATTTATTTAGAATCTAAGAAATTTATTAAAGATTCTTGTCCCACCTTACCTAGTGATTGTTTTGCATACTGGAGTTCACACTACATTGTAAGCACTTAATGAGAAATAAAATGCCAAAATAGTCAACTTTTTATATTACCAGTTTCCCTATCCTTGGATTCAGACACAGTTTGAAAATATCTGAAAAAAAAATGAGTCTGTAATGAGTATGCATAGATATTTTTCTAGTTATTGTTCACTAAACCATACAGTGTACCAACTATTTACCTATAATTTATATTATATTAGGAATTATAAGTAATAGAGAGATGATTTAAAATTTAGAGAATGATGTATGTAAGTTATATGCAAATACCACACTGTTTTATTTAAGGGACTTGAGCACATTTGAGTTTTGGTATCTGGTGATGTCCTGGAAAAAAATTCCCCATGAACAATCGTCCATAACTTTACATGATTTTGAACACTGTTTATAAAATTTCAGTGTGACTGTAACTTTTGCAGATCAGTTTTGTTGAGCATGACACAAATAGCAATGGAAGTTTCCCAGTTTCCATTTCTCTCTAGAAGATAATCTGTATTAGGCTGTAACCTTGAAATACGAATACTTAGTATCACAGTTTCTTGAAACCCTTCATAATATTTGACATGCTGATCCCTAGCCACACTCAGATCATCAGTCCTAGGGCTTGTGATCAGGTGCCATGCTCCTCTTTCATTCAGCCTCTTGAAGTTGTTAGTGAAAAACAATAGCACTGTATTTGCACCAGGCAGGAGATGCATGGGCCTGCTCATGTGCAACACAGGCAGGCCTGAAAAGATTAACTCTGGGGCTAAAGTGTGACTGGTTGCTGGAAAAGGGACACTTCAGAGAGCTGATGGAACGAACTGTTGAAATGAACACTGAAGTTAAGCATGTGACTGCAACTGAAGCAATCCATCTTGCTTTTCTTTACCTGCCCTAAAGTCCTGTGTGCTACCAGGATATAGTTCTCTGAGCGATCCAAATTTACCCTAGTTAAAAATCCTCTTTATGGCCATGATAAGATTTTTTCTTGTCTGTTCAAATAGCACACCAAAGTGATTTTCCTTTTCTTCTCAATTCCAGATTTGTGAAGCCTTAGGCTTTTTCCTTAGCTCATTTGAATGAGTTTTTTTTTTTCTTTTTAGCTAAAACAATGATCAGTTTTCTAGAATATAAGTATGTTTACTTGAAGAACTGTTTTAAAAAGAAAAACATAGTAAACATTTTTCTGATGATAGGCACATTTTGCAACTGTTATATAAATCAAATAGCACAAGGCACAAATAATTTTCCTCTGAATTATAGTCAAATTGTAAAGGCACATAAAATCAAGAGCTAAATTATCTCGTGTCTAGCCTGTCAGTCTTAATTTGAAATCATTCTTTAGATTAGGATTAGTGAAAGCATATCTTAAAATATTTAGCACAGATGTTATCTTATAGAAATAAGTAAGGGATTTTCATAGAATATCATTATGATATGAATGCTTTCTCTAACTCATCATTCCAACATTTAAAGTTTTTTGAAAATATATGATAGAGAATATATTTTCATTGTTCTCATTCTTCATGAATGACATGTGTTTAATAAATTTTCAAGTTCAACTAGATGAAATTGAACTATAAGATTAAAATATAAGAGCAATATAAGCATAAAAGTAAAAAAATTACAAACATATTCACACAACAGATTTCTCTTTAGCATCAGCAAATAGCAATAATATTTTCCTGAATACAAATTATGAAGAAATAGACTTTATATTCTAAATAGAATTAAACATTTCCAACAGTTCTTTCAAATAAATACTTTGATAGTTAAAAATAACTTGGTTAAATACATAACTATCTTAATTTTTTGCTTCTAAGTTCTGCATAACAGAACTATATTGGTATTGTTTTGACAATAGGCATAGACAAAATGTCAGTCCACAAAGCCATAAATACCACAAATTAATTTCTCCAAAACTAATCTCACATGAATTTATCTGCGATGTATGTTTTATCTTTCTGACCTTCAAGTAGGAAATGTAGATCAAATGTTTTAATAATTCTTTCTAAAAATCTATTAAAGCTCATGCTAATAAAAATGTGACAGCCTTATAAATGTGATTTACACATAAAAAACACAAGATTTATAAATTAAGCTTTAACGCCTTTAGAAAATTAAATTCATTTTGATCCAACTGATAAAGAGTTAAAAACTAGCTTTACACACTGAATCAAAACAAACAAGTTAAAATAAAGTAAACAAGTAAAGGAATGACTACATGCTTATGTATTAGAAAATAAACATTCATGCTCTAAATCTTCTCAGAAGATTCAAATTCCACAAGTAGATAATTGTTACAGCTAGGAGATGCTGATTTCTCAAAGAAATGACAAAATGTTATACATTATTATTTCTGTTTTTTTTAAAAATAAGTAATATCCATCATTGGAAATATATGTTATATTTTAAAAGCCATTCCTTTTCTAAGTCAAACATAATCTAATTTAAATTTTTGTAGAAAATAATGAACTGAAATGATTTTCCATTAAATTATCTTGCTTGTCTTCTTTACATTCTTTATATATAGCATTAGCATGATACAGCATATCTAGAAAAGTAGCAATTGACTCAATCACTATTAGGGGAAGAAAAATACTCTGATCTCTGTGTTAGGCATAAATTATACTTAAGAAATATCAACTGTTTACAATGAAATGAGAATTTTGAGGTCCCTACAAACCTCCTTTATTAATATCTGCATTTTATGTAAGAATTATGTTACATTGAATTTGGTTTGCCTTTGTAGTCACTGAGCAAAGCCACAGCCTAAGGGTGTACATACTCTTCCTTGTAGGTCCAATCATACCAGTATTCACTGAGAAGAACTCAGAAAGAACTAGGCAAGAAGGAGAAGAAATAATTTCTTTCTATGATCTTACTTTCTTAGATCTAGATCTTACACTGTTAAAATATTTCAGCCAACGCTTCTGCATGATAAGGCTGAGAACTAGTTTTTTCACATGAAAGGCAGTCCTTGAAACTCAGATCTGATGCCATAGGGGGTTTATCATAGCTTATAAGAAGAAAATGTGATAGAGACCTGCTGTAATCTGTATTGACTTACCTGTTGTTACTCCCCGGTCTAGATTTTGCTGCAGGATTTTGTTACAGTCTTTTATGTATTGTGTGTATTTTGAATTTCCCTGGAGAAAAATGATCTTTACAACACTCTCCAAATGTATTTGACAATGAAATTCTTTCTTTAAAGGAACCATGTTTTAGAGGTAGTCCTTAAAGGCAAAGTAAATTTTGAAGGGCAAAAGTCATGACTAAAATAGTGAATGCATTGAGAGGAATAGGAGATAGTGATTGACAGGGGAATCTGAATGCAAAATGGAGTTGCTGTGCTTCCTTTCTAACCTTTGGGTGGCATGGGCAGAGGGAGACAGTCACTCTCAAAAATGGAATAGAATTTTAAGGTACATATAAAATTAGCTCTTTAAATTCTAAATTATGGTAAGTTTATTAATTCTATATCCACTAGAGAATTACAATGATTTTAGGAGAAAAAAATAGAAATAAATTACAATTATGCCATCTCATCAAACTGGTATAATTTTCAGGTAATCTGTGATCTCTCTTCCTATCAAAAGCCTCCTAAAAGTCTGGTCAAGGTATGTATCTGTACACTAAGGGTTGTAAGGGACTGCCTGGTGTAGAAAATATTCCTCTATTACCAATGTTGGTGCTATTTAAAGTAGTTTGATCATTGTATCTCTAGATATAATGAACATATTTGGATAGAAGGGCTGTAGCCCACCAGAAGTACAAGAAATTGGAGCATAGGAAACTCAAAAGATGGACTCTATCAAATACAAAGCAATTTCCATTTATTGACATATTAATCTTCATAAATTTGTGAATCTAGGTGTAAACAATCCGTTTGCCCCAAGGTATATTTTTTCAGAAATACTTGTATGAGTACACATCTCTAGAAAGGTAAAGACACTAAAGATGAAAATACTTTTTTTTCCCCTTCCCAGAAAGATCTGCTTATATTCCAAGAATTTTAGCAAAGAAATAATAGGCTAGTCTTTGCCCTTGGCTTTTGCAAAGTCTGTAAATCTTTGGAATTTCATGCCTGATAGGAGGCTTGCCTGAAAGACTGGAGTCAAATCAGATTGTCTAACAATAGGATTTAGAATGGGAACTGGGAACACCTGGTGTGAACTGTCATGGGGTCTGGGGTTACCCAGTTTCAGTTGGAGAACTAGAAAGTAACCATGTAAGCAATAGACTATACTTACATAATGGAGCCTCCCTGAAACCTCTGGACACCATGGCTTGCATGAGTTTACCAGGTTTGGCAGTATTTTATTCATACTGTCATAAGAAGTTTTCAGGACGACTACCAGTGTAATAGTATAATTCCATTGAAAAGGAAAAATCGCAAGCTCTGAACTCAGAAATTTTTTGAACACTGACAAACACATCCTTTGACCATTTTAATTTGTATTCTTTCGATATAAGAAATTGTAACTATGAGTATAACAACTCTTACTATTGGAATCCTATGCCAGAAGGCTAGCTCATGGGGTCACAACAAATCAGGTCCAGCCACTTGCCCTAAAACTCAAACAGGAAAAATTAATGTTGAAAAGCAGGAACTGAACCTAAATTAGTATAACTTTACAAGGAAGACAGGGAAACAGCATCCATAGCACTGTCTTCAGGGTAGTGACTCAGATTATTTGGATAACAATAGGAGAAATATGCAGAAACAGTCTTGGTTGAACAGTGGTCTCATTGATCATTACCTCAGGATTGGTCAGACAGAGCTTTGTTGAAATGATAAGAAAGTTGCTCTTGCCTGGGGGACAGTTTTGTCTCATCACAAGATGTTCATCAATCAGGCCTGTTGCTCCTGGAATCCTAGATGACCCAGAGGAAGGCAGACAAATGTTAATTGGAGGCAGAGATACTAAGGTTCTTTACTCTGCTTTTAATTTACCAATTGGACATTTTCAGGCCCAAGTGAGGACAGCAAAAGCAGCTTCCAAGTCCTTGGTATACTTTCAATGTTGTCTTCTCTGAGTGTATCCAGTGAATCATTAAAATTGAAAGTGGTTTGGAACTCTCGGACTTAACAATTGATATCAAAAGGGAGAATGCTTTTTTGGACTGTCCTGTATCTTCACACAAGGTAATAAAGACAATGTTTTTATCCCAGAAGAGATGATAGACAGGTTTGCAAACAATTTACTTAAACAGTCTCCTAATCTCAGGGTTCTCTATAATGTACCTTTCCCATACATGCAAACATCCCCTGATCTGCACCATAGAGTCCTTTGAGAATTGGGGCTCAGAAAACTGCAAAACTGCATTACCTCTGCTGCTACTTTTTGCTGTTAAAAACTCTTTTGTCTCTGACCCAGATGCTACATGTCTTTCTGCCAATATCTGTGAAACTCTGACAGCTACTGTATTAGCATAAAATCAGAGTGAAATCACATCCTTTCACAACTTCTGACTTGATGGTTCAACAGTAATCCTAAAGATGTCTTCCCAATTATTCATCACATATTCTCACAAAGATTTATTAACTAGAAAATTAATTCTAACTGTATTTAAGTAGCTAGTTTGAAGATGGCTTCAGTTACATAAGATAATGTCTTTAAATTGCAGTGAAGAGGCATATAGATGGAGTTAAAGAAGTGTAATGTCAGGTATTCTTGCCTGAGAAAAAGAAACCTTTCACTCTATGCTTGATAAGCAAACTCATTTTGTGTTGTGAAGGTTCAAGGAACTGCTACAATGGACTCAGTCATGGGATAGCTGGTAATCTGAGGTGACAGTACCTATTTACTCTGTGATATCCTGGTGCACTCTCTTCTGACTTAATTAAGAACAAACAAAAACAACTCACCCACAATATTTTGAAATGGTTATTTTCATTGGTTACTAAATTTTCCAAATCGAATTCCCCTCTAGAAACATTTATTAATTCAAGCTACCATAGTATGACCACTTTACAAATGCAGGCTTTAGTGCCCATCTGCATATTTACAATTTCTTTCTATACAGGAAAGGTCTAGCCTCAAATTACACCTAGCAGAGAAGACTGAAAATCTAGATACCCATGGTTAAGATTTTTTAATACTCAGTGTGTTTTTAGGTTGCTATCTATTTTATCAGCTTTATGAAAAACTTCTCTGTAAAAAAGCCCTTATAATTCTATTCCACAACTACTAAGGGAAAAGTAAACAGATGACCCAATAATATGAAACATGGACAATTGCTTTTGATCTCCTGCTAGGAGATCTATTCAGTCTCTGATTCTTTGCTTTGACAGACATATACTGTCGGCAAATGTCATTCCGATAAATATAAGGGCCCTGAGTGTCAGTTTTCATGAATCAGATTTTTAGAAATAAATATTTTTGAATTAAATGTGAATATGTATAAGGCATAATTTTCAAAAAGATCCAATCATTTTATTAAATTCCTTTTCCTCATTCTTGAGACTAACCTCAACTCCATACACAAAGGAAAACCCCAAAACAAACAGAAAAATTCTGTTTTCAGGGATCCACCTGCCTTTATAATATTATGTAAATAAAACCTTCATTGAGATTGTGATACAGAAAATTGACTTTTTAAAAAGTAATGAAAACAACATTCATACCTTTTCTTGCAGTAAATATTCTAAAGGACTTTATAGTTATGCAAAATAACTGTTGAGCCTACTAAAAGATAAAAGGTTTTCCTTTGCTTTATCTAGCGTATACACTGGTAATTCAGTTCTGATTTGATTTATTGAGTGTGTTACTGGTTTGTCACAACTGAGAACTCTAAGTGACTGAGCCTTATTTGCATCAAAACAACTTTATTGTGGTGCATGAAGCTTAGTTGGATAGCATTGCTATTATTGATGCCATTGTTATGGCAGAGCAAAACCAGAAAAAGAATAACATCTATGAGCCTGACTACAATAAGTGCACTTCTCACTTTCCTCCTGCTGAGTGAAAACTCCATTTTCATCTAAACCACAGAATATATCAGTGAACTTAATGGGATCTGACAGTCCATCTTAAATAGTGTCATTAGATAACAAAGAGGAATCTGAAGCCATATTACCCCTGGTCATTTTGATGACTGTTTCCTTTTCCTCTCAATTTGAACAGATAGATAGCTCAAATTCCCCATCAAAAGGCTTTTTGAAATTTTGTGCTTTTTAGTCTGGTTTTCTCTAGGGATAGTCCTTTCAATTCAAATCAATGTCTTAAACAAATGGTAGAAAAATGCTTTAACAAGGTGTTGAGTCATAGGACAGTATTACTAATAATTTATATAAATTACAATCTCAAAAAATTATTCAAAACTTCAAATTTCCCTTAAGAAAATGGTATGCAATGAAATTTTAAAAAATTAAGGTAACAAGTTTCAGCAAACACACAGGAGATAAATCATTCTAGTTGTTCAGTAGGTTAGCCATAAACACGTAGATGTGGGAAACAACCATGAAGGGCAGATATTAAAATCCATGAGTCTTCAAACTAGAATCACTGGTAACTGTCCAACCTTTCCCAAGTTACATGATTATGATTGTTTGAGAGAATTATGTCTTAAGATCATAGGGAACCTTGTTGAAGCAAACAAACTTCAGACAATAGGGCCTGGTCTGTCAGAAATTTCCCCCACCCATGTTAATTACAACCTTAAGGGAACTACTGTTCCCAGGCCCTGTCATCACTTCCTCTTGTGACCCCAAGACTTGAGTCCCCAAGACTCTCCCTTATCACCCAAAGCATGGCACAACACTGCCCTAACCACTCCTTGGCACCAGGACATCAAGAACCTCACAAAGAAAGCCTACCAAGGAATATTCAAATGATAATAAGCAGATTAAGGAGATTTAAGAAATTCAGGCAAGAACAAAAGAAATGTAAAACCCTTAAAAACACAATATTGTTGGGGCCACAATGGATGAATCTCAAGAGGTGATCAATGCAGTATGTCCCCATCATCTTTACTCTCTGGCATCAGTACTGAATTCCTGCTTGTTACTCTGTGCAATTTGCCTGAAATTTTTCTAGCAAGAATCCAAGAACCAGTGGTAAGAACCTCTGTGGCTGCTTCTGTTCCCAGGATAGACCCCTTCTAAAAAAACCAACCGTATTATTCAGTAATTTGCTCTAGATCAGACAATTTGTCATGGGTCAGGCACAGGATTTGAAACGAAGCAACCTGAACCTTATGTTTGTGCTACTGAAGTTCTCTGGGTTTACAAAAGCAAAGAAAAACTGACTTTAGAGGCAAGAAAACTGTCTTGAGGAAGTTGTAGTTTTAATGAGTCAGACAGCAAGAACAGAGACAGCAGGAGTGAGCCCCCTCCCCTCGGCACTTGATTTCCTTTCTTACTTTTCTTCAGTTTCTTTGTTTTATACATGTTGTTCTCTGGTTTTCTTCTTTGATACTCAACAATTTCAACAACCTTTTCTTCCAAATTCTTTGTTTTCACCCTCTCTATTTTTCTCTTTACTCTCCTAAACACAGCTTTATGCCAGGATGAAAGAAAAGAAAGTTCAGAATCTACAACTCTCTCATGGTTGCAGTGGCAAAGAAACTTTCTAACCCAATGAATCAATAAATGGTAGAATTTCAAATAGTGAAAAGTTTGCTGTAAGGTTTTAGAAAGAGAATAGTATTTCATAGCTTGGACCTCTCTCATACTTAACCACAATCCCTTGATTATAAAACATCAAATGTCTACTTCTTGCTTACTAAATGTTAACCACTGCTATGCACTTCAAATTAGTATGCCTTGTAATTCTTACCACTACCCCATTACTGTTGGTAATGTTTTTCCTTTACAGCAACAAAGGCTGGTAATAATTTTTCCTAGAGCCTCAGACTCAAGAAATGGGAAGAGATGAAGACACAAGTCTAGAATTAGAAGTCCATCATTTCTGAAGCTTTCTGAGATGCTTTCCTATAACTTCACTTACACATATAGCTAGATCTAGAAATTGATATAAAGATATCAATTTTTAAATATGGGAGAGGGACAAAATAAAGAGGATAGACTGAGATAGTGATAGAATAAGGAATCCTGATTTGAATACAGTATTCTAATACTGAATTATTTATTAATAGTATAATCACTTTTCAAAGAATTTTAAGGAATAATTGAATCCTTTGATTTCCTTAGTTTTGAGAATTTATAATATGGCTAATACATTAGCATGAGGGACATGAGTAAAACTAATAGATTAATTAAAGTCATTGGAAATGGCTTTCTTTGGTCTCCTCTCTATGGAAATCTTCTCCCTTATCATCAAAACTTTACTACATAAAAAGAAACAATTTGCAAGTACAGATTCTGCTATTTATGATAACCTTTGAGATAACGCTATTGAAGGGCATGCTGACCTTACTTTGGAGATCAATTGAGAATTAATCCCACTATCCACTCATGGTTTGAGCAAAAATGTAGACCTTTCCTCTTAAAGGTAAAATTAATAAAAAAAATAAAAGAACTTATCTATTTTTCAGTCTCTATAGCAATACAAAATTTATTTTAGGGATTTTATATAGTTTAAGAACTCCATGAATCTGAAACACGTTTTGTATGTATTTTATCAGGAAAATTGCTTTCACATTCCTGTGTCAAGTTGGTTCTTCCGAATAATTAGCTTTGAATATTTTGAATGAGGCAGCATTATATTCCAAATCAACTGAATCTACAATCTTGCCTTAGTATCTCTACTGCTCCTCAAACTAGCCTGTGTTCACAGATTTGCTCCATTCCTTATGCATAGCCTATGGTCAGTATCTGAGGTTGCCCTGATTTTTGCTATTTTCATGATTCTGTTGTTCTTCCCATTCCCTAGAATTCAAGAGTCTCTTTGTACAAATGCCATGGAAAACCAATCTGTTCCCAAAATCAAAGTGAATTGCCACTACCTATATAAATCACATATTGAACTCTATACCAGAAGCTATCACTCGCTACCTTTGATTCCCATAACATTGTAATTGTATCT
This sequence comes from Marmota marmota marmota, assembly GCF_001458135.2. NCBI lineage: Eukaryota > Metazoa > Chordata > Mammalia > Rodentia > Sciuridae > Marmota > Marmota marmota. The sequence continues at coordinate 22,255,048 of NW_026000057.1, read as the reverse complement.
TCTAGATTTTATTTATTTAGTCAATTGGTTGGATGATTGTTAGGGTTGTTATCCTTTCATACAATTATTTTATACTTCTCATAATCTCTATAAAACTTATACATAGGAAGTAAGCCTTACTTATTTTTGGTCTCAATATATAGTTCATTCACCATTTATATGCCAGGCCTGTTGTAGGGTGTAATGCAATAGAGATATGGTCCTTATACACTCATAACATATATTCTACAGGATGACAACTAAATTATAACAAAAATAAGTGTAAATTTGTAATTTCAACAAGTGCTAAAAGAGAACTGTAAGAACCTATGACAAGTTATTTAACCATGTCAAGAAGTCAAAGGAGATTCTGCTATAAAAGTCTGAGCTGAACTATCATTCTTTCATTTAGCATATATGTGCTGAGAGTCCACTATGCTCCTGAGAATGTTGTAGTCACTTGGGCTAAAACAGCGAACAGCCACCATCCTTAGGGCTATATTCTCGGGAAGGAGTTCTTAAACATATTCATGCCCTGTATCCTTTTGTTAGTTTTGTAAAACCTATGAAATTTTTTTTTAGAACTGTGTTTTTTAAATGCATAAAATAAGATAGCTAGGATTATAAGAGAAAGCCTTAATATTGTAAGATAGAGCCTACAATGTTAATAACAATACTGCAGTATAATAATCTATGTTTCTTTATTAATAAATTAAAAGATATGGTATCATATCTAATAGCTAGTGTAACTTAAAATTATGATGAACTTAGGTGACATTTTGAAATGTCCTCCATAAGTTTAATAAGATTTAAAAATATATATATACAGTTCGAATTTGTGACAAAATCACAGGCATTGTGGATATTGCTGCAGCTTGTTGCCTAAATTTATACTTGAAGGAAATGTTAAGTTTCACTTGAAGGTTAATGAAAACATGGATGGCTTTACTTTTCTCCCTCAACTGAGTTCGCAGAAGATCTAGTGTTCTTCATGATGTCCCAGGGCACTGATAACCTGGCCCTCTGAGGAAACTGAGAGTAGACGATAAATATGTTAGAGATCTGAGTGAAGATCAGAGCAAGAGCCCTTACTCTCACACACAAGTGCATGTGTATATGCTCCCACACTCAGGAAGAATGGTGCCTTTAAACAATGAGAACATGGCATGCCAAAGCCTTTCAGAACAAAAAGAACAAGACACACTTGCGGACAGGAAATAAGACCTACACAATTGTAGCATATATCTTAAGAGTGAGAATGTTGCAATATTTGACTGGAGTGGATAGAGACTGTGTGCAGCCTGGCAAGCCAGGTTAAGGATTTTCATCTTCATAATGTGAGCAAGAAGAAGACAGTGATGTGATGTTAGTGGATAGGGGGTGAGTTGTGGAAGTAGTACATACCCATAATCTCAGCAATTCTGCAGGTTGAGGCAGGAGGATGGCTAGTTCAAAGCCAGCCTCAGCAATTTAGCAAGGCCCTAAGAACTTAATGACACCTGTCTCAAAATAAAAAATAAAAAGGGCTAGGGATGTGGCTCAGTGGTAAAGTGCCCTTGGGTTAACTCCCAGTGCCAAAAAAAAAAAGACAAAATTTTTTGGGCTTTACATTTCATCTAGTTATTCCATCTTTACAGTTAGTAATACATATTAAATCAAAGATTGCATTATCTAGCAAATTTGGTTTTATAATTATTTGTATTATCTAAGAATTCTTAAAATGTATCCATTTTCATTCATTCTCATTATCAAATATAATAACATTTACTTTGTGGTTCTGAAATTTAGATATATCTATAATGAAGAAAGCTATAGTAAATTATATCTTTAGTGTTTTTGTGGATCTTGTGATTTGAATAAATATCTACACAAATACAATAAAAGCTTTGTCTACTATCTTTATATAAACAAAATTTTGTTTCATTTTATTAACATTTATGAAAATATCAGAAGGCAAAGTAAATTACATAATGCCCAAAACAGAAAAACAAAATAAAATGTTTTATCTTGAATGATCCATTCCATTCTACAAGGTCCTCACCACTATATTTCATAACAATACAGTTATTATTATATCATTTCATTATTTCTGAGGAAAAATTTATTCTCTATGGAGACACTCTAGAGACCTTGTAAGATAAATATTTCAAATATTTCAATTAGGGAACAAGCAACTAATCCATCAATGCATTAATTTGGTTTTATAAGCATGTTAAAATATTACTTAATATGAGCCAATGGATAGGCTGTTACAAAATACAATATATCATGCTACAAACCAATGCACAGTGCATTCCATCTAAAGTTTATGAGAGGAAGAAATCTGAGAACAGGGCAAATTAAAGCTGTCAAGCAGTAAAATTATGTAAGTAAATCTTTTCAAGAAAAAATTTTTTTAAAAAGACTTCCTATGTAGTTGAGGGCAATAGTGACAGTATAGCTACTTATATTCCACAATATCCTGCAAATTAAATTTAAAAAAGAGAGAGAGAGAAAGAGAAGAAAACTTAAATGATGAGATTTTTAAAAAGAGTAGGAAAATTAAATTCTAGGTAAATTCTTCAAGGACAACTTAAAGACATAGAATGTCACAATGCATAATTGATGTGAGTGAAAGGAGACATCCCAGCACGTTATGAGTCCTGACACCATCCCTTTCCAACTTATATGCCAACATATGTAGACTGAAAAAAGAGGGAGGGTAGAGAATATAGAGTGATTTACTACAATTACTATAAAGATAAAATACATCCTGTATCTGAAAATAATTGGAGAATATCTGTGCAGATTAGAGCAGGAACTACTCAGAAAGGATTTCAAGGTAAGCACAATTTAAAAGGTTAGATGCCTTTTTAAGGAGCAGGCAAAATTTAGGCAGACATAGTTTAAAGAGATAGATACAAAGGTGCATACTTTGAAAAGTTTAAAGTATGTGAGAAGAAAAAGACAAAAAGGTGAAAGAATTACATTTTTTGGCTATTGCATAACAAGGAAAAAGAGAGGGGAAAAAAATCAGGGCCCTGCAAAAGAGAAAGAGAACCATAGATTTACGTTTCACAACGCCTCCCCCACCAACATACACTTAAAAAAAAATGAAAGAATAAAATCTATATGAACTAAAAAAAAAATCTTCCAATGGAAAAAAAGACTAGAATTTAAACATTTAAAGGAGTCACCTGGGAAAATAAATCCAAAAATTGACTTGGGAACACATCCTTCGAGATAAAGGCAAACCTTTGAACCTTCAGGCAAAAGCAGTGTACAATCTACAAAAGCAAAGTGATTAGAATAGCACTAGACATTTCAAAACCAACACAAAAAGCAAGACAACAAACAAGCAAGAAAACTGAACGGATATCAAGGGTGGAGAAAAGAGTTTTCAACATACAGGGCTTGGGGGATTCTGTTTTCATCAGTCTTCCTTGCAGAATATACTATAAATGAATTTGAATCAAATTTAATGATAGAAATAACCATATAAGTTAGTTAGAATTTTCCCCTTTTATTGAAAGAAAGAAAGAGAAGGAACAATAGTGAGAGAGCTTGAATGAGAAGGCTGAAATCAAAGCAGCATCAGTAACAGAACTGGTAATTAACCCAAAACTTCAATTATCAGATAATTAAACCTAGATCTTCAATTTTCAGGTCAATGTACTTCCAATTAAGTCACAGATTTCTCCTCATTTTAAAGAAATTCAGGTCAAGCTAGAGAGTGCAGACACGTGCCAAAGTCCACTACTGCCACATGCTCAATCCAGAGCACAATGAAGGCCAAGCCATGTGATACAGCACAAATCAGAAGCATGCCTTAAACAATTTCAGAACATATTATCAACCTTTCAGCTATTTTGCAAATAGGTCTATGTGTTCCTAATCATCAAAACCCTCCCTACTAAAAAAGGTGAAAATTTAAAGTATTTTAAAGGATTATTAGCAAGAACAAGTTATACTTCACATGTTCAGCAATGCTTTGTCATACGGGTTATGTCATGATCCAGGAACACTGAAAACAAAGTATACTGTTGTCAAAACACTGAAGTGGAGACTTCCATCTCCTCTGCTGTGAAGGTGTGATTAATGGCCCCTAGTAGGATTCCTGTAAAAGGCAAGTTAGAATCTCAAGTGAAAACAGAGTATCTGAATAGTAAATTTGTAATTTAACTCAAAATTATAGATTTATTTTAAAAAATGGGCTCTATCTTCTTTATTTTTCCTTAATGTTATTTGTGACTCTTTGTACACATACAAAATAAGTTTCAGTGATATTTATTGAACGACTACTTTCTTGGCATTTCTCTGTCATCAAAATAACTTAAAGAAAAGACATCCTATCCTTACAATGTGTATGTTTTGTCTGTGAGCCAAAGTAGATGCAGGTGTAAGGGCTATATCTATGTCCCCTTGTTGAGTACTGACCAAGATTATTGAGTAGCTTTCTGTACTAATATGCAATTGATATAGATTTTCAAAAATATCCATGAATTTTGCTACAATATAACATAAAATGATCCCTAATACCCACCCGGTACTACCAAAGTTCTTCCTAAAACTTGAGGTAGGTGGAAAATGATTTTAAATGTTAAACAAAAATTTAACATGATTTAAAATGTTAAACAAAAAATGTACTTAAAATACATTCAAATAAATAAGACATAAAATGTAATGTAAATATTTGTTCAAATTTTAACCAATTATAAATGTTCCAAAATCTGCCAGTAGACATTTAGAATTTGGTAGTTAACATTATTTTCTTCTAATTCCTGATGAAAGAATTTACATATTAGGCCAGTGCCTAACAAAATGTCAGATGCAAAAGATAAGCTGGGGAACTTGAAGAAGTGCAGATTCTGATTCTGTAGAGCCCAAGTGTCCAACCTTAGCTCAAGTGATAAGAATGTTCCTGGTCCTTGGACCACTGTTGAACAGAAAGATATTAGAGAACACTTAAGTGCAGATATTATGTTGATGAGTTAAAAATACAGGAGTGTCTAAAATAAATGATTAGCTTCTGTAGGCATTAAATCTGACCCCCTAAGTTCTGTATAATAAAATTGATGGGTGCTTTTATAAATATCATATTTTTAAATTGGTATTTTCCAGAGTAGCAAAACACATGGAAATGTTTGAATAGAGGTCTCATGATATTGTTACCAAGGCAATCTGGCCTACATACAAAGGAAAATGTTATACCTTAGATGAGCAGCCAAGCATACAGTGACACAATAACAATGCCTGGTTTGTATAACAGTTAATACATCTTCCTTGCAGTGCAGCTGAATTTATTTCCCATCCTAAATTGTTGAAAAGTAAGTACCAATGTTAAACCTCCCATATCATTGTGTCTTCTATTGTTTTTCATGTCTTTGGGAGCATGTGAAAAGTTATTTAGTTATATGCCTATTAGCCTTAGTATATCTGCTTTAATTCCTATTAACAGTAACAGTGGGGCTCTTCAACAGTAAATGTTTTAATATAGATAATAAGAACACACAATAAAACAGACTGGCACATTTTTATCCCCATTGCTGATCTTTGTGGCAACTGTAAAGTGTAAAACATTGTTTAAACTAAATATTTCATTCAGTTGTTCAATGGCCTTAAAGACCTATACTGATGTAGTCTGTGACTTTGGCAAAATAATTATTCTGTCTTTAAAGAGAAAATGAAAACTGTATACTTTTGAAGAGTAAATGGAATATTCTCTGTCAAAGCAACTGCTGTGATATCTGGAACTTTCTATGTTCCCTTAATCACAAACATTATATATAAGTCCCTGGAATTTAGTAGACATTCAATAAATAAATGGCATTGTTTTTCTCCTTTTTACACCACAAATGACAACTTTTTAAAAAATATTTTGTTTTAGTTGTAGTTGGACAGAATACCTTTATTTTATTTTTATGTGGTGCTGAGGATCAAAACCAGTGCCTCACACATGCTAGGCGAGTGGTCTACTACTGAGCCACAACCCCATACCCATGAATGACATTTTTTTAATGAATAAGAGAATCATTTAGTCAGTGGACAAATCAATCAATAAAAACGTTATCAAATACTAGAATATAGAATCCTAGGACAATGACTGTCCTTTTGGAAAAATAAATATATCAAATGACTCCCATTAGGGAATTACAAGAAAAAACAAAACCTAAATAGTTTTGAGCCTTCCCTGTCTTCCTATAAAAACAACAGCAAAAATGAAAAATCCTTAGACATTTACTAAAATTCCCAGTTATAAACTCCAAACCTTAATGAACTCCAAAAATAAACAGTGAACAAAGAAAAACTACACAAAATCTGCAGGGTATCAGCAATTGTGCAAAAGGATGAGGGATAAGCAGGAGTCCCTTGGTGGATCTAGGTCCAAATACAGTAGAGAACTATGGTAATCTTGGACTCAAATTCAGGTGAGTATAAGGGGACTATCATAAAACCAGAAGGCAATAGAGGAGTCACACCTGTGAAATCTCAAAACTAAGAAACCTAAAATCCTTTCAGGGCAAATTACCACACTGGAAAGGAATTTGGGAGAGAGTAAAATTGCCTACTTAAATACAATAAGGATAAAGACAAGAAGATATCAAGATGGATCTTTGAGAAGAGTACTGAGGAGGCAGATGCCAACAAATCAATCTATTTGATCATTTTGGGAAAATATGGAAAGTCCAGAGTTAGAAAACAAGAAAAGCCATTCTACCCTAATCTTCCTTGTACAAAAATAATTTCCTTGATATGCAATGAAGAAACAGTTTTTACGGAGTTTCATTAACACTTTTTTAAGAAGAAGAAACTACAAAGCAAAATACTATATTTAGAAACACAGTACATCCATTCTTTGTCTATGGCTGCTTTCATGCTCTAGTACCAAAGTTGTGACAGAGACTATGTTATTCAAAACATAAAATATTTATAATTTGGCCCTTGCATAAAAGTTTTGCCTCCCCTGTACTAGAAGAGCTCTGAGACAAGCTCTGCTATGGATTGGATAAGATCTGACTGTGTCCTCCAAGGGATCATTCATAGGGCACATGGGGGCTAGTATGGCTATGCTGAGATACAGTGGAACCTTTCAGAGATAGGGCCTAGTGAGCTCTCAGGGGGAGCTATTTTTGGAAGAGATCCTGTTGTTTTCATGGTCCCTAAGCTCCTGAAAGAGGAGTTTTTGTAAGACTGAGCCAGACCCCTTTATCCTTCCTGTTCATTGACGTGATCTCTCCCTCTTGTATGCACTCCTGCCATCCATGATGAGGTCCTCACTAGAACAAAGAGAATGCTGAAAACATGTTCTTGACAAACGCCTAAACTGTGAACAAAATAACCTTTTTTTTCTTTATAAGTTATCCTGCCTGGTATATTTTGTTATAAAAATGACAAATGCAGTAACAAAAAAATCCGAAGTTTTAAAAGGATGAGCCAAAGTTAGAAAAGTAGAAAATGACTACAAAAGCAGAATAAGAAAAGACAATCTGAAAGAGCAGAAGAAAGGAAAATGTGGAGCCTCAGAAGGCAAAAAGAAAAAATTGTAAGAAAGAAATGTATAAGATGGCAGGCGTATCTCTTCTTTTTTTATATTTGCTAAGAGTTGCTTTGTGGCATAGTATATGGTCGATTTTAGAGAAGGATCTACCCTGCATTTTATCAGATCATAATGGAATGAAATTAGAAATCAATGAGAAAATAAGAAATAAAAGCCACTTCAACACCTGGGGACTAAATAATATGCTACTGAATGAACAATGGGTTGCAGAAGACATCAAGGAGGAGAATAAAAAAAATTTAGAGGTGAATGAGAACACTGATACAACATATAAAAATCTCTGGGACACTATGAAAGCAGTTCTAAGAGTAAAGTTCACTGCGTAGAGTTCATTCCTTAAAGGAAGAAAAAGTCAACAAATACGTGACTTAACATTACATCTCAAAACCCTAGAAAAAGAAGAACAACACCAAAAGCAGCAGAAGACAAGAAATAATTAAAATCAGAGCTGAAATCAATGAAATTGAAACAAAAGAAACAATTGAAAACATTAACAGAAAAGTTGGTTCTTTGAAAAAAAATAAATAAAATTGATAAACCCTTAGCCATGCTAACAAAGAGAAGGAGAGAATAAACTCAAATCACTAACATACTTGATGAAAAACGAAATAACATGCATTTTAGCATAAAATAGCTCTCTACTTTGGAGTAACTTATTCTCAGTTCCAAATAAGCAACTGTACCCTGACTATTCTGACTCTAAATATGATTCAAGTATGTAATTATACTTTAAATAATTGACATTCAAAGGTGAAATGCAAGTATTTCCCTTCTTCATACTAATTTAAAAAGCTTAACAGTTTGTTAAAGGGACTTGTAAAATAAATATTCAGACTCAGAACCACATAAACTAATAAAAAGACACCTGGTGAGTAAAAGCTTACAATTTCAAAAGTACAAAAGTTAAAATAAAGATGGAAACCTGCAGCATATGAAACCCACTGAGGATTTTATTAAATTCAATGAAGAAACCTCCAGGAGAATAAACACTCATTTTTTAACATTTTAAGATATTTATAAGGCAAAACAATTTAAAAACTAACAATGCATTTTTAGATAGAGAGAAAAGAACATTTATAAATGTCATTTCCTTTATAGATCTGTATTTTGTTTTCTTCTATGGTTCCTTGCATAAAAGAAAAACAAAAAGCAGATAAAGACTATAAATTTTTCTGAAAATATTTTAACTCATATAGAACTAATTCACAGATATGACATGGCTAATAAAAATGTGAATTATATTTTGAGTTATTTTTTCCAATTACTAATTAAAGTGAAATATAACACCTGTTTTTAAGGACAATCATTTGTCTGATTAGAAATGTTCGATTTGTTAATATTTTAATTTTTCTTCTCATTAAGAGCACAGATTTAGGTTCAGTTTCATTGACAAAAATGCTCCATGAAAACTACTAACATGGTTGATCATTTTATCAAAATTACAGAAAAGATTATGATTAATGATTCCCTCTTCTGTATTTCCGCAATGTACTTTCAGCTCCATATCTTAAGGCCCCATACCTTTATCCATCTTTGTCTCTCCAGTGTCTTGTCCAACATCTGTCTCAGTGTCCAATGTTTGTGTTCAGTGAATGTCTGTTTTCCTGAAGTTTATTTATAGAATGTAGTTCATCTGGGATTTTAATTCTCATATACAGAATATACTCCCATGCACATCAAATGTAAGGTAAAAGTTATGTGTATTTTTAGAGGAAATACACATATTCTAAATATGGCTGCTAGAGGCTTATGAAGTTGTAAATTCTTTTCTTTTTTTTTTTTAGTTGTAGTTGGACACAATACCTTTATTTTATTTATTTATTTTTATGTGGTGCTTTATTTTATTTATTTATTTTTATGTGGTGCTGAGGATCGAACCCCGCCACAGCACTTCGCACATGCAAGGTTTGAGCGATTTTCTGCTGAGCCACAACCCTAGCCCCGTAAATCCTTTTTTTAAATTAAATTTTGTTTTATTTTGCATTACATAACATCCTTCATGCTACATAATATATCACAAAATCGTCTAGCAGGGGTAGATGACCACAATAGTTTTTTTCATTGATCAGGAAAAGTCGTCCTTAACCAAACCCTTTGACACATAACAATGACTAACTCCAGGTATGTGTCTATCTCTTTGCATCAAATTCACTGATACGGAAAACGGAAACCCATTTTTCTTTGTTCCCATTAGTGAACATGTGGATGTAGCCAATGGCCACAAGCACACGCCAAGGATGCTAAGTTCTGGAAGAATCATGTACCACATCTCAGAACCATTACTTAAACCAAATCCCTACCTATTAAGCTCCTTAGAGGCCAACAGTTTTGGCTACTTTCCCAGGAAGACCCACCAGATGTAAACTCTTGACTGATTTGAAAGGGAAACCACTTTCTCTTTCCTTTACAGAACAGCATTCCATGTAAAAAATGGGTTATCACATGGCATTTTGTAACATTTTGCCTATATCTTAAGAATTATTAGTTTCATTTGTACTGAATTTCAAGGAAGCTCAATAACAGGAATTTGTACACGTAGCATGAATATTATGGGAATAGAAGTACTTTTGACAGAAGACCTGAAAAATAAGATTTATGTTATTTTCAGTACTTTGCAATATCATGATATCCATGCTTTGCTAAATATTTATAACTGGCTAGTGCAAAAATGAGCATTATATTCAAATTCCTGTCTAAGAAAACAACTAGTTTATAGATACTAAAAATACTATTCTATTTGGTTTGTGTGTGTGCATGCATGTGTGTGTGTATGTGTGTGTGAGTTTTGTTTTGAGGTCAGGCCTCCCTGTGTTTGCCCACTCTGGCCTCAAACTTGGGATCCTCTTGCCTCAGTCTTCTGAGAAGCTGGAATTATAAGAGTGCACTAGTGCATGCATTTTCCAAGTTCCATACTATTCTTGAGTGATTAAGTCATTAACAAGGGGGTATTTATTGCTTTTAGGGAACATCAATATCAGTTCATTAAGCCATCAAAAATAGGAATCACAAAGTCCAGTTTTCACAGAAACACAAAGTACAGACACATGAACCATAACCTACAATCTGGAAGTTAATAAACAGTAAATATTTAATAAAAGAGAGAAAGAAATCATATGTGTTTCTATTTTCTCATTATGCCTGGAAGTGGCCCTTATAAAATGGTTAGTAATAATTATTGAATCAACAAATTAATTCATCACAAGTTTTAGAATTAAAGAGCAGACACCCTTTTTTAAAATGTTTAGCTGCTATGTATATAAATCATTATGAGGAACACAAAAGTACAGCAAAAACAATCTAAAAATCCCTTTCAACCATTACCCAGTATGAGATCAGGAATGATACAAACAGCAATTTCCATCATTGATTGTAAGATAAGTAAAATGTCACTTACATATTGAAAACCATACTATAAATAAATGTAAGTTTGACATTCAAAAATATTATAAAAATGCTGGGCACAGTGTTGCACACCTGTAATCCCACCATCTTGGGAGGCTGAGACAGGAGGATCTTGAGTTCAAAGCCAGCCTCAGCATAAGTGAGGCACTAAACAACTCAGTGAGACCCTGTCTCTAAATAGAATACCAAAAAATAGGACTGTGAATGTGGCTCAGTGGTTGAGTGGCCCTGAGTTAATCCCTGGTATCCTTGGTATCAAGTAGAAATGAAGAAAATACACAATAGTTATTAAAGCTTTTCATAAATATACATGTCTTGGAAGAAAAACCTAGTATTCTCCATTTATTTCTTTATCACTACATTAAATCTTTTTGTTGACAGCCTAGGGAAAATTATAATGATTTAAAACACAATAAATAATTGTATATTAGGAATACAGACAAGGTGACCTAATATGCTTTTAAAGCTTACCTTCAATTTGGAATGCTATTAATTTATAGCACTACCTGATATTTATCAAGAATTATTATATAAAATGTGCACTGGTGAGATTTTATTTTTTAATTTTTTCAATCCCTGGTATACCCCCCCAAATTATAAAAGTATCTAGAAAAGGAGATTGGGTTTTATTGCATTTAAAAATTTGGAAGATGAGACAATACAAAATAAAAAGTACTTAGGTAATAAGCACTCCAACAATAAAGCCGACTTAATTTACTATAAAAAAAAGAAAACTAATTTTATACAAAAGCAACTCTATATTCATATGTCTGAACTCCTGAAATACTACCTTAAGGGATATGTTGGAAGACCCATTTCACCTGTCATTTAACAAAGCAATGAGAAATAAAACACAAGAAATAATTGTATATTAGGAATGCAGACAAGGTGACCTAATGTGCTTTTAAAATTTCCCTTCAAATTGGAATGAATGACCTGCATTCAACAAAATATAAATGGATAGAATAAATTATGAAAATTTACTTTCTCAGGTGACTGTAAAAAATAACTGGGTAAAGGAAGATACTGGTATACTTCATAGACAAATTTATAGAAGATAACCTACAACAGAATTGAACTGCACTTCTTCAGGTAAGTTAGTAATGGTGGATGAAGTGATACTATGTATGTTTTGGATTTTTAATGGAATCAATGAATTCTAATCCAGAATATCCGCAACACAATCAAATCAAATTTCTAAAACTGCAATACTAAAGATAATTTTCTAAATCTGGCTCCATGAATACAGGACAACAGAAGGTTAATAATCTCTGTATTAGTTTGGTGTTTGGGTCATATATGTTTGATGTTTCATTTAGATTTTAGATACTATACAATTTTATTGGTATGAGATGGAGTAGTAAAGTGAAATTGATTGGTGTTAATTATTAAATATAGAAAGGTCAAATGATAGTTTAATAGATGAGAATCACAGGCTACCTTTAAAGTATGTTGAAGCAAAAACTAAAATAATTTTGCAAAATATACTATACAACTATTTCTTCATATTCACTTTCATAATCATTGTATACACAAAATGTGTATTTGAATATTTCAAAAGAGAACTGAACAGCCTGCAGAAGTCTGTTCTACTGCCTAGAATAAATGCATAAATCAAATACTGAGCAACTGCCACATTCAAGTTAAATTTTGTTATAAATAACAGTTTGTATGTTGTCATCATTTTCCTTCTCTGTCAAATACTAATAAAGATTCACTCTTTAAATCATTATAATTTTCCCTAGGCTGTCAACAAAAAGATTTAATGTAGTGATAAAGAAATAAATGGGGAATGCTATGTGTTTCTTACAAGACATGTATATTTTATGTAAAGCTTTAACAACTATTGTGTATTTTCTTCATTTCTACTTAAATCATAGGTTCAATTTGTTGAAATGCAATAGCTAAGCAAAATATAAAATCCATTAATTCATGCAAACTTCCCAGAATTCAGGATATATGACATAATGATTGCATAAATAAGAGCTAATTTTTTAAAAATCATACTTTTATGTTAGCAACTTCAGTTCTACTTTTCGTGAAAACTATCTGGATTTACCAGGCTGATTTTGATTTAATTTTAGCTAATATAAATTCCATTCTACAAAAAGACCAATGAGACTTGATTTCTTTGGATATAAAACTGCTGGTAGAAGACTGTGGTCACTTAGTTAAAATAACAAATATTATTTTAATTTATAGCATTACCTGATATTTATCAAGAATTATTATATAAAATGTGCACTGGTGACATTTTATTTTTTCATTTTGTTGTTGTTGTTGTCAATGGACCTTTATTTATTTATTTATTTATTTTATATATGGTGCTGAGAATTGAACCCAGTGCCTCACACATGCTAGGCAAATGCTCTCCCACTGAGCCACAACCCCAGCCCACGATGAGATATTTTTGTATTTCTTTTACAATTTAGTTCTCACAAAATTCCTTTTGATGTTACCTACATGTTACCATTCAGATTACTTAAGTTCCTGGCAGATAAGTCCCTTGAGCTATTGAGTGAGCTATGATTAAAACCTAAATGAATTCAAAACTTCTTTCTTTGATTGTTCTAAAAATAAAATACCAAGATGGTTTAAGGCAGTCATTTTGCTTGGTAAATCAATTCCAGGATAGTAAGATCAGAGTGTGTTAAAGTAAAGAGAGAACCTGGGATGAGTCAAGGCAGTAGTTTCTTCTTTCTGGTGTTGATGGAAATTTTATTACAAGTACCATCTTGGTGAATAAAGGAAGACATATTTCTAGTAATAGTGTATATAAGAGAACTTTAAACAAGTGAAAAATAACTTTTGCTCTTTAATAATGTGCCATGGACATGAAAACAAATTAGTGTTTGATAATGTATTCAATTATTAAGAAAAAGAGGGGACAGAAAATCAGAAGATGATAGTCATGCAAATTTGAAATGAAGACTTAAAATGTACATTATTGCAAGAAGAAAGTACAATAATACTCAAATTATCATTTGAGTAATAATAATTATCATTTGGCAATGACACTACAAATTATAGTTTGGAGAATTTTTTTTCCTTTTGGTATGATAAACCTAAAGCAACATGAAAAATGGTCCATATAATTGCTAAAACTGTTTTAAGAATTTTGGAGTCTTCATAGCTATCTAAATTTATAAATCTTATTTTTTAAAAACATACAATTGCATATGAAATATTTTCCAAGACATTTAGTTATCTTGTACAGTCAATAAAAAATATTTTTAGAAATTATCTACTATATCAATAAAACACTTAGCAAACAAAGTGGAAGTAAAAAATTTAACAGGTTATTAATCATTATATATATATATATATATATAATTTTTTTTTTTTTAACAGGGAGAGGCGCTTTTATTGGGATTTCCAGAACACATTCAATTCAGGGGCTGAATGGAGCAGAAAGAAGGTCCTGGAGCCAGGTGGCATGACAAACTAGAAAAAAAAAATAGGAGTCAACACATGTTGTGAAGATGAGAACTAGTCACATGGCCTGTCAGCCTGTGAGTGGGTGCTCCCCGCTAATCCTAGCTGGGGAGGCTGAAGTGGAGCATAGCTGTTAGGGTCTGTAAACAAGTCAAGATGGCGCCTGGCATTTTGCCAGAGGGAGTGGTTTGTGAAGTAATGCCAGCGAGCCATTAAGTGTGGAGATTCCTTATTGGTTGACTGCTGTATCTAGTTTATGTTAATTAAGATAAGCTGTGTGGAATGTATATATACCGGGGGTGACGAACAACTTGTGTACATTGATGCAGCCGGAGTGGGAGCCCTTTATTGTAGGACAGGAGGGGTATATATACATTCTTCTGTTCTATCTGATATGTGGATGCTAACACACAACAAGGGTGGGGAGGGGAAGAACAGAAGTTCAGTAGATTAGACAAAGAGAAATGAAGGGAAAGGAGGGGAGAGAGAAATTGGAAAGAGAAATAATGGAATGAATCTGAGATAAATTTCCTATATGCATATATGAATGAATCACAGTTAATCTCCACATCATGTACAACCACAAGAGTGGGATCCTGATTAGAATAAGATATACTCCATGTTTCTATAAATATGCCAAAATACACTCTACTGTTATGTATAACTAAAATTAACAAATTTTAAAAAAAGATCTTTATAATGGCCCTAATCTAATCACAGGTTAGCTGTAGAGCTTGGATTAGGAACCTAGTACAAGGTGTAGGCTAAAAGAATATAGAATTTAAAATTAGAAGATGTTAAAATAGTCAATAATGTCAGAAAGATTATAAATCCCTCCAAAGAAGAGATTCAAAATTAAGATTTAATCATTCAATTAATATTTAACCCATAATACTTCGAAACTGACAATGTTATGTACCAAGGATATAAAGATGTAATTAGTATTATCAGAATTTTTCTTTTCAGAAAACATTTTAAAACCCAAATTATAACACATATATTTGTTTCTGTAATCCAGCATTAAAGAGAACTTGAGGAAAGCCCTCACAGAAGTTATTGTCAGACTAGGAAGTTGTATGTGTCTTCCCAGAAGTCTTCACACCAGAGGTGAGAGCTGTGCTGGGTTTTAGGGTCTACTCATCATTTAAAGGGGACAACTTTCATAAGCAGGGAAAAGACCTGACATGTAAGAAAATGAGAAGTTCCTCTGAAGGAGTACAGGGTATTGTATCCTTAGTGGGGAATGGTCATTGAAGAGGCTGGAGAGAACATTCCTAGCTAGACTTGGTAGGGTAATGAGGTTTGGAATTGAACCTAGGGTTAGCAGAGCCAAGTGGAAATCATTTAGCAAAAGAAATACAGTGCCAAACTGGATATCAGTAAACAACCAATGCCAGTGGAGACAATGAACTTCTGAGGGTTAAGGAAGTGGCAGGTAGCTGGGTCATGAGAAAGTTTAAAAACTTGGTAAGAAAGTGATGAACCTGTAACCTAAGCTGTGGTACATTAATGATTCTGATTAGAAGCAAAATATTCTATAATAAAACCTACAAGATTTGGTGACTGACAAGCTGAGGTGTAGAATAAGGAATAAGCCTGTCTTACAGAGAATTTTAGCATGTGAGCTTGGTTAGATGATGACATTATTAATCACAACCCTATGAGAACACAGAAAGAGGAAAGAAAACTGTGTGGGACTGAGCAGAAAACCAATTCAGGATTTGGCATGAGGTAAACTGGAAATTAGGTTCTGAAGCCTAATAATAGAAATTGGAACCAGATTTTACACTAGAGAGCAGTTAAGCCAAAATAATTGAGTTGGTAACCCAGGAGAACTGTTTAGAGTAAAGACAAAGAAGTTTTCGTTATAGACAGCCAACATTTAAGGAGAAAAAGGAGAAAAGAGGTCAATGAAGAAGACTGAGGAGAAGTTACCCATCCTCCTTGCTGTCATTCTCTTACTAGGAGAAAATCTCAAGAAATAGGGAGTGATTTACATTTCAAATGCTATCTTGGCCCACATTCTCTTAGGCTTTAATTAATGATTCCTGTTTCAGAAAGGCCCAAAACTCACACGTAGGAAAAAAATAATATTTACAAAAGAGGATAAAGAAAATAAGTCAATTTTCCTCACACCATATTCTGGGAAAAGAAAAGACTATTCAGTTTAAAAATGAATCCTGCAGTGTTTCTATCTCTAACCTGCGGAGAGGAATCAGTTTCCATCTACTTGCTTTTCATGACCATGATTTAGTTTTATAGTTACCATTTTCTTCTCTCTCTGCAATAATCCATTCATACAGTGTACTCCCCAGTGGACAGATAGGTTTCAGAGGGTTTATCCTGTTCTTGAGGGTGAAAAGCTTGTGGGTGGTGAAATACAAGGCTGAAAATTCAGGTAAATGTGTACTTTTTGACCACAGGCATTGTGTCCAATTCCTTTTTCACTGTACTTGTTTTGTAAACTCTTAAATCTCAAATGCTTGAGCCTACCCTTACCAACAAATGCAAGCATCATTCTAACAATATTCTGCACAATTGTTACTTTTGTTGTTCTTTTCTTTCCATCCCTTGTTTGTTAAGTCATGGATTTTTTTGTTAAAGGATTTTTTTGTTAAAGGATTTTGTTACTGGCATATTAGAATTGTAAATGGGGAACTCTGGGGGAACATAGAAATTCTCATGCCAAAAGCAAGAACATTATGGAGAAAACTATGCTTTAATTTTTGACCAAAGTTTTTAAAATGAAAATAATTGACTATTAGAGTGCTTTTAGATTTTTAAAATGAAAACATCATTGAGTATAATTAGCTAAGACTAGCTTTAATGTTCCATATTCCTTCTCCCAATGCAAGGTAAAAACAATCATACACTTTACTTTCTTATTCATTTTAATACAGATTGACAGATTGATACAGATTGATCACGTGTTTCTTCTTTGTATCCAAATGTTCTTTTCAGCCATGTCTCCCAGTACCCTTCATCAGAGAAAAGCCTACACTTGATTTACCAGAGGCAAGGCTTCACATTAAAATGATGTTGATGAATTTCTTATCAATACATTCATATGTAAGAAGAAATGAACTAAATATTAGGTATTCTATCACAAATATCCAGAAAATCACTGTAGTTTAGGGGAAAACAAGATGTCTAGACCACAAGCTTAATCACAGTCAGTAAAACCAACTGAGAAACCATTCACACACACAAACACACAAAGGAGTGTCTCTCACACAGAAGACGAAATGAATGGAGACTACAGAAGTTACCTGCACGGTGTAACTTCAATTCAAAAAATAAACAAATACATAAATAAGATTCTGAGACTAAGATTCTGTTAGCACTAATACCAGCAAGTGTTTTTAGGTGACAGTTTAGATTTCATGCACCCCATGTAATAAAACCTAAAACTAAATTACTGAGGGAAAATTCATTATAAAAATATACTTATTTACTTAATGTTTTCAAATAATTACATTTTAATTATAACATGATAATTACCAGAGCTGGTTGTTCTTGATATAATTTTTATATTATACATAATTGTATTATTAGATAATAATACTTTTTATAGAACAATAAAGCTACAAAAATAATAACTAGAATTTATCACTGGCTTATTTTGTTTCTGGCATTGTTATTGTAGCCAAACACAGATAATCTCATAGAATAACATTTTAATTAAAGAGTTAAGCAGTATTATATATCTCCATCTTGCCTATTAAGCAAAATTTTGAGAAACTTAAACAGCAAATATTTGTTGGTACACAAATTCATATCCAAACAGATATGATTTCAAATTTCATGCCAGACCACTACATCATGCATTAAATTGATTAAATTAAATCATGATTAAATCAATCAATGGATAGTTTTCACTTCAGAGAAAACCTAATTTTTAAATAGCTCAAAAATTAGGATGATTAAATTATTTCAAGATTTGTCAATCACTGGTAACATAGAGATGTTCTGAGATAACTAAACAATAATGAAATGTAAATGATCTTTGGGTTTCCAAACATTAGTCCAAGAGTTACAACTCCTTAACATCTGTTATAGTTTCATAAAAGTGCCCTAAACAGTGTCTGAATAAAATAACCAAAATTTAAGTCTGATTCTGGTTAAACTCAAAAACTAAATAACTATCAAGGATCTTAATTACTATTAGTAGTTATTATTTTTCTTAATTTTATTTGGTAAATTCAACCTCACTTTTAGAAGCAGAGAATTGGTAATAAAATTACTATAATGTATTAACACAACTTCTAAAATGTTACATTAATAAATTGATATAACTTTGTAAAAATACCTTTTTTTATATCCTTTCCTCTGTATTGCTTATTTAGGGCATCCCACTCTTCCCTATTATAAACGCCATATTTCAACTCTGTGAATTTGATTAAATTCTAGAAGTTCTAAATTGTTAGACTAAAATAATATTGTTAATCAGTCATAGTTTTTTACTATGTTATTTAGTAAAAATAGTTTTTTTAATAATTTCTGTTATAAATTTATAACAGAAACATTCAAATGTATTCATTTCTATTTCTTTCCATTTTTAATGCGTTCTAGAAAGTGGGAGTCTTGACTGATTCCTTAAAATACTATATTATCAGGACATAGAAGAGTTTCTGACCAAATGTAGTGTATATGCCTATAATTCAGCAACTCAAGCTTGGGATGTAGCTCAGTGGTAAAGCATTGTGTTTAATCCCCAATACCATTCACACACACAAACACACAAAGGAGTGTCTCTCACACAGAAGACGAAATGAATGGAGACGACAGAAGTTACCTGCACAGTGTAACTTCAATTCAAAAAATAAACAAATACACAAATACATAAAGTATGAAAATTAGGTACAATTCTAAAAATTAATTGGAAAAGATGTTTTCCTTCAAAACGTAAAGTATACATTCTGCCATGCCTCCAAGCAAG
Organism: Marmota marmota marmota; assembly: GCF_001458135.2. NCBI lineage: Eukaryota > Metazoa > Chordata > Mammalia > Rodentia > Sciuridae > Marmota > Marmota marmota. Next base: position 22,235,756 of record NW_026000057.1, on the reverse strand, counting down.
TATTTCACAAAATAATCCTGATCATCCCCTTTAAGTGAACAGATGTGGTGGAAAATAGAAATAAATTTCCTCTTCTTTAGGCCAAATATTTTCTGCTATATAAGCGCATTTGAAGCCTAATATCATGAAAGGTGCAAATAGTAGCAATCCTATTTTTACTTCTTTATTTAACATCCTTATTTTACGTCCTTATATAAATTCTTAGCCTTAGTAGATTCAAATCATAAATTATATTAAGAATATACAAATAATTTTCACATGGAAAAACTATAATACCTAGAAAGCTACAAACTATGAAATGTATAATGTAAAATTTTCATCCTAACATCTCAAATCTGGACCAAGGCACAGGTTCCTTAATGTTTTTGACTCAAGATACATTATGGTTACTGTGTTATTATCAATCTAAAGGTGCTCTCCCCTCCCGAGAATATGCATGCCTAAGTGGAAGCACTCACTGATCATTACGGATACTTACTGGAGTTCATGAGAGTTATTTGATGGTTAATGGACTGATTATGAAACTGCAGTCATTACCAAAGATGTTTCAAGCTCTATTGTTAATATCTCAATAGAAAATAATGGATTTCATATTTTCATGTGATGAGGTTTAAATGTCAAGACTTGTTTTGAAATGTACATTTCAAATACCTATTCTCTAGTCTCTATTAATAAATTGTATGCTCAGCTATTAGGAACAGCTTGTGGGAAGTAAGTACAAAAGCTCTTTATAAATCGAGATTGAGAATGAAATTAATTTTCTACCCATTAGGTAAGAAAACCAAAATGGTGGCAACTCTATGACACAATCTATTTAAAAACAGGTTTGAGTTGAACGAGTTAACTCCATTTATAAGATAAAGAACCACATAATGAGGGAAAACAAGATTAGTTAATTATAGTTTAATTTATATATTACCAAGGTGATACACAATAACAGGGATAATTCCCGAGAAATGCATTATTAGGAAATTACATCCTTGTGTGAACATCATAGAGTGTGCATAGACTACTATACACCCATGAATGTGGTGTAACCCATGTAGGTCCCTGATGAGCAAAACAACACAGTTTAAGTCACACACAAAAGATAATTATGCATCCAAAGTTGTGGTAAATACAAGATGAATAAGGCTGCTAATAAGATGTAGCATATTGCTTAAGAGTCAAGTTTTTAAATATACAATAGACTATAAAATAATGATAAAAGTGTAGTATAGTAGATACATAATCCATCAATCATGTACTGTACTCAATTGCATGTGCTCCTCTTTTATATAACTGGTATCTCAGTGTATTTGCTCATAACAGCATCACCTCAAGCATATGCATAATGTACTTGCCCTATGGTGTTAAGATGGCTGTGATATCACTAGGTGATAGGAATTTTTCCACTGCATTATAATCTTATAAGACCACTGTTGTATAGGTGGTCTATTATTGACTGAAAAATTGTAGTATGGTACATGACTACATTTCAACTACTCATATTGTGTGTGTATATTTTTTCTTTTGTTTTATATCACTCTTCAAGGAAGTTTTTGACTTTGCTGTAACAAGTATTTATAACAAATGATAGCCTGATGTCATGTAAAAAGTATTGGTCTTGGAGTGAGGTACAAATCAAAGTGAACAGCTGGGTGCAGTGGCACACACCTATAATCCCAGTGACTCAGGAGCCTGGAGCAGGAGGATCAAGACTATTCTAAGCAATTTAGGGAGACCCTGTCTCAAAGTAAAAAACTAAAAAAAGAGAGTTGGATGTAGCTCAGAGGTAGAAGCCTCTTGAGTTCAATTTTCAGTACTAAAAACAAAACAAAACACCAAAGTTAAAATATAGACAAGTTATTTCATCTGATTTTTCAGATTCTCATTCATAACGTTGTAATACCCACCTCATACATCTACTATAAATTAAGTGTGATACTTTTCATAAATTGATAGCTTATTGTTAGCCTTGGCTTCCCTCACCAACTCCTTGTCTAATATGCCTTTCCTAAATGGCCAAGTTTACAAGGTTTAGTTCTAATTCTCTTCTGGTCCCTCATTACATTTTTTTTCTTTAGATAATATCATGACTGCCTAATTTTAAATTTATTTGCACTGGACTCCCAAATGTATACCTCTGAATGAGACAGTTTAAATCTGCATATTGAACTTGTTGACATTTCCACTTGAATATTTCATATCTAAAACTGAATTATTGTTCAACATTCCTATCCCTGTTTTTTGATCAAATAAGTTTTACTCTGGCAGTTCATGGCACCACGTTCTACTCAGTTACACATGTATGATAAACAAGTGTCACTCTGACACTTTGATTAAACTATTCATACAATCTATTATCAAATTTTGTTATATAAACCTCCTAAACTGATCTGCAACCACACTAATTGAAGCCATCATATGGAATACTCAAAAACTTTGTAATCTCCCAATTTCCGCTCCTGGCCATCCACAACAATCTTCCCATTAAAAAAGAAAAGAAAAGAAAAAAAACACTTCATGAAATTATTATAATTTTCCCATTTCAAAGACACTTCATTTTTCCTAAAAATTCCATAACATAAGCAAAGACATGGCATAATCTTTAGATATCAAAAATTCCAGTGGATATTTGAGTCCTCTGTTAAATTACACTCTCTTTTCTCAGAGGTTTAACTTAATGAACTAAACAGTGGGCTCTCATGACCTTCCACTTTGGTTGGGTTCTGTGTCAATGGAATGAGATCCTACTGGAACTAGAGGACAGGAGCTGTCATGGGATCAGGAATTTATTTTCCTCCCTCCCTCCCTTTGGGTTTGCTCTATTTGGCTGCATCTGAACCTGAAGTCACTGCTCTTATAAGAAGGTCCACCATACCTGACCCTCTCATTTCCAGTTCCAATAACTTCTGTTTCTCCTCTGGGTCCTGGGGTAGCAATAACTCCTCTCCTGTTCATTACAAGTTCTTGCACATTTCTTAAGTGATGCCCCTTTCCAGCCTGCACTTTTTAATAATTGGTTTCTTTGTAAATGAACCAACCAACCGTGGAATATCCTAAGTTTTAGTGTGCCATCTGGACCCAAGTGATACACAAAACAAGGTCATTCTTTCAGCACAAGTCCAGATATCCTGGCCTCCTCACACTGTCTTCTGCTGGCAACATTCCCCTCACTCATCACCTGACTGGTTTCTCATCATTGTTTACTTCTTGGCTTAAACACAAGTTCCTCAGAAAGGACGTGTCCCCCAAAGACCTACCTGTTATATCATCTTAGTGACTTGTTGACATTTCCACTTGAATACTTCACATCTAAACTGAGTTCTTGGTCAACATTCCTATCTTGTTTTTTGATAAAACAATTTTTACTATGGCAGTTCATGGCGGAAGTTCATGGCATCATTTCATGGACTTCCCCACAACTACCACCTTGGTACAGGGGAAAAAGTTTTTCTAACTTTCAATGATTTTACATGAATTTTGATTTTATGGTGGTGTGAAAGCAATACATTCAGTAGAAAACTTACTTTGAATTTTGATCTTTTCCCAGGCTAGTGATCTGCACTATGATGCTGCATTGTGATGCAGGGCAGTGGTGATGAGCACAGCTCCCCAGCAGCCAGGCAATCACAAAGGTAAGTACAGATACCTTGCAGTTTACTGTGGGGCTAAGCTCTGATGCTCTGGAGGCTAGGCATTTTCACTTTATGATGATTTTATCAAGATTATAAGCCAGGAAGTATCTGTACTTAAAATTTTATAACTATATGTACAAATTATGTGCATGTCTCTCTCTTGACTCTGGGCTTCATGAAGGGAAGAGACATTTCAATTTCATTAACTGAAAAACAGTGCATCTGGCACCACAGGCACTTATTAAATACTTACTGAAAGAAAGAATTGATTCAATAAGTGTTCTTTGCCTTCACTGCCATTGGGTACAAGCAATTTACCAGTCATGCACCTTATCATTAAAAGCATGGTTTTAACTATAGGGGAAAAGAATTAAACCATGGTTTCTAGAGTCTGACCTCCGGTTGAATTCTTGTGACCCTAACCAAGTTACACACCATCTGTATGCCTCAGTTTTGTCTTCTATTTATATGAGGAAAATAATAACAGAATCTATCATATGCAATATGTGAGACTTGAGCACCCCAATATAGTGCTTAGATTTATGGGTCTGGAATTGGTAAGCACTATATAAGTATTATCATTTTAATTACCTTTATTTTGATTTTTTTAGGGTACTGGACATTTAAATCAGGGGTACTCAAGTACTAAGCCACACCCCCAGCCCTATTTTGTATTTTATTTAGAGACAGGCTCTCACTGAGTTGTGTAGCACCTTGCTTTTGCCAAAGCTGGCTTTTTGAACTCACCATCCTCCTGTCTCAGCCTCCTGAGCAGCTGGGATTATAAGCATCACCACCATGCCCAGCTCATTATTAGTTTTTTTAGAATAAGCAGTAAAGAAGATGAGAAAGATTCAATAAAAACAAAGCCTAAGAAGAATTCTCAGTGGAGTGAAAGAAGAAAGATATATAAAAGTAATTTCAACACGAATAGACCACCTCTAAACCAGTAAACTACTCTTTCTGATAATACATAATAATAAAAGGTACATTACTTAAGAAACTAAAATCAAAACTTAAGAAATAATTGATTCATTATATGGGGTATGGAAAAATCATGCAACACCACAAACTATATAACACATTATTTATGAATTAGAAAATATGTGGTATAGCCAAATATGAAAATCACCAAGCTAAAACTCATTGCATAAACTAGATTTTAAAATATTTCATTTGCCTTTTTTCTTGCATGGATATATTTATAAGTGTAGAAATTAACTATGCATTTAAAATTCATATATCCATAATATATAGAGTCATATATATTATCTTAAAAGTTTTAAAATATTTTTGAAACTACATCCATGTATCATTTTATGTTATGTGAGCTATATCATTCTATACCTGCAGTCCATGTTAATTAACAATGTTATAGGAAATAATATCTTACTAATTTCACATAAAATAAATGCAATGTTTTATCAAATTGATCTTTAATGACTGAAAATAAATATAAGATTTTACCAGAAAATATTGAAGTCATCTTAATTCATTATTCATGCAACAAATTAATCTAATCAAATTCAACACATATTTTATTAGAAATAATCATTACTTAAGCAGCAGCAATTTGCTGATCAATTCCTAAAACCCTTTCAGGGGCTCCTTTGAAATTCCAGATCAGTTATCTTCAAAAATCTCAGTTTCTCTTTTGTAAATTTTCTGTTTTATAAACCATGTCTAAAATCTGGTCTCCCTTGAAATCAGCTTCTCCCACAGCTCTCTCACATGGCAGCTCTTTTCTCTCCCACACTGCTAATTTTCCTGTACATGGGGGAACCCTTTTTGCTCCTTGTCAATTGCTCAGATCATTCTTTCTGCTTCCTCTCTAATCCACTCCTAAGCTTAACTCCCATGTCATCAAACTACACCAAGTGCTCCTCAGTCATTGCTGTCATCCACCAAGCCCTGCACACCCTCTCATTTTTTCATGATATTGTTACCTGGTTTACTAGAATTCCCTCTTACCTCTGTGATTCTTGAACCCAGTATCTTCAAATGATCTTTACATTCACCCTCTTTCCCATGGTCATACACATCTTTCAACAAAGACTTATGCTTAGCTTCTCCCAATCAAATAGATAACGTTTGTTTTAGGCATGAGGGAGCACCAGCTGGGGGAAGAGAGACAAAAAGTTCCTGCTCCAGTGGATCTTGCATTATAATGCAGAGAAAAAGACAAAATAGTATGGAATCAGTTAAACCTGGACTTTGCCTTTAATGATACCTGCAATTCACCCAAATGCTACAACATCAGACATTCCAATCATCACATTTATCGTCAGAGGACCCAGACTTCAATGAATTTTCTATGTTGTAAAAACCTACAATTTTTTTTTAAAGAGAGAGAGAGAGAGAATTTTTTAATATTTATTTTTAGTTTTCAGTGGACACAAAATCAGTATTTTATTTTTATGTGGTGTGCTAAGGATCGAACCCAGCGTCCCGTACATGCCAGGCAAGCGCGTTAACGCTTGAGCCACATCCCCAGCCCAAAACCTACATTTTTTTATGGAATCACTGCTTTTAGGACTCGTGACCCACATTATGTTTTCCTTCGATGTTTACCAAGTATAAATTCCATGATTCATCATTATATTGCTTTATTTCTTACCTCATCAATTTCTTTAACCAAACAACCCTGATAAAATACAGCACAATTTCTATTCAACTTATGCCTCTATACAACTTGTCATGATGAAAGAAAAACAGAAGTCACATGGCGTGCACATGCTTCACATGCATGCCTTTTACGCTCAAATGAGTCATGTTTTCAGCTGGGCAGCTTGACTTGGTGTTGCTAGTCTATGCACTCTACCTCTCTCCTCTACCAGATACCCACATGTCTTTCTCTAGTGAAACATCTAAAGTAGTCTTGGAAAATTCTATACCCTTAGCATTTTTAATGTTGCATTATAAAACCGTTATCATAAATTCAAATAGTTGCAAATGATACAAGTTCTGAGAAGTAATAAATACACACTACCTGTCTGAAACAAAATATGGTTTACCTATAACAAATTATTTTTGTGACCATTAAGCTTTAAGTAACACTTTGCTCCTGCTATACTGATATAGAAAAATCATTATCAGCTTAAGAATAAGCAAATTAGATAAATATATTTTAAATCTGGATTAGTGATTATCAAGTTACAATGTGTAATTTTAAAGAAATGCATCACAGTACAAGAAAAAACACATTTTTAGTTTCTGGTCTTTCTGATTTTGTATATTTGATTAGTGTGTATATTATTGGATGATATGATTACTCCAATTAATTGGGGCTCAAGGCCATTTCCACTGCTCACTGTCCTTCTTACAAGAATAAATAAGTGTGTGGGAGTAGAAGATTTTTTTTCAGGAATATCTGTCAGTTTATTGAACTCCTAAAAATGCCAACAATCACATAATGACAAATTGTCAGAAGCAATTCCTAAGAATCTAGCAGTGCACAAATGTATTAGGTCCTTCTTCAGTTTTGATGAAAGCAAAAACTTTAGAAAATGACTTATTGCTTTGATTTGCAAAGGAGCTTTTTGCTCAAATATGTTAGACATTTGTTTTCTTAATTCAAAGGGTAATATTTCAACTTATGCTTTTGTATGGAGTCAAAGACATTTTTTTTTTTCACTCAAAGGAAATGAACACTATAAAGAGCAGAAAGGCTGGGAGGTATGTGATAGAAGCAATGAAAGGAGTAATGGGTAAAAAGAGCCTTGTCCATCCTCAGGAAATCAGAGTTAGAGAAGAAGGCCTTGAAGAAGTGAATTAAAAAGTAATTATCTGTGACCACATATCCAAACCACAATCTAAAAGGTAGGCAGACCCTGTCCTAAACCACTGAATTCACCTTTTTTTTCTCTTCCTATACCGCTGGCTCCTCCTGTCCCATCCTCACACTCAGCTGACGACCTTGCTTCTTATTTCACTAAGAATACAGAGGAGATGATGGAAAACTTCTGCAAACCCTACCACCACACAATTACCCCTAAAAGCATATTTTCCCTTATTTGTTTCTGCCCTTTTTGGGAGGATGAGTTGCAGGCTCCTCCCTGTTCCCTTCCAATAGTGAACTAGGTTCCCTTCTCTTCATCTATCAATGGAATTCTCTCAGCAATTGTTTTCTTTCTATCAAATCATCACTTTTATCCTTTCATTTTTAGTACTTGCAGCAGCATCAGAACATGCTGCTTTCCCACAGAGTGACAATAATCCCTAATACCCCAAATCTCCCTGGAGCTACTGCCCCACTGTTCTATTCCTATTCACAACAAAACTGGTTGATAATTTCCTGTACTCACCAACTCTAGTTTCATTTTGTCCATTCTGTCTGAACTCACCCTCCGAGCACCTCAATCTGCCCACACCATGGAACTTCCATTAAAGTTACTAATGACTCCTATCTGTACCTTATCCTGCCTCTCAGCAGTATTTGACACTGTTGACCACTCCCTCCTGCTGGAATCGCTCACCTGCTTCACTAATCTAAGGACACCATTCTCCTCTGGCTCTTCTTCCATTGCGTTGGCCATTCCTTCCTTCCCAGCCTCCTTGCTGCTTTCTCCTCATCTCACTGATCTCTTCAGGACAAAAGGCTTCAGGATATGGTCATCAGAGCTCAATGGTTCACTGCCTCCATCCTCTGTACCAAGTTCTCCTGTTTGCCTGGGTCAATTATCTGCTGCTGGTGTAGCTGTGACTCACTGTCTACTCTCCCTCAGCCTCAGCAGCAGGTCTCCGTACTCTTCCTGTTCATGGGGCTGCAGTTCTGCTTGTGCTGCTCCTGTGTGCTCTCTGCACATATTACTACACCTCCAGTGGTCACCCTAGCTATGGGATATTGCCAAGAGCAGGTGGGTGTCCAGGGCTACTCATGACACCAATATAGCTCAGGTTTTTCCTCTCCTATGTTTCCTCAAATCATAAAAAGCATTGATGACATCTGGAAGAGTGTCATGGAAAAGTTAGAACAGACAACATTTAAGTCCAGAACTTAGTCTGTCATGTTTAACACTTTTTTTTTCTCATATGTGATTATGCCTGCCAAAGTGTAGGTTCAAATGGCTTTTTAAAAATATAAGATGATAGATTAAAAAAATAATACTTCTTACTCTAATTATTATTTGTTTATGTGATGGTAACTTAGAAGAGAATGCCAATTACTAAATATTAAAAAAATTCCTTTAAAAACCCATTTCATCCTAGAATGCAAGAACACTTTCATATATTTTAGCTATTTAGAAACAATTTAAAACTTTTATTGATCTCAATTTCATTTCAAGGAAGGTTAAAAAGCAATAAATACCTAAAAGAATAAGCATAAAGTTTTAAAATGTATGACATTACTACTGGTATTGGAATATAATGCCGCCTATTCTAGGATATATTTATTCCATTTCATTTATTTTTGCTTTCATTTGTCCTTTAAGAATTCCTTCAATATCATACATTACATTCCAATGTGACTGAGCACATCTAAAGGAGAAATGTTTAAATTCTAGCATACTGTGAGATTAATAAACCATGAAAATCTGACATTACTACAGATGCAGGGTATTAATTGCTTTTAGAGTTAATCTCTATGTCCCATAAACATTTAGTTATGATTTTTAAGATAGCAAAACAATCGCTAAGACAAAATTGTTTCTATACCCAATGCACATATTAATAGTCATAATATTAATATTCTATAAAGTACATAATTATATATTCAAGCACGCTAATCATTGTTAGGCTAGCCATCCAGCTATCAGTACTAAACCTATTATGTTCCTAGTCAGTATCCTGTAAGTTAGGAACTAAGATGAGGAAAACAATTAAGAAATGGTTGTGATAATAATATTCAAATATAAGCATCAAGAAATCAGTGGCCAGAAAGAATGTAAAATGAAAAGGTTAATCTCTAAATTTGGTCTAAATCAATGGTTAAAATTGTTTGGCTTGAGTCAAAGCAAATTATACAAAGTTATATACAGAAGTCCGTGCTCATCCAAGATCCCCGCTGGATATCTGAAACTGCAGATAGGACCAAATTTTACAACATTATTCATGCTATGTATTTTCCTTTATATACATACTTATAATAAATTTCTTACCTTATAAAATAGAAACAGTAAGAAATTAGCAACAATGATAATAAAACATTACAAATATAATAATTGGAACACATTTTCTTTCATGTCTTCCACTCATAAATTTAATTCTCTTTTCCTCTTTACTCAGTATGTATCACTCACTGTAGCCACAACTTTTAGAGTTTGAGTTGCATGAATTTATTTTTATATATTAACAATTTCAAGGAGTTAATATTTGTTCTAACCATACATCTTACCAATATTAATGTACAATGCCTTTTCTTTTCCCCATTAAGACCTTCACCTTTCCATTTCAAGGAAGCATGTTATGGATTTTCTTTAGCACATATTAATTAAGTAAAACAAGGATCAGTGGAACACACACAGGGCTAAACTATGACAGTGGATCTGAATCTGCTACTAAATGATAATGACAAACTCTTGAAAAAGCAATGCTTAATATATTGGGCTGAACACAGCAGGAAGGCAGGAGATTTCTTCCCATTATAGAAAGGAATTCAAGTTAAAACTTTCAGTTTTTTTACTTCTGTAATTCCGATTTAATATTTTTAAATCTCAGTCTATCACAAAAAAAAAAACTGGTCATAAAACTGGTAGAAAATAAACCTCTGGGTAAGGGGTACTGCACTGTTAAAAATGTTCATAGTTACAGTTGGGTAAAATGTCAAATAATCCCTTGTTTTAATCAATAAAGCTTTTATGTGCTGATGTGGTGTTGGTGAATGGTTCAGAAAATGTAAAGTTCTTTTTAAAGGATATATCATAACACATGATTTCAGAGAGTTCATTTGAACTGTTATAACACATGATTCTTATTATTCTTTGATTTTTATTCCTCTTTTCAGATGCTATAGCAACTTAATGTCTCCTGGAACATTATTAAACAATGGCCTCTCCATGACCTTCATATATCTAAACCTTGCAGAAAGGCAGTATGGAATAGAAGTTGACCTTCTGTTTAGAGTTAAATGAAACAATTAGCTGCTTTATGCTATGAAAATATGCATCATTAAATATAGTTATTTTCAAATCCATATATATATATACACAAACTCAAGTACATGTACATATATATATATATATATATATATATATATACATATATGCAATTTTATAATTTAAAAAAGTATTTAATTCCCAAACTCTTCTGACTGCATTTTTCATCACTGACTCAATTCTGTGAATTTACTAAATGTATACATCTATCTGTTTACATTTATGCACACACATACATAATAAAATATTTTAAATTGCAAATTTTCCTCAAAGAGCAACATGTTAAATTAACATGCACAAATACCATTTTAATAAGACTATTTAGCAAGCTTCAAAATATCAGATACCTCAAAATTATTTATGGTATTTTAAATAATAAAACAACTGATAAGATTTTTTTTCTTTCAGTGAACAAGTCTGTTATGCTAAATATGTTAAAATCAGCTCCATGCTTAAATATATAAGAATATTAATTATGGTTAAACTAGATCAACCAGGTACCAGAAATAAAAATACCAAACTTTCTTCATTGCATCTGACACTATAATAGAACTAATTCATGAAGGAAGCAATTGGGAGTACCCAATTGGCATCCCCTTCATGTCATCACTATAATGAAACTCAGAATGGATCATTTTCAATAGAAAGATGTAAAGAAGCAGAGTATGCTCTTTCTGTAGAAAGGTTATGTTCAAACAGCATACTACAAGGAAAGGTTATAGATGCCAATGAAGAGACAAGATGTAAATGATGCAAAGTCAGGGGAACAAAACTAAAATGAACCAGGCAACAATAGAGTGAATTCTGTCTAGGAAAAACAAGTCCATGGGTTTGGACTAAAACAAAATCCAAAGAACAACTTTGACTTTTAAAAATAATATAGCCAAATAACATTTAAGAAAGATGAATGGACATATAGATAAATTAACAAGACAGACATGGGCTAACCCAAAGCTTATTCCTCCTTTGTGAGATGCTATCAGTTAACTCCTACACAACTCCATTCTTCTATCCATAATATATTCCTTTCATTTCCCAGTATATATATTCCTCTCATTTCTCAGTATAATTGTTTTTTCTTTTCTTTTCTTTTCTTTTTTTTTTTTGTTTTTTGGAGAGGCAATTTCAGTGTCTTTAATGTAACACATTTTCCTTAAATCCTAAAAATTCTTGTGCATCCATTACTTTCCCAGTCACCCAGCCCAAAGATAATCAATTTAATACATTAAACAACAGAAATACAAAATACAAAATGAAACCAAAATTTCAACCAAATTAACATTTAATCCCTAATTTGTACAGACATCTTATATTGTCTATTAAATATATTCAATTCTTTATTTTCAGGATTTTTATGTTTATTATTAAGGATTTTATCTTAAGTATATATAAAGAAAACTCACCTATATTATTTTTCTTAATGAGTTGTCAGATGTTTACTAGAAAAAAA